>NC_136485.1:172054460-172209460 GCF_053919585.1 Euprymna scolopes | reverse complement strand
ATCATTTTCTGGCAACACATTAAACGGACACATAGACAGATTAAAAGAAATATTATTTAAGATTTGCCTAAAGATTTAAATTGTTACAGATTATTCCTCGGGAAATTATAATATCTTAATGAGGTTGTTAAACTTAGCATCGTTTTAACTCGATCCATTTATTTCTTTTAAAACCTAATTCAATTCATATAGGGTAGGGCTACAAAATAAAACTTGGATTGATCCCAACAAAATATTTTATTACAAAACCCAATTACAAAAAAATGATTTATAAATACTGAAGGAACAATATGGCATAATTATTATTCAAAATGTTTACGTATAAACTGTAATAATGCGAATTATATAATAAAACTGAAATCTGCTGTCTTTTGCATGTAAAAATATTGTTTTAACCCCCCCCCCAAAGTGATGATGTGCTGCAACTTGAACCTACGTAAATAAGTAGCAGATATAAGTTATGAACATTGTTTACTAGAACGGCTTGAAACTATAAAAAAGATATAAGTGATGAAACAAGCAAACAGTTCAACAACATTTAATCATTAATCTATTAACTCAACTTGATATATTATAGTAGTATTTCTACAAGTGATAAATAAAATATTATATGAATAGTTGCGAATCTCTTCAAATCATCATATTGATATAATGGATCTCATATATAAAATTACAATTGCCAAACTCTACTTCCCTTTACGAAAACTAATCTATAATTTCATGTATGATAACTATACCCAAAAAATGCCAAATTCTTACTATGACAACAAAAGAGAATAGACTAGAATTGCGTGCTATTACAGGAGACACCCAAAAGAAGGAAGTTGAAAATGAATATGAGAGAATTATGCGACATGTCTACTGACTACCTACTGTACAAGAGAACACACAATCGCAGACAATGCAAAACTTATTTGCAAAGGTTATCTCGTAAAGCTTGAACCAATGGAAATGCAACGAATTATAAACAAGGAAACTTTAAACATGCATTAGTGGAAGCTACACGTAGAAGACAGATAGAAAACCGACAAAACATAACTACGAAACAACGAAACTAAATGGGGATGAATCAGCTGAAATAAAAAATATCATACGGATTATTGACGAACATAAAAGCATAAATCGCATCGCTAAAGAATCAAGAGTAAAAGAAATTAAAAGTAGAAATTAAAAGTAAAAAATCTTGCTGCACCTAATAATACATGTTATTACAGACTTAATTTAATTTATCTAGGTACTAATACAGTAAGAAATTTAAAGTAGATTTCATCGACTCTGTTTAATCTCAAACGGCAATGGATAACCCCTGTAAAAGTAGCTGTCCGTGTAATTATGAGGACAGGGTTGCGCAATCCCACCAAACCGTTCCTGGATTGGCATTGCTTAAGTTCAGTTGCAGGGCAAATTCCATAAGGACTGGAAACAATGCCGAGATAAGCAGAGAGCATATACTGAACCTGGAAGTCCCAAATAGTCAACTATTTAAGTAATGACCAGGTTCAACGTTGTTTAACCTCGGTGACCTAACGGGAACTGGCGTGCCAATGAGAATATGCTGTACATATAAATTATAAAAGTAGAAACAAAGCCGGAAAAAAATGGACAGACAAAAATTAAGATGGGAAATCGGATTGGAAATGCTGATCAACAGATTTAAAATGGAAACTAAAGCGATAATAACTGCAACAGAGAAGAGAAAAAGATGCAAAAGTAAAAAATATAACTAACAAGATTTGGGCGAAACGAAAAACATGACGACCTAATTAAAATATTAATTTTATTTATTGCCGACTATTATTTTTTAATTTTATTTGTTGCGGACTATTATTTATTAATTTTATTTGTTGCGGACTATTATTTATTAATTTTATTTGTTGCGGACTATAATTTAATGATTTTATTTGTTGCGGACTATTATTTATTAGTTTTATTTTTTGCGGACTATTATTTATTAATTTTATTTGTTGCGGACTATTATTTATTAATTTTATTTGTTGCGTACTATTACTAATTTATTTTATTTGTTGCGGACTATTATTTATTAATTTTATTTAATGCGGACTATAATTTATTTATTTTATTTATTGCGGACTATAAGTTATTAATTTTATTTCTTGCGGACTATTAGTTATTAATTTTATTTATTGCTGACTATTACTAATTTATGTGATTTGTTGTGGACTATTAGTTATTAATTTTATTTGTTGCGGACTATTATTTATTAATTTTATTTTTTGCGGAGTATTATTTATTAATTTTGTTTGTTGCGTACTATTACTAATTTATTTTATTTGTTGCGGACTATTATTTATTAATTTTGTTTATTTGCGGACTATTATTTATTAATTTTATTTGTTGCAGACTATTACTAATTTATTTTATTTGTTGCGGACTATTATTTATTAATTTTATTTGGTGCGGACTATTATTTATTAATTTTATTTATTGCGGACTATTACTAATGTATTTGATTTGGTGCGGACGATTATTTATTAATTTTATTTATTGCAGAATATTACTAATTTATTTGATTTGTTGCGGACTATTATTTATTAATCTTTTTTCTTGCAGACTATTATTTATTAATTTTATTTCTTGCAGACTATTAGTTATTAATTTTATTTGTTGCAGACTATTATTTATTAATTTTATTGTTTGCGGACTATTATTTATTAATTTTATTTGTTGCGGACGATTATTTATTAATTTTATTTGTTGCGGACTATTAGTTATTAATTTTATTTGTTGCGGACTATTATTTATTAATTTTATTTTTTGCAGACTATTACTAATTTATTTAATTTGTTGCAGACTATAATTTATTTATTTTATTATTTGCAGACTATTATTTATTAATTTTATTTCTTGCAGACTAGTATTTGTTAATTTTATTTATTGCGGACTATTATTTATTAATTTTTTTTCAGACTATTACTAATTTTTTTTGATTTGTTGCGGACAATTATTTATTAATTTCATTTATTGCGGACTATTATTTATTAATTTTTTTTATTGCAGACTATTATTTATTAATTTTATTTGTTGCGGACTATTATTTATTAATTTTATTTCTATCAAACTATTATTTATCAATTTTATTTTTTGCGGACTATTATTTATTAATTTTATTTTTGGGGACTAGTATTTATTAATTTTATTTGTTGCGGACTATTATTTATTAATTTTATTTGTTGCGGACTATTACTTATGTATTTTATTTGTTTCGGACAATTATTTATTAATTTTATTTGTTGCGGACGATTATTTATTAATTTTATTTATTGCGGACTATTACTAATAGATTTTATTTGTTGCGGACGATTATTTATTAATTTTATTTATTGCGGACGATTACTAATGTATTTGATTGATTGCGGACTATTATTTATTAATTTTATTTCTTGCAGACTATTACTAATTCATTTGATTTGTTGCGGACTATTATTTATTTATTTTATTTGTTGCGGATTATTACTAATTAATTTGATTTGTTGCTGACTATTATTTATTAATTTTTTTTGTTGCGGACTATTATCTATAATTTTATATCTTGCAGACTATTTGTTACTAATTTTATTTGTTGCGGACTATTATTTATTAATTTTATTTGTTGCAGACTATTAGTTATTAATTTTATTTGTTGCGGACTATTATTTATTAATTTTATTTTTTGCAGACTATTACTAATTTATTTAATTTGTTGCAGACTATTATTTATTAATTTTATTTGTTGCAGACTATTATTTATTAATTTTATTTCTTGCAGACTATTATTTATTAATTTTGTTGTTTGCGGACTATTATTTATTAATTTTATTTCTTGATGACTATTACTTATTTTTTTGATTTGTTGCGGACTATAATTTCTTTATTTTATTTGTTGCGGACTATTACTTATTTATTTGATTTGTTGCGAACTATTTGTTATTAATTTTATTTGTTGCGGACTATTATTTATTAATTTTATTTTTTGCAGACTATTATTTATTAATTTTATTTGTTGCCGATTATCATTTATTAATTTTATTTGTTGCGGATTATTATTTATTAATTTCATTTATTGCGGACTATTATTTATTAATTTTTTTTGTTGTGGACTATTATTTATTAATTTTATTTGTTGCGGACTAGTATTTATTAATTTTATTTGTTGCGGACTATTATTTAATTATTTTGTTTGTTGCGGATTATTATTTATTTGTTTTATTTTTTGCGGACTATTATTTTTTAATTTTATTTATTGCAGACTATTATTTATTAGTTTTATTTTTTGCGGACAATTATTTATTAATTTTATTTGTTGCGGACTATTATTTATAAATTTTATTTGTTGCGGACTATTATGTATTAATTTTATTTGTTGCGTACTATTACTAATTTATTTGATTTGTTTCGGACTATTATTTATAAATTTTATTTATTGCGGACTATTATTTATTAATTTTGTTTATTGCAGACCATTATTTATTAATTTTATTTGTTGCGGACTATTATTTATTAATTTTATTTGTTGCGGACTATTATTTATTAATTTTATTTGTTGCGGACTATTATTTAATTATTTTGTTTGTTGCGGATTATTATTTATAAGTTTTATTTTTTGCGGACTATTATTTATTAATTTTATTTATTGCAGACTATTATTTATTAGTTTTATTTTTTGCGGACTATTATTTATAAATTTTATTTATTGCGGACTATAATTTATTAATTTTATTTGTTGCGTACTATTACTAATTTATTTGATTTGTTGCGGACTATTATTTATAAATCTAATTTGTTGCGGACTATTATTTATTAATTTTATTTGTTGCGGACTATTAGTTATTAATTTTATTGTTTGCGGACTATTATTTATTAATTTTATTGTTTGCAGACTATTATTTATTAATTTTATTTGTTGCGGACTATTATTTATTAATTTTATTAGTTGCGGACTATAATGTATTAATTTTATTTGTTGCGGACTATTATTTATTAGTTTTATTTTTTGCGGACTATTATTTTTTAATTTTATTTGTTGCGGACTATTATTTATTAAATTTATTTTTTGCGGACTATAATTTATTAGTTTTATTATTTGCGGACTATTATTTATTAATTTTATTTTTTGCGGACTATAATTTATTAATTTTGTTTGTTGCGGACTATTATTTATTAATTTTATTTATTGCGGACTATAATTTATTAATTTTGTTTGTTGCGGACTATTATTTATTAATTTTATTTATTGCGGACTATTATTTATTAATTTTATTTTTTGCGGACTATAATTTATTAATGTTATTTGTTGCGGACTATTATTTTTTAATTTTATTTAATGCGGACTATTAATTATTTATTTTATTTGTTAGGGGACTATTACTAATGTTTTGTATATGTTGCGGACTAATATTTATTAATTTTATTTGTTGCGGACTATTATTTATTAATTGTATTTGTTGCGGACTATTACGAATTTATTTGATTTGTAGCGGACTATTAGTTATTAATTTTATTTGTTGCGGACTATTATTTATTAATTTTATTTATTGCGGACTATTATTTTTCAATTTTTTTTTTGTTGGAGACTATTACTAATTTATTTGATTTGTTGCGGACTATTATTTATCAATTTTCTTTATTGCGGACTATTATTTATTATTTTATTTATTGCAGACTATTATTTATTAATTTTATTTGTTGCGGACTATTATTTATTAATTTTATTTTTTGCGGCCTATTATTTATTAATTTTATTTGTTGCGGACTATTACTAATGTATTTGATTTGTTGCAGACTATAATTTAATAATTTTATTTATTTCGGACTATTATTTAATGATTTTATTTATTGCGGACTATTAGTTATTAATTTTATTTGTTGCGGACTAGTATTTATTAATTTTATTTGTTGCGGACTATTATTTATTAATTTTATTTGTTGCGGACTATTATTTATTAATTTTATTTATTGCGGACTATTACTAATTTTTTTGATTTGTTGCGGACTATTATTTATAAATTATTTTGTTGCAGACTATTATTTATTAATTTTATTTGTTGTGGGCTATTATACTCATCTTTTGTTAGCTGTTTCACGAGGTTTCCGCCAACTATTCCTATTATCGAGTTTCTATCGGTCGCGGTTACCACCTTACGAAAATTTTGCCGAAACGTCCTGAAACAACTAATAAAAGATGAGGATAATATTCCGTAATAAATAAAATTAATAAATAAAATTAATAAATAAAATTATTAAATAATATTCATCTCAATGAATTCCAATCAAAATAATACTAATTAAAATATACAACAAAAGGAGGAACGTTTATATGATAAAAAAACGCAACAATATAAACAATTTTTAACCTTGGAAAATAATGAAAGTTATGTTTATCAAAACATACACGACGAAAGAACAAAATCAGAAAGACTGAACCCGACAGAAAACAAGATATGGGGAAACTCAACCCTGCAACCTCTCTCCCACAGAAGAGACGTTGCGAGCCTATCCTTGTTTTATCGTTATTTCCATGGCAGGTGCTCGTCTGAACTCCAATCTCTGGTCCCCCCTCGCCAATCTTTGACGAAAAACACCCGTCTAGCTGAATCCACCGTGAAAAATTTCTCCCACTCTTTGTCTGTGCCTAAATCAAAACGCGGATTCCATTAACAAAGCTTCTTAGAACTGCGCACCTGTGGAACTCTGTTCCGTCTGCCTGCATGTGTTCAAGTCCAACGTTAACAAATTCCTAATGAACCGCCCCCTTAAGTAAACATGATGCAAACGTGCTAGAATGGGTGGCCAAAAGTAGAACCACACCGGTACAAAAAGCTACCGAAAATGAAATGCCCATCTCATCTTTAGGATCAATAACAATCCTGTGGAAAAATCAATTAACAATTCTGTGGAAAAATCGTAAAAGCACAATTAGGAAAACAAAGGTACCATTCTCTTAATAACCGTGGACTGCTTCCAAAGGAAAAGAAAGGATAAAATGCACGCATGATATATACATAGACAAAAAGTTCTGAAGGGGTTTATAACGTAGAAAAAACATTGAAATGGCATGAATCAAACACAATAAAGCGTACGATATGATCCCTCGAACGTGAATAATAGAATGCCTGAAAGAGTAAAAAATATTGATTGAGAAAACCTTAAAATAGCTTGAGAGTAATGCATAATACAATAAAAACATATATCTTCCATGATGTTCTATTATCGCTACTCTTCATCATAGTCATGATGTCTCTTAATAACATACAAAGGAAATGTTAGGCTGGATATTTCATGAATACAGACTAAAGAAGGGACCTTTAATGTATATGGACGACATGAAACTTTTCGTAAGAAACAAAAAAGAATTAGAAACGCTAATAAACACAACCAAGGTGTTCAACCAGAATGGAATTCGGAATGGAAAAGTGAAGACTCATAGTTATATGAAGGGGGAATTAGATGCAAGGGACGGTATGGAACTACCAAACCAAGGGAAGATAAGGAATAGGTGAACATGACACCTATCAATATTCAGAAATTCTGCAAGCAGACTACATCAAATCAACAGAAATAAAAGAAAAAGTGGGAAAGAGTATATAAGAGTATATCAAAGTTGCCCTCGACCGTCGTACATCCAAACAATATGACATAAATGCGGGAGTACCTCAGGGGTCTATCCTTGGACCTCTATTATTCCTGATATTCATAAATTACCTCCCTGATAAAATTGTTTCGGAGATGGGTATATTTGCCGATGACACCACTCTCTATAACAGATATGAGGGGAAAACAAATGAACACATATCCAAGGAGATGGCAGAAACACTAGAGGATGACCTCCAATCTGTAGTGGAATAGGGGCAAAAATGGATGGTCACATTCAATGCTGTTAAGACTAAGCTTGTTTCCTTCAATAACTGCAAGAAACCTTCTCTACCACCAATAGCAATGGCCAAGAACACATTGCCTGAAAGTACTTCTTTTAAACTCCTCGGTCTAACGTTTACAGAGAACATGAACTGGAATAGATACATTGAGAGCATTGCCAAGGCTGCTGCGAGGAAGGTTGGCTCCCTCTACCGTGCTAGAAAACTACTCACGCCTGACAGTATCGTATACCTCTATAAGGCAACCATTCGCCCATGTATGGAGTACTGTTGTCACATCTTGGCCGGTGCATCTGCTGCTTGTCTCTCGCTCCTGGGCAGGGTTCAAAAGAGAGTCGCCAACCTGATAGGTCCTGAACTGTCATCTAGGCTTCAGCCTCTGTTCCATCGACGAGATGTTGCATCACTCTGCCTGTTCTACAAATACTTCAATGGTGAATGCTCTGACGAACTGCAAACACTTGTACCTCCCCGATGTAACTACCCCCGACAAACCCGACAAGCTACTAAGTCTCATCCCTTTACAGTAGAGATCCCTAGGTGCAAGAAAGCCTTTTACTCCAATAGTTTCTTCCCCAGAACTGCGGGTCTTTGGAACTCCCTTCCGGGATTCTGCTTTCCCAACTGCAATGATATGCAGAAGTTCAAGTATAATGTTAACAAACATCTTTCTACTCATCTCCCTTCATAATGACCCCGCTAATTAGGTCCCTAATAGTAGCCCCTGCTTCAAAGTGGCACTGTGCCTTGTTTTGGGTGAAAATTGAATAAAAAAATAAATTGAAAAAAAAAAGAACACGAAAACTCATAGAAGCTAAATCATATTGCAGGAACCTAATAAAAGAAATAGACTGTAATTTGGAGTATTACTAGGTGAAAGCAAAGAATAACTGAGGCATCGCGACCAGAAGGCCAGAAAATAATAATTAGAAAATTATGCACTACACCAAAACGATGACTTACGTACGTGCTAGGTCAGTGATATATTGAATTTAGTTGATATTCCTCGAAATATTTTAATTCATTTTTTTAATTCATTTTAGTATTTTTTAAATTTTTTATGTGTTTTTCTAGGGTAGTCACCACTTATCAAGGCCCGGAATCCACTCAGGGATAAGGGTTATTGCGTGTACAGTAAACAATGGGATAGTATCGTAGTAATCGTTAGTATTGGAGATTTTATAAAGGGGGCGGTTCATCCGAAATTTGTTTATGTTGGACTTGAAGACATCCAACTTGTAGTCAGGTCGGAAACAGTCAAACGGAAAAGTGTTCCACAGGCGTGCACTTCTAAGAAAGAAGCTTTGTTCATGGAATCTACGTTTTGGTTTTAGCTCAGATAAAGAGCGGGGAAAATTAAGTACAATGGTTTCAGCTAGACGGGTGTTTATCGTGAAAGATTGGCGTGTTTATCGTGAAGTGTGTGCGTACTCGTGCCTGTGTGTATCTGTGTGTGTGGCTCTATGCGTATGTGTAGAGGGAGAAAGAGAGGGGTGAGAAAGGAGAGATTGGCGGACTAGTTGTATCGAGTAATATTTTATCGTATGGATTACTGTCTCGTTAACTGCTAACGCCGTCCTTAGTTATGTTCGATTTTTAGTATTATTTGTCAAGAACATAAATTTTAAAAAAAGGTCCTAGGCTGACCGATACTTCTTGGCAAGATGGAAGAATTGAAGAAATGGACACGTCTTCATATTCAGTCGCATTCTCATGCTAATGGCAAACACCAGAAGAGAAAGGGACAACTGAATCCTGCTATCACTTTCGCTGATCACGTTCACGTGGACGCCATCCGGGTCTTTGGCACATATCAAATGATACGTGTCTTCATTTATATTGTCGCATTGAATTAAATTAACAACTATTAATATAATTCGCGTATGCGCGGTTTTACACCGTCGTTGTCTAGTGGATGATTTTATCAATTGTGTAGTAAATGATTCATTTTTCTTTCGCACTACTATTTACTCGGCGTTAAACATGACTAAGATAAACATGGTCCGCTTGTGTTCGCACTAATATATAAGTTCTTATAAATATATATATATATATATATATATATATATATTAGTGCGAACATATATATATATATATATATATATATATATATAACTACTTAATCTACACACATAAAATTAATATACGAAAGTATAGATTTATGCGTAATCTTTAAAAGTATTTACTTCAAAAGTGCTCAATACGTAGGTAGAGCTAGTTAGTAAGTTATAAAATGTATATGGTGATTAAGCTACACTGAATATTCCGCGTTTCATCCACTCTAGGATTCTTCAGGCTTATCTGTAAGCCTGAAGAATCCTAGAGTGGATAAAACGCGGAATATTCAGTGTAGCTTAATCGCCATATATATTTTATAACTTATTATATATATATATATATATATATATATATATATATATATATATATATATATATATATATATATATATAATAAAGTCTATATTCCTAAGTTCATGATATTGACCATCTTATAATTTATTTCTTTAATTCAGTTGATATTTACAATTCTTGGCAGTATCTGTTTCGTGGCACAAAATCAACTACTTCATTATTGTATCAATCAGTGAATTTCTTTTGCCCTTAACTCATCAGAAGAAATTGCAACAATCAATCCGTCAAAAGGAAATAAAGTGCGTTTTGACATGATTAAAATCCAAACTTCGGAAAAGAATCTATAAAAAATATGTCTCCATTACGCACTTTGTACTTTCTGAATATATATATATATATATATATATATATATATAGTAATTAAATCAAAAGGAAAACTTCAATCTAATATAAATACCAGCATTTATATATATATAATTTAATCTCAGCCGAATAAAAGAGCCAAATAAGCAATAAAGAATGCAGCTTATTATGGGAGAAAGAAAATTAAAACTGTAAGTTGAAATTGAAAATCAAAATTTTTGTTCGACTGAATACGCCAAAAAAAAATTATAGAGTTCTTATTTCGCAGAGTTGTTGTTATTCTTCTTATCAGAGGACAGAAAGAAATCAGCCAATTATATTTGTAGCAATGTTAGAATTTGCTGGTTATGGAATCAAGTAGAACCGCAATTTACAATAGTCATAAACTGCCAAGAAAAACAGGTGAAAAAATGTTGGATGTCTAAAAAAAAAGTATGAAAATAAACCGCGCATAATATTTCAGCTTGCATGAAGATTCTCTCAAGGTAATCCGAAAGGCGAAAATAGTTTTTTTAGAGAGAATGAAGTCTAAAATTTGCTGATTTCTTTCTGTCCTCTGACGAGATGAATGGCAAGAATTGCATTCTTTGAAACTCCGCGGATTAAGAACTTTGTAAATTGTTTTTTGGAGTATTCAGTCGGACAATCAATTTTGATTGTAAAGTTCAACTTATAGTTTTAATTTTTCTTCTCTCATATATATATATTTACACACACACATGCCTATATATATATATATGTGTCTGGGTGGGTGGGGTGGGGGTGTTTGTGTGTGTGTGTGTTCTTATGAATCAGTGACACAATCGCTGGAGTTCAGCAAGAAAAATAGAAAGCCAACTTATCACACTTGAAAGTTTAAAAGAAGAAAGAAAAAAATGACAAACGTATAATCGGTACTGAAAGAATGGGAGAAAAGAAAAAATCTCATTATGGAAATAGAGTAAATGATATATTTTCTGGAAAGGTGCACGACGACGTAGGAATGCTGAAAATGTTTATTGCTTTCTCTCTTCCCCTAATAATGTGAAATAGTTTCGTTCGGCAGTTTCTTTTTTTGCTGGTATTTTTTTACGTGACAAGATGAATATTTATATAGATAAAAATAAAAAAAGAAACATTGGTTCTTATTATAAAGCTTAATGTTGCAAATGCAAGACTCTGCGATCCCCACGGATGTTTTTCGTCATCAAATACAGCTTACTGTCTCTCTGGCCTGATTTTATTGTTATTTTTTATTTCTTTTTGGATATAAAAAAATATCATTTAAAAGGATAAGGATATTATTTATAAAATTCATAATATCGATTTAACGTCCAAGAATATCAATTAAAAGTATTCGAATACCATTTTAAAATATTAGAATAACATTTTAAAGTATTAGAATAAATTTTAAAGTATTAAAATACATTTAAAAGTATTAAAATACCATTTTAAATTATTAGATTACATTTAGAAGTATTAGAATACCATTTTAAAGTATTATAATACATTTTAAGTATTAGAATACATTTTAAAATATTAGAATACATTTTAAAGGATTATAATAATTTTTTAAGGATTATAATCCATTTTAAAGTATTAGAATACCATTTTAAAGTATTAGAATACATTTAAAAGTATTAGAATACGTTTTAAAGTATTATAATACATTTCAAAGTATTAGAATACATTTTAAAGGATTATAATACATTTTAAAGCATTAGAATACATTTTAAAGTATCAGAATATCATTATAATGTATAATAATACATTGTAAAGTATTATAATACATTTTAAAGTATTAGAATATCATTTTAAAGTATTAGAATACATTTTAATGTATTAGAATAAATTTAAAAGTATTAGAATACATTTTAATGTAGTAGAATACATTGTAAAGTATTAGACTACCATTTTAAAGTATTATAATACATTTTAAAGCATTAGAATATAATTTTAAAGTATTCGAATACATTTTTAAATATTAAAATAGATTTTAAATTATTAGAATACATTTTAAAGTATTAGAATATGATTTTAAGTATTAGAATACATCTGGCCCCATCAGGAAGACATCCAGGCTCTCCTAGACCATGTGAACTCAATAAGACCATCGATACAGTTCACAATGGAGAAAGAAAAAGATAACCAACTGGCCTTCCTTTATATACTCATATCAGGCACAGAGCATGGGTTTAAGACATCCGTATATCACAAGCCTACCTTCACCGGACAATACCTAAACTTCAACTCCCATCACCCATACAGTATCAAACATGGAATCGCACGCTGCTTACAACATCGAGCAGAGACAATAAGTAGCGACACCATTACATACCACCAAGAAATGGTCAGGTTGAAGAATACCCTCCGTCGTAACATACTATCCACCAGACGTGTTAATAGTATAAGAGAGGAGAATGAAACCCAAAAACCTCCAACGGTCTGCCTACCATACATACGAGGCATCTCCGAAAAGATTCAGAGAATATGTGCCCCCTACAACATCAGGACGGTATTCAAAAGCGAGTCAACACTCAGACGACACCTGGTACGAGTGAAGCCCCGCATGGATGAGAACATGACCAAAAACTGCATATACTCCATCCCATGCAGTTGCAGAAAGGTTTACAAGGGTGAAACATGCCGCCCCCTTAAAGTAAGGGTGGAAGAACACCGAAAAGCGGTAACTAAAGGGAAGACGGAAAAATCGGGTATAGCCAACCATGTCTGGATGGAGAGGGGGGATCATCGCCCCCTATGGGATGAAGTAAAAATAATAAACAGAGAGACCCTCTGGAAAGTGAGAAAACTTAAAGAAACAGCTCACATGCTCGGACATAACAACCTACTGAGCAAACCAAGCATAAAGCTGAATGCAATTTGGACACCTCTGATAGAGAGAGAAAACCTTGAATAACAACATAGGTTTAACATTAACAAAAACCAACTAAGAATTGTCCTAGTGAAATATGGCCGAGTGGTCCTAGACGTTGTATCAAAGTTTACAGTTACCCAAAGGTGCTGAGTTCAATCCTGAACGAAGGCAGTGAAAAAGTAACATTGAAAAACAGAGAATCAGCAACTATGTCCCAAAGCCTAGCTGGAGTCCGAACACGGTACCCCTGTAATAATAATAAAGGGTTGGGTTCGAGACTCCTAACAAACCGTTCACCTGACGAAGGCAGGAGGGCAAAACGGCCGAAACGTTGTGACAATAACAACCAAGATGAGGAAGTCAGTCCGACAATCTCAATCAATGAAAACAACTCATCTCAAAAATACAGACAATTACTATTAGAATACATTTCAAAGTATTAGAATACATTTTAAGTATTATAATACATTTTAAAGTATTAGAATAACATTTTACTGTATTAGAATACATTATAAAGTATTAGAATACATTTCAAAGTATTAGAATACATTTTAAAGTCTACTAATACATTTAAAAGTATAAGAATACATTTTAAAGTATTAGAATACATTTAAAAGTATAAGAATACATTTTAAAGTATTAGAATACATTTTAAAGTATAAGAATACGTTTTAAAGTATTATGATACGTTTTAAAGTATTAGAATATAATGTTTAAGTATTAAAATAAATTTTAAAGTGTTAGAACACATTTTAAACTATTAGAATACATTTTAAAGTGTAAGAATACGTTTTGAAGTATTAGAATACATCTTAAAGTATTAGAATATCATTTAAAAGTATTGGAATACAATCTAAAGTATTAGCATATGATTTAAAGTATTAGAATACATTCTAAAGTATTAGAATACATTCTAAAGTATTAGAATTCATTTTAAAGTATTAGAATACATTTTACTGTATTAGAATACGTTTTAAATATTATAATATATTTTAAAGTATTAGAATACATTTTAAAAAATTAGAATACATTTTAAAGTATTATAATACATTTTAAAGTATTATAATACATTTTAAAGTATTAGAATACATCTTAAAGTATTAGAATACAATTTTAAAGTATTAGAATACAATTTTAAAGTATTAGAATTCATTTTAAAGCATTAGAATACATTTTAATGTATTAGAATATCATTTTAAAGTATTAGAATACATTTTAATGTATTAGAATACATTTTAAATATTATAATATATTTTAAAGTATTAGAATACATTTAAAGAGTTAGAATACATTTTAAAGTATTAGAATATATTTTAAAGTATTAGAATATATTTTAAAGTATAATAATACATTTTACAGTATTTGCATATATTTAAAAGTATTAGAATACATTTTAAAGTATTAGAATACATTTTAAAGTATTAGAATACATTCTAAAGTATTAGAATTCATTTTAAAGTATTAGAATACATTTTAAGTATTATAATATCATTTTAAAGTTTTAATTTTTTTTTAATTTCGAATATTATTTTAAAATACTAGAAAATTCTATATAAAGCATTAAAATATATTTTTTCTAATTCATATCAATTGAGAATATTAATATAAAATATTAGAATGTCATTTAAAAAATATATAAGGAGTTGCAAATTAATTTGTTTAGAAATGTTTTTCTCTTTGTTTTATCATCAAATAAATCCTTGTTTGTAAACAGTAGTTTCTATTTATACAACTAATTACTGCATAGTTTTCTTTTTTAAGCGATTCACAAAGCAATGTTTATTTGCTTATAAGACGTTATACCTCATGCCAAACGCATTTACCCAAGCAAGTCAATTGGTGCAGTATTTCTGGTGTTGGTAATATTTTGCCCCAACCCATTCTTCCAAAATCCTACAAATCCATTTAATCTCTTAGAAAAAGAAGAAATAAATGAAATAAACCGTGTTGTTTAATCCGACTCAAATGCTTTTTTTTCTGAAGGTCATAATTACTTGCAAAAATGTATTTACTATGTAATCGATACGATAGATTGGGCGCTGACAATCTCTCCATTCACTAACGATTTACATTCAGAGTTTGTCTATTACGCTAGCAAAGCGTTGTAATATTTTAAACTTTATATATACATTTTTTTAATGATTTTCTTTTAACTCTTTTTTACACGAAATTTAGGGTTTCAATTTCGGGAGGAAGACTTTTAAGGAAAAAGCATGTTTTTTTGTTTTGCCCGGCCCTCGGGATAAGGGTTACTGTGTGTACAATAATCAATGGGATAATATCGTAGTAATAGTTAGTATTGGAGATTTGATAAAGTGTCTTACTTAAGGGGGCGATTAATAAGGAATTTGTTTATGTTGGACTTGAAGACATCCAAGTTGTATTCAGGTGAGAAACACGCAGACGGAAGAGAATTCAACAGGCGTACACTTCTCAGAAAAAAAAGCTTTGTTCATGGAATCTACGTTTTGATTTAGGCACAGATAAAGAGTGGGGGGGAATTACTGACAGTTGTTTTAGCTAGACGGGTGTTTATCGTGAAAGATTGGTGGGAGAGGACCAGAGATTTCAGCTCAGACGAGCACTTGCCATGGAAATAACGATAAAACAAAGACAGGCTTGCAACGTCTCTTCTCTGGGAGAGAGGTTGCAGAGAAGAGAAAAAGACACCCCCCACTAAACCATGAAGTCTATTTTGTACTCTGTCAAGGCAGGATACACTGTTTTTAGCAGCTCCTGCCCAGATGTGGCAGCAGTACTCCATCTTAGGACGTACTTGGCTTTTATAGAGATAGAGAATTGCATCAGTAGTGAGGTATCTTCTGGAGCCGTAGAAGGATCCTACCATTTTCCCAGCGGCCCGGGAAACAGACTTGATGTACGTGTTCCATTTCAGATCAGGAGTAAAGGTCAAACCCAGGAGCTTGTCAAAACATGAAGCCTCCCCAAGACAAGGACCATCCATTTAAATTGATGCTAGATGAGGAAGAGAGCGTTGATGATGTAAAGATAGAAGCTTGGTTTTGGATGCATTAAAAGTGACCAACCACCTCTTCCCGCACTGTACCACACGCTCAAGATCAGAGGAGAGGGAATCAGAGAGAGCTTTGTTTTTTGTTTTTTTTTTTGTTTTTTTTCTTCCTTTGAAGATTGTAATGCTGGGTATGGGTCAGCCAAACCAGCTGCCAACATTGCCCCGCTTTTTTATTGAAACCAACCGAGAGCTCTTTTTAGTATCCTTGCTGTTCCCTTAAGTGCAATTGTCTGAATCTCTTTTGCACTTGGTTCACCAAGAATATTAGTTAGGTTGGACTTCAGGTCCTTCTTCATAAGTCCTGTGGCACCTATGATAACTGGTATGATTGATATCCCCTTTAGGTTCCAGTTTCTTTTCATATACATGAGACCTTGGTATTTGGTCTGTTTCTCTCTTTCAGCTCTGTTAAGACCGCCATCATTAGGGACACTCACTTCAATCAAGGTTGCAACTCTCTCTGACTTATTCCATATGACTATGTCAGGTTTCACAGCAGCATTTTCAAGGTAGGTGGCTGTAGGGATTACATGGTCGTAATGTATGGTATATAAGTAATTTCCAACTGTTCTTTCAGGCTGATGTTCCCAGGACTTGCTGCTACACTGGATGTTTAATTTTTTACAGATGGTCCAGTGGAGGTACTTGCATACTCCATCATGTCTCGCTGTATAATAGCCGTCCCCTAGAAGAACTTTGCAACTTGATATCAGATGACCAACACTTTCCAATTCTGTATTGTCATTACTGATCCCTGCCATCTTCTTGAATGCATTGGTCATCAATCCCTGGTCTTGGGCAGCCATTATGACCCTTTCCTGATCGTGGTGGAGAGATCCTCTTTTGAGCCAGTCCAAAGAACCTTCTTTATCTATGTATTCCTGAGAAAGTTCCCTCAGAAAATACTTTGCACGCTGATGTTGTTCCCATTCTTTAAGGTTCATCTGTTGAAAGGTCTCGGTATATTTCTGCCGGCTCTTTCTTGCTATTTCTGTGGCACACTTGTTTGGTGTTTCGTCCTCATCTGAGAGACAACTCTGACCAAAATGCTTGGCCAGCTGGGTGACTGATGTTGTTCTGCTGGCTCTTGTCTCTTGATGTTCATATACTATTGAGAGGGTGTCATCCTGGGAGCTTCTCAGATACTGACCGGTGCTCACAATAGTTGCCCTATGTTGATGATTAATCTCTGAGAGTCCCAGACCTCCTTCTCCCCTGGGCAAATACAGCCTTGGTAGACACTGATTTCTGTGTATTATTTTATGAAGCATTAGTAGCTTCCGTTTCTTTACATCTAGCCGGTTGATATATTTTTGTGGCCAGTCAATGATACCAAAGATGTATGTCATTACTGGCATAGCAAGCTGGTTTATGGCAGTAATTTTATTTTTATTGGTGAGCTGGGTTTTACATATTTTCCTCACCCGGCGTATATATTCTTTACTAATCTTCTCCCTCATCTTAGCATGTTGTATGTTCTCGTTTTCCTCAATGCCAAGGTACTTATAAGGCTCATGCTCTTCTAGATCCCTGATGTCGATGTTTTCATTAAGCTGTATATTTTCTGTGTGGGTCTTCTTCCCAGCTCTGAGTGTACATTTGGCATATTTATCCAGGCCAAACTTCATTCCGATGTCACTGGAGAATGTGTGTACTACCTGCAGAAGGTAGTGCAGATCGGTGTCAGAGCTAGCATACAGCTTAAGATCATCCATGAAGAGCAGATGGTTTATTCTTTTGCTTGGATCTCGATGGCGTCCCTGACTCAAATTTTAGGCGCTCGGATTTTTATTCAGGAGCTTGCTTAGTGGGCCTATTGCCATACAGAAGAGTAAGGGAGATAAGCTATCACCTTGGAATATTCCCCTTTTGATTTTTACTTCAGGGAAGATGGTTTTTCCTCCATTGTGATTTAATGATATTGTAGTTTTCCACATCTGAAGGTGAGCAGCCATTGTTTGTCTAATTACCTGGTGGACTTTGTATAACTCAAGGCACCGAAGTAGCCATGAGTGTGGCACGCTGTCAAATGCCTTCTGGTAATCAACCCATACCATGCTCAGGTTTTTGTGTCTCTTCCTACAGTCTTCTAGGACGGTCTTGTTGATTAATAGCTGGTCTTTGGTACCGAGGCATTTTCTTCTGCACCCTGTCTGCTCTTTTTCAAGGTAGGTCCCAGAAGATAGATGGTCATATATACCATCGGCTATCAGACCAGTGAAAAGCTTTAGGTAGTTGTAAGGTAGCATATTAGCCTGTATTTATTTGGCGTTGTGTCTCCTTGGTCTTGGGTATGAGGCTGGTCTCCCCCTCTGTCAACCAGGGTGGTGTTGCTTCTTCATCTCTTAGCATCCCGCTGAAGCAATCACTGTAGTGGGGTGGAGTGCAGTCAATTGCTTCAGCCAAAAGTTTTGGACATTGTCGATGCCAGGTGCTTTGTGGTTGGATAATTGTGCCAGTTTTCTTTTTATCATACCAGGAGTTATGACTGGTTCTGGCATCTGAGGCTTGGTTTCATTGAGCCTAATAATATCTTCAATCCACTGGGCCTCTTGATTATATTTGCCTTCTGTTTCAAATAGAGGTCTCCAATAGTTTTCCAGGGCTTCCTCTGCATGTGGACTATCTACAGTAATGGTGTCCCTTATCAGCTGCCTGTAAAAAGTCGTTTGGTTTGTTTTAAACTGCCTATTTTGAATGTGGGAGTTGATCTTGTTCTCCTGGTTTTTAATTCTCTGGGAAAGTGCTGGTATTTTTCCTTCCAACTCCCTAGCTGTATTATGTAATCCTTTAATTTTCTCATGGTAGTATTTGGTACAGAGTTTTTTTATGGTGGTCTTAAGTCGACCCTGTACCGAGGGATTTGCAAGGAACTGTTTTATTTTGCTTAGTTCTTTCCTGCAAAGGTTCAGTTGTTTTTGCAGCTTGGTCTTCCAGTGAGGTGTTTGTCTAGAGACTCTGGGCCCTATTCGATGATTGTGATTGAATGTTCGAAGGTTAATTTTCCTGTCAATATAGAGGCCAGCTGCATATGTGATATGGTTGAGTTCTGTGAGCATTACTGTTGTTGGAATTAGCCTCTTGAGAGCGATGTTAACTTTGGCTATAACAGTCTTTGCTCTTCCAGCTGCTTGGATCTTGGACAAACGTGGTCTGTCCTTCATTCTCATACACCTCACCTCATCAATTATGTTGCTGAGCTCCTCCTCCAAAGCTAACTGTTCATCATCTGCTTCTGGGAGTACAAACGGTGGTGGTGGGTGTCTATGTGATTGTGGCGGTGATGCAGGTGGTGGCATCCTGGTAGGTGATGTAGATTCCTGTGTTGGTGTTTTTGGGGTTTCCAGCAGAGAGTTTGTGAAGGCAGGTGTCATGTCATGATGAGACTCCAGTGGCGCAGGAGTTCCAGGAGAGCTGGGCATGTGCTGAGATATTTGGATGAGTTTGTCATTTACGGCCTTTGATGTGTTCCCATAGATGGTCGAGTCATCAGCATAGTTGTCAACGAATGATTTAAGTATGTGTTTTGGGAGATCATTGATGTAGATCAGGAAGAGAGTTGGGCCCAGGATGGTCCCCTGGGTGACTCCAGCATTAATACTGTGGGCCTCTGATTGCTGCCCATCAACCACTACTCTTATGAGCTTATCAGAGAGAAATCATTTAATGAAAATTGTTTTAGGTTTACACGTAAATGTGAGAGAGCGACAGAAACGTTTGATGAGCAGACGATAGTGAAATAGTTAAAAAGCTCTGTGTGTGTGTGCGTGTGTGTGTGCGTGTGTATATGTGCGTGTGTGTGTGCGTGTGTGTGTATGTGTGTGTGTGCGTGCGCGCGTATGTGTGTGCGCGCGCGTGTGCGCGCGTGTGTGCGTGCGTTTTTATCAGCGTTAATATTAATCGGAGCAAATTTCTTTATTTTTAAAACAAGTACAAAGATGAAACACTGCGGTCACGTGTTCAGTATATTTTTCACAGAACACGAACTCGTCATTTTATTAAACGTTTTAGAACTATAACACACAGAGAGGACGGAATATATAGAAAAAGACATTAATAAACCAATGGTTTTATTTACATATCAAATACACATTTAATTTCACACAAACAGTTTTTCGAAGAGGAGAAAGTAATAAATATGTAAGTTCGTGATTTAATATACAAACAACGTGGGTTGAGATTTACACGAATTTGTCTTGTTATTGATTACAATAACTCGTTATTTGATTGACTGTTGTGTACGTGCTTTACAATATATGTGGTTCATTTTCTCTTAAGTTGTACGCGCGTTTGCGTGTTTAACTTTAGCAGTGAGACAATATTGATCCTACATGACGTTAGCTTGCCTCCTGTGTCGTTTGCTTATGTAGCACGATAAGGTGACGGCAGGCAATTGAATTACTAACGAAGATCTAGAAACGTTGACGGGTAAAATGTAGATATAATTATCAAAACATATTAATAATTTTGAATGCAATTTGCTCTGATAACTTGAGCTATGACGTATGTCAAAAGACAATGGACAATTAAAAATTTAATAGATATCGACCTAAGCATTTCGCGGACATATTCGAATCAAATTTTATGTGTAGGAAAACGGCTGACGTGAAATCACAAGGAATACGATACAATATATGAGATTAATTTTCTCTGGAGTTGTAGGAGCGTGTCTTTGTTATTGCGATGAGACAATATCGATTCTATGTCGCATTAGCTTGTCTCTTGTGTCGTTTGCTTAAATAGCACGGGGAGGTTCTGGACATATAGTTGAATTACTAGCGCAAATCTAGAAACACTGACGAGCAAAAAGTGGAAATAATTATCAAAATACAGTGCGATTAGGAATTTTGAATGAAATTTTCCGTGATAATTTGAGCTATAGCGTATTCAGAAGACGATTGGAAATTTGATAGATGGCGATGTAAGCATTTCGCGAACATATCCAAATAACGGAATTGATAAGTACTAGGTCAAATACAGATCAATGTGACCTTCTACAAGGGCTTAAAGGTTGAATTCTCTGTTCGTGTGATATTAAGAAATAATTGCGAATTATTTAAAACATATCCGGTAATGGCTGACAAAATGAGAGCATGCTAGGCCCATGGATTAGATAATGGGTTGCCTTTTATATTCCAAGCATATTCGCAAGTTTGACGGAAAGATTCCTGAATTAAAGGAAATGATTGAAGATCGGAAGTTTCGTGAAATTAACACTCAAGATGTGAGCAGTTGTCCAAATAATAAAAGTTATTAATCCTCATCTAAAAAACGTTTCAAATTCATAACAAAGGGAGGAGACGGTCTTTTGTAGCTGTTCTGTGCTTCCAGATAGCAATTTAATAAGATATTGTGAAACTTGAATTTAACTTGAAAATACTATTTAAAAAATGACACGGTAACATAAGTGCATAAGCTGTCAGAATTATTTTATGTCAAGATGGGAATTTAAACTAACATATTGAATATACAACTTAACCCTCCTGCCATCTAAAATATCCAGAGCTTGTACATTTTTTTCTAGTTAATTCGTAATACCATACCATTCTGCAACGCATTATTCTATTCCTAAACCAACATAAAAATAAGAAAAGAAAACTTTTTTTTAACCTAAAGTAAAAAAACAAACCAAGTTAACTCCTTCCAACAAACCAGTTTGCAAATATAGCTGCTTCCCCAGTATGAACTCTTACTTAGCCCCTCCTCCAGTAACAATGAAATAGGAATGCCCTGTAATCACTTTGAGGAGTATAATTTTTCAGTTGATATATAACCTTTATAAATTAACCCGTAAACATTAACCACCAACGCGGGGGCGCAGAAATACCTGGATTAGGATCCAAGCGCGGTGAAAACCTTCTCGTTGCTGATGGACCCGTTGATCTTCCCAAATAATCCGTCTAGGAGAAGGAAAACTCTGAAGCTAAACCTAAGGGGAGGAAGGCCTCTCCAGTTTTTTGGATGACAACCTTCCTAGAGCTGGTTACTCAAACAAATTACCGGTCTGCAAACCTAAATTGCTTAAGGAGTAGATGGGCACTGTCTATTGCCCGGCTTCCATACTCCTTCTTTGTCTATTAGCTAGGCGTAGAGGTCGAATCACAGGGAGTCGACAGACCTTCAGTGGTCGATTTTGTTTCCTGACTAGGGCAATGAACGCCGTTTTCCCAACTCTCGACACATCCCATCCCCTAAACTGGGCATTTGGGAGTGCTTGAATGCCATAATGCCAGTACAAGTAGATTGGGTTGACCATCGTCTGATGGGTTAAGGGGTGTCGGATAGACAGTTCCTGGCTGCTGTTCCCGACTGGTAGTACAGGGTCCTAACACTGTGGTAGCGCTTACAGCGGCTGCTCCATCATCAGTTATAATATCGGGTTGTTTGTAGTGCAATGTCGCGCATTCTATTATTGGGCGCTTTTTTGTTTTGTTTTGTTTTTTGTCGAGTAAACGCTTTCTATTATTGGCAGTTTTGTTTTGTCGATTAAAGGGTTTTATTATTAGCAGTTTTGTTTTGTCGATTAAAGGGTTTTATTATTAGCAGTTTTGTTTTGTCGATTAAACGCATCTATTATTGACAGTTTTTTTTTCGATTAAACACTCCTATTATTGGCATTTTTTGTCGATTACACGCTTCTCTTATTGGCAGTGTTTTTGTCGATTAAACGTTTCTAGTATTGGATTTTTTTTGTCAATTAAACGCTTCTAATATTGGCAGTTTTTATTTGTTGTTTTGTTTCCTCTATTAAACGCTTTTTTATTGGCAGTTTTTTTGTCGATTAAACGCTTCTATAATTGGAATTTTTTGTCGATTAAACGCTTCTATAATTGGAATTTTTTGTCGATTAAACGCTTCTATAATTGGAATTTTTTGTCGATTAAACGCTTCTATTATTGGAATTTTTTGGTCGATTAAACGCTTCTATTATTGGAATTTTTTGTCGATTAAACGATTTTATTATTGGAATTTTTTTGTCGATTAAACGATTTTATTATTGGAATTTTTTGTCGATTAAACGATTTTATTATTGGCATTTTTTTTTCGATTAAAAGCTTCTATTATTGGCGGAGTTATGTTGATTAAACGCTTCTTTTATTGACATTTTTTGTCGATTAAACTCTTCTATTATTGGCATTTTTGTCGATTGAACACTTCTATTATTGGCAGTTTTTTTTTTCCTCTAGTAAACGCTTCTTTATTGGCAGTTTTTATTTGTCGATTATACCCTTCTATTATTGTCAGTTTTTTTGTCGATTAAACGCTTCTATTATTGGCAGTTTTTTTGTCGATTAAACGCTTCTATTATTGGCAGTTTTTTTGTTTTGTTTTTTTCGATTAAATGCTTCTATTATTGGCGGTTTTTTTGTCGAATCAACGCTTCTATGATTGGCAGTTTTTTTTTGTCGATTAAACGCTTCTATTATTAGCAGTTTTTTTTGTCGATTAAATGCTTCTATTATTAGCGGAGTTATGTTGATTAAACGGTTCTTTTATTGACAGATTTTTTGTCGATTAAACGCTTCTATTATTGGCAGGTTTTTTTTTTCGATTAAACGCTGCTATTATTGGCAGGTTTTGTCGATTAAACGCTTCTATTATTGGCAGTTTTTTTGTCGATTAAATGCTTCTATTATTAGCAGTTTTTTTTTGTCGATTAAACGCTGCTATTATTGGCAGTTTTTTTTCTCTAATTAACGAACTTCTTATTATTCAAAATTAAATTACGTTTAATTTGTTTACTTGTGCAACATCTTGTTGTTTACCTTTGCCTTCGATATTCTCCCAATCTCCGCCATTCCCTAACACCGAATTTTTTCTGTCTTTCCGCTTTCTAGCCGGTGCTGTTTCGTCGGACTTAGGACCACCAATCTCAATCATTGTTGAGATAATTTTTGCTTTGTTTCTCATTCATTGAAAAGGGGTTAATTTATTGCTAATCGCCCGAGGCGCCTTTTCATGGGAATGCCGCATATTGCTGTCCAGGCCTTTTTTAGAGTAGAGTTCTTTTCATCTAGGGTACTGGCTTTAAATATTCGACTTTTTCTGACCTTGTGTCACATCCATTCGTGATCTTTTAAAAATGGCAGGAAGGGGCGGATTTTGTTTTCCTTCCGATCCAGCGTGCACTTTGCTAAACTGTAGGACAGCAGTTGAGTTCTCTTCATCTAAGGCACTGGCTTTGAATATTCGACTTTTTCTGACCTTGAGTCACATCCATTCGTGACCTTTTAAAAATGGCAGGTGGGTGCTGATTTTGTTTTCCTCCTGATCCAGCGTGCACTTTGCTAAACTGTGGGACAGCAGTTGAAGTATCTTCATATATGAATTATTTTATCTACAAATTTTTGTTTTCTTAATTTGTCCCCCGACAAAAGAAGGGGGATCTCTAAAGTCACCGTTGTCCGTTCCTCCGTTCGTCTGTCCTCACTTTTCTCAATAACTGCGCCTTGGAATTCATGAAATTTTGCACAAACATTAACATAATATGAGTAAAAAAAAGTAATAGAACGGATTTTCCAGGTAAGCTCCGGTTGCATACCGCCCCCCCCCCCGAGTGGTGCCTTTCGGGTTAAAATGGCTAAAATTGTCACTTTTATGCTTATTAAAAAATATGAATGGAATTTTTATAAAACTTTCTGAAAAATTGTAATTAACTGCTTTCTATATACTTTTGTTTGTCTATACTTTGCGATAACTCTTGGGTGTGCCCCAGAGGCTCTTTCAGGGCTAATAAAAACACTCCATTTTGGGGACTATTTTACCATATTTGTCAAAATTTTTCTGTGTATGTTTATTTAGCAGTTTTACATGGTACTGAACTCAAATTTAAATATGTTAAGGCCGTCGGGACTTTGGGGGCTAAATGGGGGGAGGGGCAAATATTGACTTTTTTATTCCTCTGTGCACCCTTCACGGGGAATCATGCATGTTTCACTTGTTTACTTTGACATTGGGGGGGGGGGCTACGTAAGAGTTTAGCGGTGAGTCATTGATTTAGAAACTTTTGAGAAGTGGGAAGTCAGATCTTACCAGTACTCAGTCGTCCACATTGACCAGAAGAAATGGTAGTACCTGTTATGGTCCATCGATACGTTAAATAAAAAACCGTATTTTATAAACAATTCGTTTACAAAATATACATCTACAAAACCAATTAATCAACAAACCAAACATGTATATAACGTATGTATGGTTTCGACATAGAATTATGCAACGAAGCTTGATATCTCGTAAAATCAAATACGCATATCGTGTTACTTTAAACGACCGGAAGTTGTTAGAGTTGGCAAGGCTCTCTTGGTATTCGTATTTTTTAGATTCTTCGGACTATTGTTCTCATCTTGACTGTTATTTTCATGACGTATCCCTCGAAGTAACCTCCTTGCAAAGGTTACATGGCGTACTGTATAAAGTACTTGATAAAATTAATTTGTAAGTGACAAGGTTGGAGATTTAATCGTCAGTACAGGCGACACTTAAAGCTACACTTGCAACTTATTTTGGACTTCTACCCAGTCACGGCTGGGGGAACTAGATCATACTATCCCTGTGGATTAAATACAGGGTTCTGTTCGAAATTCTGTGAAGATTCCAAGATTGGCAAGATACAAATGAAGAAGCTCGGAGGTTACATCGACCGGAAATATATATATTAAAATAACTCTTAAGATTCGTACATAAAATCTCTTTGGATATTTTTCTTTGCAGGCTCTACTTTAATAATATACTCTCTTGGAGAAAAAGACGATAGTCACGTTAACATATAGCAATCTAATAGGAGGACTCAATTTAGCTCAGAATTAAATTAGGAATCTTTGTCTTTTTTTTTTACTTAGACACAAACCAAACGCTATATTAGCCTTTTTTACACATTCATTTTATAATATTTTAAATAGGTGCGTAAAAGGGGGGTTGTTAAGTACGGTAGCAGTACTCGTGTAACATGGACGTTGTTTTTTAATCTTGCCTTTACACTTCAAGACCTCTCGGACCTACACACTGATACCGTCGTAAAAAACACAAAACAAATCAAACAGAAAAAATAAAAATCCGATTCGGTATTTTTTATGCGAATGAAATGTATTTATTCGTGGTTCTTCCAAAATAACGCATTTCATTATCTTTCAAAATTCTTTTTACACACACATGCACTTTTAAAAATTCTCCGTCCTCACTACCTTACGCTGGTGCTACCCAACGATTTCTCACCCTCGTATTTACACGTCCATCTTCACCGGTCCTTCCTTCTTCTCTCGACCACGTTGGAAATTTCCTCTCATTTTTTGTGATGCAAGCTAGCGCACACTTGCTAATTTGCATACCTGCTTTAACGGCAACTGTTCATAATATTTTTTTGCTAGCCAGCTATCCTTCGGTTGCTGCTGATTTTTCACACGCGGCAATACGCGCTCTTTTATAATAGAAATAAATTTTAGTAAATTTATACTCGTCAGCTACTTCCATTCACAACCAACACAAAAATCAATGTGGAATAGTTTGCAAATCTGCTCCAATCTTAACATTTTTATTTTAATATTTTTTTCTATTATTTTAAAATATAAAGCAAAATAAAGTAAACCTTTCCTTTTTGTGTAAATTTAACTCTAAAACCAGAGAGGGGCTTCGTGAACAAACACACCGGCATGAACTGCAATTTATATTCTTGTCTGACATATAAGGTTATTTCGTCGGATTTTCAAAGTTAAACAGAAATAGCATATAATTTGCAAAGATAAATGACATTTAGTTTGAAATATCAAACTTGATTTGGACCAATTTTCATTTATGAAATGTTTTACAATTTTACTGAAAAGAATAATAACTTCACTAATATATATATATACATATATATATATATATATATATATATATATATATATATATATATATATATATATTATGGAAAAATGCGCGCATGAAAAGTAATATTCTTAAGATTTTGTTAAACCTGGAAAAGTAAAGGACAAGAAATTCAACCTGGAAAAGTAAAGAACAAGATATTCTAGTAAAGTAAAAAATAAGAATTTTTTAGACTTAAAATATTGCAGCTAAAAATAAAATTTTAATATTGATAAATATTTTATTTATTATTTGCATATGTTGTTGTTTATTGTTGAGTTAGAAAGGGTGTCAGTCGCTGGATTGAACTTATTTCCCCCCTATTATTTGCATATATTTATGTAGTGAAAATTGTTTGAATAAAATTAATTCATTAGTTAGTTAGTTAGTTAGTAGATGGAATTAATAATTTTATAATTTAAACAAAAATGAATTAAATGATCCTAATTATGATATAATAAAATTATCAATTTTTATGTAAATTATAAAATTATTAATTCCATCTACTAACTAACTAATGAATTAATTTTATTCAAACAATTTTCACTAAATAAATATATGCCAATAATAGGGGGGAAATAAGTTCAATCCAGCGACTGACACCCTTTCTAACTCAACAATAAACAACAACATATGTAAATAATAAATAAAATATTTATCAATATTAAAATTTTATTTTTAGCTGCAATATTTTAAGTCTAAAAAATTCTTATTTTTTACTTTACTAGAATATCTTGTTCTTTACTTTTCCAGGTTGAATTTCTTGTCCTTTACTTTTCCAGGTTTAATAAAATCTTAAGAATATTAATTTTCATGCGCGCATTTTTCCATATAATCCATGATTTTTCCAGGCATTGCTATTGTATTAATATATAAATTTATAATATTTATTAATGATTGTCAAAAAAAATTAGCTCTCAAACACACATTTATGCAATATTTATCATTCAATCACAGTAGTTCCGAGCCAGGGTCTCTACCAAGACTGCGGTTCATGAATTCGTGATCTGTATAGAGCGTAAACTAACAAAAAAGAAGATGCCCCTCGGTGTTTTTTTAGATATCGTTGGAGCTTTTGACAACATACCCTTCAGTAGTATGTTCAAGTCGCTACGAGAACTCAATGTGCCACCAGTACTCATCCGATGGATTGAGTATATGGTGAGGCACAGAACAGTTCAAGTAGAACTACTGTGGGCAACTGTTAAAAGGGAAGTAGTTAAATGAAACCCCCAAAGTGGGATTTTATCACCTTTACTATGGAATTGTATGCTGAATCCTCTTTTAAAGGAGTTTAAAAATAGGAATATTTATGCCCAGGCTGATGCTGATGACATCGCAGTGCTGGTCTCGGGTTCAAAAGCATCATTGGTCAGACGCATTGCCAAAATGGCATTAAATATTCCTAATAAATGGTCTAATCGAAATGAATTAGAATTCAGTAGCCGTAAAACAGAAATGGTCTTGTTTACATATAAAAGGAATTGCCAACTTGGTGACCTTTTTCTGAGTGGACAGAAATTGAAACTTTCGCAGGAGGCAAGGGTGTTAGGGGTAATCCTGGACAGTAAGCTTACCAGGAAAAGCCACATAGAAAAGATTTCCTCCAAGGTGACTGCAGCCCTTATGCAATGCAAACAAATTGTGGGGAAAACCTGGGAAGTTAACCTGCATGTAATGAGGTGGATATACATTGCTATGGTATGTCCCATTTTGTCGTATGCATGTGTTTCCTGGATCCGCGGGATAGAGAAACTGTACTTGAGGAAGAAACTCCAGAAGGTACAAAGCCTTGCTTGTTTAATGACTTCTTCAGCATATCCGAGCACACCTACTGGAGCATTGGAGATGCTATTGAATATCCCTCCGATTAAAGAATTCCTGAAGGCAGAAGTGATACGGGGGTCCTATAGAATAGATCTCATGGGTCTGTGGTGGTCAAGATCTGTTGGGACTACTGGAAAAACAAAGAGTCACGTGGATTTGTGTAATGAAGCTAGGAAGGAACTACCGCTCTTGTATGTGCCGGGTGACCTTATGACTAAAACCAGATCATTTGAAAAGCATTTCACATGTATGGTTTATGACAGAACAGGCGCAAGAGATTGCAAAAAAGAGCTGGAAAGCAACGTAATCAAATGCTATACTGATGGATCTAAAATGAATGATAGGATTGGTGCGAGTGTTTATATAGAATACTCAAACCACCTCACCTGTCAAAAATCTTATTATCTTGGTAAACTGAGGACGGTCTTCCAGGCAGAAGTCTTCACCATACAGGTATCATCGGATACAACACCAAAAACCAGTCATGAGCTGGTACCATTGGGGGTGGTACCAAACACCACCCCCGCCTTCACCGAAGAGCAGGATCTCAGACCTAAGTCTGACAAGTCAGCTCTAACATTCGGTAAACATCACGATAAAAACCGAAGAAGAAGGAGAGATAGCGCATGTTTAAGGCTTTTGAATCTGAGGTTCTGGTCATGGAAGAGGTTCAGCAACAGGAAATAGCTATCCTTTCAGATAGTCAGGCAGCTATTAAAGCATTGGAGAATAGTACGGTAAGATCCCAAACCGTACTGTGCTGCATTGAAAATCTAAACCATCTAGGAACAGAAAACCGCATATCTATTTCATAAGGAGAGTTAAAAAAAATTAGTTATTAAAAAAAAGTTCGGTTTTTTAATTATAAAAAAAGCGATACACGGGATTGAACCTAAAATCTTTCCACCAACCCCCGGTACTCTAACCGTTACGCTAACATGTCATATTGGCAAAATCGCAGTAAAAAATGTTTATATACAAAAAAAAGTTATGCAAAATAAAAAAAAGCGTTAGTCACTTATGTATGTACTTACTCTCCTGTTTGTGAACCCACATATTTTGTTGTAACTTTTTTTCTACTGAACTAATTTTCGAAATTTATTTTTTTCAAAATGTAGCTAATGGGGTGTTCTATCCACCTATATAACCTGTTTGAAATTTGGTTGCGAACGGAGTTAGTGGTGGGGGTTTGAATGTGTCTCGATTGATTCAATTTCGGACTTAAGCATATATTCAACCACTACCGTGGTTGAATGATATATATATATATATATATATATATATATATATATATATATATAGGCAACAATATTTATTTTAAAAATCCTGCAGTTCTTGGAAAGAAGCACTAGAGTAAGAAGCTATATTAAAATGAAAAAATGAAACGGACGATAACAGCCGAAATCAAGTGTCAATAGAGAAATATGTGTCAAATACATGACAAATACGTAGCCAAATAAGCTTAGACGTGAACAACGATAAACAAATTCACGACTAAATCTTGGTGGATAATCAGGTGTCAACTGAATTTTATTTGTATCTTAGATGCTTGGATTGATTATGGGATAATGACTTTTGCTAACGATTTCATGAGTAGAAGTTGGTGGTGTCGATCACATCATATTTATAATCGATAGTTGAAGTATTTTTATTTCATCCAAGGTGACGCCGGGATACGGGTTCTGCTACTTGATAATAATCTATAGACCAGGCGTGAAATCATACTTAGATGATGATGATGATGATGATGATGATGATGATGATGATGATGATGATGATGATGATGATCTGGGGCACTTCACGTTCGTACTACGTTATCACCCTCTACCACTTTTTAAAAATATAGCATCTCTCAATTGTCGAACGAGTGATGGAATATGGAAAAATATGCATTCCTGATCTTTGGGCTATTTTTATTTTTATTTTCATAGTATTTTCATAGTTTTGCACGGAAATTGTTCCAAGTGTAGTATCAGTTCAGTCCAACTATAATAAAATAATATTGTGGGGTTTTCACTCACACTATACGTCCATAGAGTTGAAATATATCACAATCCCATGCAAAAGTTATTTTTTATTGAAAACATATCAGTGCAGACCAGAAATGGTAGTGATGAGTCGCTATATTCTGAATTATATTAACAGTAGTTAATGAAATTAGCTATTGTCTTGGAAATGTATTTTTGCGGTTTGAATAAAGTTAGTAATGCAATATCATGGGGTCTGCGTCGAGCCGAACTTTCACAAAACAGACTTTTTTTAAAAAACACAACAGCATACGAAGAAATGAAGTTGCATAATTTCAACAGATATCACTTGTAGAAAAATATTTATGTCTAAACTTTTTAACTCATTGAAAACCTGCAAATGTTATAACTCGTTGACATTGAATGGGTGCTTTATGCCCAATTTATTGTTGGGTATAGTTACATCTGTGCTCAGTTTTGCATTAAATGCTAATCTCTATTAATCTTTAACTGTGCATCGAACGAATATTATAGTACTTAGTTCGTTGCATCTAATCATAACATACGTACATATAAAATCTTAACCAGATCGGCTTGGTATTTTCCGATAAAAAAGTAGAACATTAGTACCAATTTATGAATTGGTAACTGTGCTTTGACCGGATAGGATAATATTTAATTCGCTGCATAAGAAATATCCGTACAAAATATCAGCCAGATCGACCAGTAGTTTCTGAGAATATGTGTAACGGACAGACATACAAATATACAGACGGACAAACTAAAAGAAATATAATATAGATAATCACTAGGTTGTTTGAGAATTCTGCTCACACAAAATGGTTAATTGTCTTTATTGATATTTAAAGTCTGCGTATTCTCTCCCCAAGCAATACCGAATGCGTTAAGTGTTTTTTTTTCAGCATGTCAACCTTAACTGAAATACTCGTTGTTCATCTGGCATAAATGACACTTCTTTGCTAGAGATGTGTACGTCCATATGTGTGAGGCATAACCTTGGTAATGATTTTAGTGTACCTTGTCAATCGTCGTCACTCAGGTCAGACATTTCTTAACGGCGCAATACGAAAATAATCTGACTAACTACCACTATCGACATTACAGTCGAGACAGATTAGACTAGAAAGTACCAGTTGTACTACCATTAAAACAACAGTCACGACTACTATACAGACAACTGCGTCTTCAACTTCCTTGCTATTTAAACGTAATTTGCTGCGTGTTTGTAGACGAGTCGTAAAAAAATACTTTGTTTACTTCGATGGCGTGTTTTGTTGTTGCAAAACAATTTCATTAAATTAAGCGGGTGCGCAACTTCGAATACCTTTCAAACCTTGTTGGCATGCTAGGGATGAATAATACAACCGGTTCTTTGATATGACAGAGGTGCGTGCAAAACGCATGTTCTTATTTGATTGATGAGCATAAAAGTTTACCTAAATTTGAATTAAAAACAGTCTATTAAAATATATGTGAAACACTGCAAGTATTTCAAACTTTGTACCCTTTTGAACTTGTTAAAGTCATCGTTTAGTTCTTTTGTATAACAAAGTCGCGTGCTAAGTACATGTTTCTCTTGGTTAATGAGCACAAAAAAGATGCTTGCCTAAATTTTAGAGTCTAAAGAATTTTATAAATGAATGTTATTTTAAACGATTGGGAACATTTTAATTAGAATTTTTCGAACAGTAAATGTGGTATTGTGGTGATTTCTAATCTGAAAATGGTAGATAAACTGTGAAACAACGAAAACATTTCTCAAATGAATGGAATAGAGCGTACCTAGTAAGTTATGTTATTGATAAAGAATAACAAACAATTCATATTTTTGACGTATCTAAACTGTAAATTTGCTTCCTCTTCTCAAATATTTTAAAGATTTGAGTTCAGTCAAGCACTTGCTATGGAAATAACGATCGAGCAGAGACGGGCTCATAACGTCTCCTTTTATAGGAAAAATGCTGCGAGAAAGAGAAATAGAATCAGGTTCAACCCAACTAGAATTAAGTGTCATTTCGGTAAGTTAGAATGATCTTAAGCCTCAATCTATGGTCGATCCTTGCCGGAGTTTCACAAAAAACACTCGACTAGTTACAACCACTATCAACAATTTTCCCCATTCTCTATCTCCGCCTAAATCTAAACGCAGATTCTATGAACAAAGCTTTTTTCCTAGAAGTGACGGCGAAACACTGTTCTGCTGGCCTGCTTCCAGCAGACTACTATATTGTAGCCTTCAAGTTCAATGTAAACAAGTTCTTGTTGCAACGTCCTCTTAAATAATTAAATCCCACCCAACTTACACCATTTGCGATTACTACACTATTACTTTACATTTATTAATCTTTATCCTCAAATGGTCTTCGGGCCTTGATAAATGATGGCTCCCTTTTTAAAACAATCTCAACATAAATGGCGCTTAAGAATTGTTCATTTGCATCGTAAAAGTGAAAGAGGAATATCATTTCGTCAGTGAAAACAAAAGGAAACCGGAATGCCAAAAATAGAACTTCTAAACCGCTGGAAATGTTATTCGTTATTCTGTCGCAGTACATGAATAGTTTGTGGAGATCAATTGAGAGAAATTAAAAGATGGTGATAGAAGAAGTAAGAAACATTAAATGAATAAAATAGTTAAAAGCGCGGGAACAGAAAGAGAGAGAAAGAAGTTATAGATAGGATATAGAGGGTTTAGATAAGTTATACGAAAAAAAAACAGTAAGAAGTAGAAAAGCGCGAAAGCTTATCATGACATCACAATGTATTCTGAAATCCCCCAACAACGATTGCTACTGTTCGAACCACTATCAATAATGTTCCATACTCTTTATCTGCGCCTACACCTAAATGTAGATTCCATGAACAAAGCTTCTTTCTTAGAACTGTACGCCTGTGGAACCCTCTTCCGGTTGCCTGCTTTCCAGCTGACTACAATCTGATTATCTTCAAGTCCAACGTAAACAAGTTCTTGATGAACCATCCCCCTAAGTAATCCAATTTACAAAATTCCCACTACTTATGTTTACTACGCTATAATCAGATTGACTAATGTATACCTATTAACCCTTATCCTCGAGTGGCCTCTGGGGCTTAATAAGTGGTGATTCCTGTGTAAAAAAGAAGTTGTTTGGTTTTAGTTAAAATCAGAAGAAATATTTAGTTTGAGTGGAAATAGAGAAATGATGCAGAAATGGCAAAAGAAATAACTCTATCGTTGGCAACTGAAAATTATTCCGTTGCAAATATTCAGGGCAATTGCCCCAAGCTAAAATTAATAATATTGATGCAGATAGAGAAGCTTTAATTGTAAAAGAATTCTAAATAAAAAAATGATAGTACAAGTCTAGTCGGTGTCAGTAGTAGCCTTACTTTCATGTCAAGAGGAAATCTATTACTTCAAAATGCAAACAGATTTAGTATATTTATAGAGAGATTGGTTATTCTTAGCAGCCTAATTATAAATACCATCGTCAAAATGTTTGTGACAAAATACGATTATTATAAAAAAAAATATATTGCACCATTGTAACATATTATTTTATTTTAAATAATGCGTTTTTTTAATCTACTAAATTACCATAAACTACAAAATAAATATCATTGCTGACGGAACGAGAACAATCTACTATGAGTTAAATAAAGTTGGAAATTTCTTATAGGTTCCCGAATTCGACATATACATTTCTAAGTTCACGAAGATTCGTTTGAAGATCGGAAATTACATCGGCTGAAACTTTCTGATTCCAACAGAATAAATAAGTAGTACCCAAAATAATAATAAAAGGTAATAATCCTCCTCGCAAAAATGCCAGAGCATAACTAAATTTACTTTTCAAATAACCACTTTACTTAACGATCGGTTAAAGGCACTAAATCTATACATTTCTGTTCGATATACTAGCGTTCACCCGATGTGTCACAGGCTGTTTAGAAATTCATAAATTTTAGGCACAAAATTCGTAAGTTGTAAAATAATTTTATGCGGACACATACTGTACAATTCGCAATTTGCACACTAGAACCGATCGCAAATTCGCATTACACTCCCGAAGGAACCTGAATGCAGATCAATCAAAGACTTGACACTTCATTAATTTCGGTCTGATTAATTTAGATTTTCTGTTCCAAATGCAAATACTATACGTTCGCCATGCATGATTCATGAAGCCATTCAATTATTGGACGATTCTCTCAAGACTTTATTCCTTAAAGTGTTTGCCATTCTTATTCGATAGCTGATCTGTTCATTTTTAATAAGATCAAGTCTCGACCATCCAAAGCAAAATGGTGAGATAAAGGTTATCTTTGAATTCCTTGCAGAAAACCAATTAGAATATTTGTTTTCAACCAAATATTTAAATGGAGTAATCATACTAATATACATAACTAAGTTAGAAGACGTGTGTTTTTCTGGCACGGAGTGTGATCGTGCCGTAAAATTTCCGAATTTTCTAGGAGCTATTATATCGCAAGAAACGATGAAAACTTTCACGAAGTCGATCCTGTGAGTATCACTTGCTACTCGGGAAAAATATAGAAAGTCAAAAAGTCATAAATCATTCTTATATCTTTATCTCTTTCTCTATTTCTATTATATAACAGTCCCTTCGTGTGTGTGTGTGTGAGTTCCCTCCCCATAGGTTCTGAAACGGCTGAGCCTATCGTTTGCAAATTTCACACAAAGGTCATTTATATGTCTAGTAGTGTTCTTAGATATGTTTTATACAGAAATTCATCCGATAAGTATCAATCTTAAAAATAGTCTTTCTCTCTTATTGACACAGAAAATGTTAAAGGGGAATATTTTACGTTATACCGGTCAAGAAAAATAATAAAATCTCATCAAATCATTTCCGAAAAATCGAAAAAAGCCGATCTTAAAATTACTCTTATAGATAAAATAGAAGAACTTTATAGGGTATTTTTTTACGTTACATCGGTCTAGGGAAATAATAAAAGCTCAGCAAATTATTTCTTCTTTAAAAAAGTAGATTTCTTGTACTGGAGAGATAGCTCAGTGTTACAGCATTCGACTACAGATCACATGACTCCCTGTTCAAGCCCGGGTGAACCTCATCAATTTATTTTATTTTTTCTTATTACTGAATTCAATTTTTTTTTCTTTTTTACAAGGTGGTCACCACTTATCAATGCCCGGAAGCCACTCAGAGATAAGGGTTATTGTATGTACAGTACGTTAGTGTGGATATTTAAAGTGTCTACTTAAGGGGGCGGTTCATCAGGAATTTGTTTACGTTGGACTTGAAGATATCCAAGTTGTAGTCAGGAGGGAAGCAGGCAGACGGAACAGAGTTCCACAGGCGTGCAGTTCTCAGAAAGAAGCTTTGTTCATGGAATCTACGTTTTGCTTTAGGCATAGATAAAGATTGGGGAAAGTTTTTGACAGTGGATTCAGCTAGACGGGTGTTTTTTGTAAAAGATTGTCGAGGGGGGACCAGAGATTGGAGTTCAGACGAGCACCTGCCATGGAAATAACAATAAAACAGAAATAGGCTTGCAACGTCTCTTCTGTTGGGGAGAGGTTGAAGGGAAGAGAAAATGGCATCCCCCACAAAGCCACGAAGTCTATTTTGTACTCTGTCAATGCAGGATAGGCTGTTTTTACCAGCTCCTGCCCAGATATGGCAGCAGTATTCCATCCTTGGACGTACTTGGCTTTTATATACATAGAGAATTGCATCAGTAGTGAGATATCTTCTGGAGCGGTAGAAGAATCCCACCATCTTTCCAGCGATCTTGGCAACAGACTTGATGTACATGTTCCATTTCAGATAAGGAGTAAAGGTCAAACCCAGAAACTTGTCAAAACATGGGGCTTCTCCTAGACGAGAGCCATCCATTTCAATTCATGGCGGATGGGGATCAGAGCGTTGATGATGTAGAGATAGGAGTTTGGTTTTGGGTGCATTAAAGGTAACCAGCCACGTCTTCCCCCACTGAACCACTCGTTCGAGATCAGAGGAGAGAGAATCTGAGAGAGCTTTGTCATTTACGGCCTTTGATGTGTTGCTGTAGATGATCGTGTCATCAACATAGATGTCAACGAAGTATGTGTTTAGGTAGATCATTGATGTAGATCAGGAAGAGAGTTGGGCCCAGGATGGACCCTTGAGGGACTCCAGCATTAATACTGCAGGCCTCTGATTTTTGTCCATTAACCACTACTCTTATGAACCTATCAGAGAGAAATGATTTAATGATAGAGAGAATATTTCCAGTTATACCGTAGCTGGAGACCTTGTGAAGTAGGCCTTTATGCCATACTTTGTCGAAGGCCTTTGATATGTCAAGAGCAATTGCCCTTGAAAGGAAGCCTTTCTTAAGAGATTCACTAATCCTATGAGATATAACCGTTAGCACATCTGCGGTAGATCTTGCAGAACGGAAACCATTTTACGATAGAAATTTACGATAAAAGAAGAGATACCGTTTACAATCGCTACAAATCATTTCTTAGTTTGCATATTTTTAAACTAAATGTTAATAAGTAAGTACTTTTCCAGGGCATTTATCGTAAAGCCTAAATATCAGCTGGTTATATTTGTAAACAAACACAGACGGAATTTATGGACGACATTATCATTATTATTTTTTATTTTATTTATTTATTTTATTTTATTTATTTATTTATTTATTAATTTATTTATTCATTTATTAATTTATTGCGAATTAGTCCACTGGGCAAATTATCCTTCGTAATATATAATATTCAACAGAGAATTGATTCATAATACGAAGAAAATCCATCCTGATATTCAAATCGGGTTGCCAGACGCATTCTTCCGGCATTTCAAAAACAACACTGACAGTAACATCACGCTGACGATCCATTCATTTTTCAATCTGCATTAATCATTGCTTATTTTTTCAAACCGTGTGATCAGATGCTATTCTGAAATATTTTTGAATAACATATAGTTTGCAATTGTCTAAATGGTATCGAAACAATTGTAACATTCATGAAAAATGAAACTTTTTTATCTTCGTTTTGAAAACTTTTTGTGAATGCGCGATTATAGAAAGTGATAATTATGAAGTCAAACGTATGATACAATTTACTTTGCTTGGTTCTTTATTGGTATATGTACATTGCCATTTATTGATATATTTTAATATATAAAATTTTTGGATAAAAATATTTCATAAGATATATATATATATATATATATAGAGAGAGAGAGAGAGAGAGAGAGTGAGAGAGAGAGAATAAATGATAAAAATTTATATTCCAAAATTCATGATGTTGACAATTTTATAGTTTATTCCTTTGAATCAGTTGATTTATACAATTCTTGACAGTATCTGTTTCGTAGCCCAAAATCAATTAAAGAATCAGAACTTTTCGAGGTATCGGAATCGGAAAAGTGTGTCCCTAATTTACTCTTCCAAAACCGATTATTTAAAATTTTTAATTTAATTTTTCATTATTGATACTCATGATAAATATTTATTGTTTTTAAATTATCAGTAAATATAAAATGATAATAACATCAAAATACGATGTAAATTTATTTTATTTGTAAAACAAAGTTTTTCTAAAGTTGCATGAATTCTCTAGGTAACCTTTCAAAGAAAGCATTTGATTTACATGTTCCAGAAAATGTTGAAAAATTAGACAAAACAGTTTTGTCAAAAAATACTTTCAAACCTCATTGATTATTTAATGATACAACGGAAAATAAGCAACAGAAAAGTACGTAATTTTAGAATTGTAGAAAAATTAAGCAAGTACGGAATAAAAATCGACCGTAAACAGATTTTATGATCGTCATATTAGGGAATATATTTTTAAATGGGAACCAAGCCCTACACGTCAAATACTATTTAAGTGGCTTTCTATTTGATAGTTTAAATACTGATGTATTTCTGTCAAATTTCGAACAATCACAGAGTAATTGATTTTTTTCAAACTATTAACACAATTTTATAATCACTGACGTGTTTATGATTAAACCGAAATGTATATGTAATGAATATATTCTGGTAATAGGATTTTAATTTTTTACTTTTTTATTAATATAATAATTGTAAAAGATCATATAATAAAACGTCCTTAAAACGCGTACCTACGAAAAATCGACTTACTTGCTTTCAAGAGTAAATATTAAAAAATATGTATATTCCTGTGAGAGGTACTTGAATCCTATTTAAAAATGTATCGTCTTTAAGAATGGTCTTAAACTCTATCTTCGATTGACATTTATTTCGTAGATGTTTAAGTTTCATACCTTGCCAAATTTAGTTCCCCGGTGTCTAATTTTCCTAAATTTAATTAAATTAAGATAACAATATAAAAAGTGATTGTTAATGTTTTTGATTCATTTGGATTTTTATCTATTTTTGCTTTAATTAGCTGGTGAGTTTTGTTTGGTGTCCTTTTTTCCGATCCCTGGGTGTATAGATGTATATATGCATATTTGTATATATATATATATATATATATATATATATATATATATATATATATATATATATATATATACGAGTCAAAAAACTTTTAATCTGAAATGAGGATAACCATGGAGCATCATATCCGCAAAAAGAAACGAATGGTGAACGATTGATGCAGCACTGGGGTTTGATACTGAGTTGAGACGGGAAATACTGTCTGTCATAGACAGGTTGACTGAAGAAATATCTTGCACATTTCAACAAGTTCACAATCTTGCAAGTAAATACGCTTTTCTTACACCGTCAAATCTGCTTGGTGATAATTATTATTGTCAGCTTGGTGAAGTTGATGAAGATGTAGAAAAAGATAAATTCTTTGCCGAAAGGTAGAGTTACAGTATTTTGTGAAAGCTTCGGGAAAGACAAAATCAATGGATCTCTTGAACTTTTGAACTTTATACAGAGATACCACCTTGGGGATTCCGTCCCTAATATTTTGATCTTGCTGCGCATTTTCCTTACCCGAGCTATTAGCATTGCCAGCTATGAGTGCTCTTTCTCGAAACTGAAACTCATCAAAAACTACTTTCGATCAAAAATGAGTCAGACAAAGCTTACAAACTTGGTGATCCTCTCCAAAGAGACGGAACTTATATATATATATATATATATATATATTATATATATATATATATATATAGAGAGAGAGAGAGAGAGAGAGAGAGAGAGAGAGAGACGGAACTTATATATATATATATATATATATATATATATATATATATATATATATATGTATTTTTTTTTCTTTTAAAAAATTTGCCTACCAAATTCCTATGCACGTTTTTGGTCTATAGACATAAAATTAAATATATAGGGCATTCGAACCCATGCGAAACTTTATATTTAGGTTTTAGCCGGGGAAATCGGTGCAAAAGTGTGAAAATTAAAAAAAAAAAAAGAATTTGCCAGGTGAAGATCGAACGCCGACGTTACGAATATGCACGTGTAACGTTTTAATTTTAACCTTGCAGCAAACATGTCTTTATAGCTCATGTATTGACGTCAAAGAAAAAGTAAATCATAAGCTAAACGTTTTGGTTTCGATTCTTGGTGACGCAGGTGTCATTTCTTAAATTTTTCAATAATTACTATATATATTATGGCCAATATAATATAATCATAAGTGCGAAATCTGAATTAATAAAATATATCATATTTAAGCGTATTTTACAACCGGACAATGCCGGGAAGCCTGCTAGATAGTAATTGCATCCTTGTCTGTCGGAAGGAAGGTAGCTTCTCTTTTGCTAAAACTCCCCATGTCTTCCACTAAGCTATATATCTATAAAAACACCATTCGTCCGTATCGGGAGTTTTGTTGCAACAACCAGTGACATCTCCCTCATTAACAAAGTTCTAAACAAATTTCTAGTCTAAAAGTGTCTGCAATTTCAACCAAGCTCTGGTATTGTTGCATTGCCGCAGTGTTGCATATCTGTGTTTATTCTACAAATACTTGCACGCAATGTGCTCCGATGAACTGTCTGTTCTTATAACCGCTTAATATAAATACCTCAGATAAAGCAGACTAACAGTAAAATAATACCTCTTTCGAGATAGGTGTTGGGACAGATTCTGTTCTAATTGCTTCTTTCCCCAAGGCACTATCCTTGAAACAAATTTTATGTATCATATATGTAAAAGGGGGTTAGCGTGTGATCAGTTTACATCTTCGGTATGTAATTACTTGACCAATTACGTCTGAAGTGAAGGTGGTATGGTGGTTACCGGTACAGTTCATCGCACTGTGTTAAATTCATGTGATAAACATTGCATCATGTTCACTAATATTTGCGGAAAAATTAAGACTTATTTTCTCTTTTCACTAATCATGGGAAGGTAGTAGGGTATACACATTCTTCTGAACTGCAACTCATCTAATTTCAAAACTTTCAGTGTCGCATGAACACTCGAACAAAATCTTCTGTAAAGTGATGCCAATGGTAAAATCATTAGCAATTATATAAATATATAAATCACGAATGTCTATATTCAAAATTTCAATATGTTGACCATCTTACCGTTTATTAAAATTTCAAGGTGTTGACCATCTTACCGTTTATTTATCAAAGTATGTTGAAATGCTCAACCCGAATAAATGTAAGATTATAAATATCTGAAAATTTTGGAATAGGGATTTTTTGTTATTTATTAGTATATGCTTTGAAGTTACGTCAATCTTCATAAACGAAAGGACTGCAAAGGATAAAGAAGAAATATAATTGAAGAAACATTTTTTCACATAAATATACACACACCTACACACAAAGACCCATACACACACGCATATATATATATATATATATATATATATATATATATATATATATATATACTAGCACACCGCGTTGCGTTGCCGAGAGGTAAAATACGCTTATATATGTTATTTTAATTCATGAAGAGATCGTAATTACTGTGAAATAGCAATTCTATATTGATTATTATATTGTACCCAATGTATAGTGATTTCAAAAGCTAAAAAATATATGACTCCATTGTCCTGAATGGGAATCGAAATCCAAACATTTAGTTCTCTAGAGATATTCGTTACATTTGCGTTCTGGTCAGATATGAAATATTTATAGATTTATGCAGATAATGTATATATATAAATATATATATATATATATATATATATATATATATATATATATATATGCGTAGAGGATACACATTGTCGAGTTGCGCCTTCCAATTTCTATTTTTTTTCGATGTTGACCCTTTATCAGCTTTTTATCAAGCTTGAAACCAAATTGATTTCATGTCACAGCATTAAATACCTCATATGTCAAATACCTCATATGTCAAATACCTCATATGTCAAATACCTCGTATGTCAAATACCTCATATGTCAAATACCTCATATGTCAAATACCTCATATGTCAAATACCTCATATGTCAAACACCTCGTATGTCAAATACCTCATATGTCAAATACCTCGTATGTCAAATACTTCATATATCAAATACCTCGTATGTCAAATACCAAGTATGTACATCAAATATTGACAGAGTTGCTTTTGTACGAACCCTTCCTCAAACAGACCAGGTGACTTTATTACATATATAGATATATATGACTAAGCATTTAACAAGCATTGAACTTGTAACTGCCCAATTGATGTTTTACCACCGAACTACGATATCCCGTCAAATGTTTATGCTTGATTGTATCGCTTTTAAAATGTGAGATCTATTGCGGATGGGGGGTATTTTCATGAGCGATTCTGTTGTATTTAATTGTTTAAGGGCACCATCCTTCCTCAGCATGACTACGGGTGATATCCAGAAACACATGTTCTCGGATAACTTTTACGCACGTAAAAATATTTAATAAATATTTAAATTTAAAAATATTTTAATATTTAATAATAATAATAATAATAATAATAATAATAATAGTAAAAACGACAAAAAATACGCCCGAAAGACATATAAACAAAGGGCATGTAACTCCCCCATCGCTTTGGTAAGCGAAATAAATAAATAAATTCAATGGATCTTACAGATTAATTTTGCAACTGAATTTTAGAGCGTGTATGAGTACGTGTAAATATCAGCAGCAAGCCAATGATTGATGGCTAGCGAAGATATTAGCAGCAGCAGGGATTAAACACTATAAAAATTAGCAAGTGTGCGCGAGCTTGCGTGGCAAGAAAAAGAAAAATAGACAGCATGTGATTGGGCTGAAGAAAAGTGCTCACCTGGCGAGATGGGCGTGTGACCCGGTGGTGACGACGAGAGACTTTTAAGCTGGTGTCGAGACGGCCGGATTTTGTTAAATGAATGAACAGTAACAAAAAAATCAAGGAGCAGACATTTTTTAGAGAGTAGCGGTAATAAATGCCTTTTGTTTAAAAAAAAAAAAGGCAAAAATCAGATTTATTTAGTTTCCCTTGTTTATTTGTTCCTCTTCAACGGTACCGGGCGGTGTGGGGGTTCAAGAAAGGTTTCAAGTACAACGAACAGGGTTTTTTTAGATAGGAGTCATCGCTTATCAAGGCCCGGTATCGAGTGTACAGTAGCCAATGGGATAATATTGTAGTAATCGTTAGTAATGGAAATTTGGTATATTGGATTACTTAAGGGGGCGGTTCATCAAGAATTTGTTTATGTTAGACTTAAAGACAACCAAGTTGTAGTGAGCTAGGTAAGAGGCAAACGGAAGAGAGTTCTATAGACGTGCAATTCTGAGAAAGAAGCTTTGTTCATGGAATTTGCGGGTTCGAGCGTAAGGGCAACGTCGCATCATTAAAAGCCAACAGTTTCTACTTAATGGTTTTATATGACTAAAATGATTATTTCATGAGGCATAAACATTCGCAGATGTAGACTTATTTGATCCTTGCGGGTCCAGTTCCCCAGGTTGGGTATAGTTGGTAATTCTTTGAGGGATAGTTGTCTCATATTTTAATATCAAAAATTTTTGTGAACATTTTTGTCCCTCAAATACATATTGTTTATTCATTATTATAGACACATTCCTGAGTTTGCAGAATGCTTATTGATATTTTTGTTCCATTGTTTATTCTTTCATGATGCACTGCCACTTATCAAGGTTAACGGTTACTTGAGGATAAGGGCTGATAAGATTTAATGATAACTAATTACGAGATTCATAAAGTTGTGTAATGATTGAAAATGACTTCAGTGATGGATGAAGTTGGAATATTTGTGATTACGATTACTAACAGAAATCGCTTGACATTAGATTTTTTGTTATAATCTACAGGGAAGGAGTCTGGTTAAAACAAGCTCCACAGGTAAAATATCCTTATGAAGAAGTCATGTTTCGAGATATTCCCTCTGATGCTAGATGTACGGAGGAACGAAAAAAAAAACTGTTTCACTGTGGTATAAATACGAGCTCTTGCTGTGAATGTCTTGTAGATAGAAACAAGAGATTTGGAACTCAGTCGAGTATCTTCCATGGAAATAAAGCTAATTAGTGACTAACATCTTCTGTTCTCTATTCATTAAATCTGAGCTGCTGGCAACATACAGTCCGCCTTCGTACCTCGAACAGCAACTTTATTATACAGGATAAGCCAAGAGTAGGTGGACAATAAATAACATCTATTTAGAGATAACGTATACGTACACCTATATGTAATAAGACATTATATTAATGAAAATTAAATGTTATTTATCAACGCAAGTTCTCAAACTGTTTTCCTTCTTGATGTACACAGCTTTGAAATCTGTCTCTTACGCTTCGACAAACATTTTCTACTTTTACATAACCTTGTATAACGTATCGATTATATTGCAATAGTTATCTCTCCATTGTAAAATGAGATAGGACATTTATTACCATAAGGAATTGCCTTTAGAATTCTGCATGTTAAATTTATCTGAAAAGATCCGTTTAATTCAGTTAAAATTATTGAATTATTTAAATAACATTAAAATATGATTTCTCCGTCTCTCTTCACTTCTATCTGCATAACAATACACAAATGTAATTTTATGTTTGTATATAGGTTATTACATTTGAACCCTTTGCCCCCCCCCCGACAAACGGAGAGTTTACCTGCAAATTAACCCTTGTCCGTTCGTCTGTCCGCACTTTTCTCAATAACTACGCCTTGGAATTTTTGGAAATCTTGCACAAATATTAAACATGATATGAGTAAAAAAAAAAAGTAGCAGAACGGATTTTTCGGAAAAACACCGATTGCCCCCCTAGGGGTGCCTTTCATGTTAAAATGGCTAAAATTTACACTTTTGTGCTTATTAAAAAAAATGATGCCTTTGATTTTTAGAAAACTTTCTGAAAAGTTGAAACTAACTGATTTCTGTATAATTTTGTTTGTCTATACTCCACGGTAACTCTTGGGTGTGCCCCAGGGGCTCTTTTAGGGCTAATAAAAACACTCCATTTTTGGGGGACTATTTTACCATATTTGTCCAAAATTTTCTTTGTATATCTATTTAGCAGTTTTGCATGGTGCTGAATTCAAATTTAAATATGTTAAGGTCTTGGGGACTTTTAGGGCTAAATGCGGGGGAGCAAATGATGGGCTTAGTCATTTCTTTTTATTTATTAATTTATTTATTTTTGCATAAATTTACATATGTTAGGGCCTAAAACTGCACCGTTTGTTCATTTTCACCAGAATTAGACGCCCCCTGGAAAGTTGAGGGCCAAATTGGGAGGGGTGGGCAAATCTTTAACTTAGTCATTTCTTTATGCCTCGTTCACTGTGTACTCACGGGGGACCATGCATGGTTCACTTGTTAAAAGATGGAATTGTCCGATCGTCAAAATTACAATGCAACGCAAGTACATTTTTGTAATTTCATTTGATGTGCCTGAACGTAAAACACCTCAGCTTAACGTTCATATGGAACATGAGTTCTAACAATACATTGAGAGCATTGCCTCTGGATAAAATCAATGTGTAGTGTCAGTTATGTCCTAAAATCCGCATTAATATTGTTGAGAATGTGTTCGCATCAATCGTTCATAAAATAAAATTGTTTCAGTAACGCCTATAAGGGTTTTGAAGATAAACATACGGATCTACCAATATTGTGTAATTATGTTATACAGAGCATTTTGATAAGCATGTTTCTGTTTGAACGAAAGCGATACGATACAAAAGCCTTTCTCAAATTAAATCCTCCTATATCTTAACTAAAAGAGATGGGAGTGGTACCATTAAAACGAGCAACATTTTGTGCCCAATAATATATTCTTCTAACGTCATTACCATTCTCAATGCTATTTCGTCAGGAATCCAATGACGCACGTTCATGACACGGGCTGCTTTCTTAGAGTCCCACACCGTCAATATCTAAAACAAAGAGATGAAAGTTTCAGATCGTGCATGCATAGGTTCAGTCATTACAACAATGCAATCGGCAATCACATCAGATTGACTTGGGCTACAAAAAAATAGGAGATATCACTTTTCTAACGCACCTCGTACTATAATCAGTCATTGTAAATTGTTGTAGAGGTTTTTAATTTAAAATACGTAAACAGACAACTATATAGCAGCAATAAAAATAGCATAAATAAGAACATAATAATTGGAAATAATAATAATAATAATAATAATAATAATAATAATAATAATAATTAATATTATTAGCATTTCGAAATGCTAATAATAAAGTTAATAATTAAGAAAAGCACTGTCGAGTACAAAATAATTGCTTAACTAAAGATATTATAAAGCGAGCAACGCTATTTACCTGGGAAAACTCTAAAAACAAAAATAATACGAGGCGCGTGCAATAAGTAATGCCCCTGACCCACTTCCAGTTATCTGATCTAGCTGAAATTTTGCATGTGGAATTATTTATATCTCTACGGGTTATGTGGCAAATTACATCTCAGAACTAATTGTGGTTTGTTTTACAGGTTTTTGAACTGAGTCAGGTGTGAAATGGAGCCTGTTAAATGTCGAGCAGCGACCCGGTTTTTGTATTTGAAAGGACGCACATCACAGGAGACTTTTGATGAAATGAAAGAAACTTATGGTGATAATGCCCCATTATATGACCTTGTAAAACGCTGGCATCGTGAATTCGAACATGGCCGGAAGTCTGTGGAAACAGCTCCCAGACCTGGTCGCCCCCCCTTTCTTCCATTGATGAGGCATCTGTCCGTCAAGTTGAGACTGCCATTTTGGAATATCGGCGAATTTACTATTCACCAAATAGCTCAAGATGTAAAGATTAGTACAGGGTCTGTGGAGACTATAATTAATGACCATTTGCATATGCATAAGGTTGCTCACACCATTCCAGAAGCGAGAACGCGTCGAGTGCTCGAGGGTGAATTTGGAGATGTGCCAAGAAGATGAGTCAACGTTTTTCAAAAGACTAATTACACAGGATGAAACCTAAGTCCATCACTATGATCCAGAGATCCAAGCCCAGTAAATGCAGTGGAAGCACTTGGACTCACAACCTCCAAAGAAGGCAAGGGTGCAACCCTCCGTTGACAAGGTCATTCTCACAGTCTTCTGGGACCAGGACTGAGCAGTTATGACAGATTTCCTGGCAAAGGGTACCACAATTATAGGAGCCTATTATGTTTCACTTTTGAGGAAATTAAGGGAAGCTATCAAAATCAAGAGGCGGGACCAGATCAGCTAAGGTACCCTTCTCCTGCAGGAGAACGCTCCGGTCCACAACTTGCATGTCGCCAGATCAGAAGCATGGGCGTGTGGTTATGAAATCCTGCCCATCCTCCCTACTCCCCTGACCTTGCACCCTCTGACTTTCACCTCTTCCCAGCCATGTTTTTGAAAGGAAAGCGTTTTCTAGATGATGCAGCCTTAATTTCTGAAGTCACGTCGTGGTTGGAGGACCAACCTGGGGTGTTCTACAAAAACGGTCTCCAGGGCTGCATCAAACGATGGGAGAAATTCATAACTCTGGGTTATGAGAAGTGGGTCAGGGTCAGGGGTATTTCTTATTGCACGCTCCTCGTACGTCCCAAGACTGTCAAGCCATGTATGACAACTATAACAGCGAAATATAAATGGAAATTAAACCTAGTCATAATAGAGTAGAAAAACATATGGTATGCTAGTTATACGCCTTGTTTAGATTATGTTGAAATGAGATTTTTGCAAAATCACATCCTATGGATTTACTAGACAAACACTAAACATAAATCCTTATTAAATAAGAGAAGAATCCAGGTTGTCCTCGATTGTCGTACGTCTAAAAAACATGATATAAATGCAGGTGTACCTCAGAGGTCGATTCCTGATATTCATAAATTACCTACCTGATAAAATAGATTCCGAGATGGGTATATTTGCTGACGTTTGCCGATGACACCACGTTCCATACAAGACATGCAGGGAAAACAAATGAACATATATCCAAGGCAATGTCGGAAGCCCTAAAGAAAGGCCTCCACTCTGTAGTGGAATGGGGTCAAAAATGGATGGTAACATTCAATGCTGCCAAGACGAGGCTCGTTTCCTTTAATAATTACAAGAAAACTTCTCAACTAATAATAGCAATAGCTAAAGATACATTACCTAAAAGTACTTCGTTCAAACACCTCAGCTTAACGTTCATATGGAACATGAGTTCTAACAATACATTGAGAGCATTGCCAAGAACGTGGGCTCTCGTTACCGTGCTAGAAAGTTACTTACGCCTAAAATTATCCTGTAACTCTACAAGGCTATCATTTGGCAATGTATGAAGTATTGTTGTCACATTTCGGCTGGTGCATCTGCTACTATTCTCTCCCTTCTGGAAGATAGTCGCCAACTGTCATCTAAGCTTCACCCTCTGTCTCATCGACGATATGCTGTATCTCTCTGTCTGTTCTACATGTATTTTAATGGTCAATGCTCCGACGAACTACAAGCCCTTGTACCCGCTTAACGTAAATACCCTCTGACAAACCCGAAAACCCGATAAGCAGCAAAGTCCCACCCCTACACAGTAAAAATCGCTAGATGTGGGGAAGCCTTCTACTCTAATAGTTTCTTGCCCAGAACTGCTAGACTTCCCGGTTTCTGCTTCTCCCACTGTACTCACATGCATAAGTTTAATGTGAATAAACACCTTCCTGCATAGCCTCCTACATAGTATCCACTCAAACTATATCCCTGATAGTAGCCCCCGTACATCACAGTGGCACTGTGCCTCGTTTGAGGTGAAAATGTAATAAAAATAAAATTAAAAAAAAAAACACTAAAACTTATTTAATTGTAGAAGAGCAATAGCAACGAATTGTAGACATAGAGTCAAGTTAATTTGGGATAGTTATATGCATAACAAATAAATATAAACTAAACTAAATAAAAAAAACAACGAAGAAAAATAAAACATTGTAGTTGCTTATTAACTTTTGCAGCTATCAAACGAAAGTACGAATCAGATTTTTCCCTTAAATTTTAATTGATTTCATAATTTAAGGCAATTACAACTTCATGCGATAGTGTTTCATGATTATCAACAATCACGTTATTAACAAAATACGACGTAAACATTATCGTCACTGATCATGGACGTTAGACGCGTACTCTGACACCACGATATTAACATAATAAAATAAATATTTAGATGGGGGGTATGTAAAAAAACAGCGTAAATAACTGTGTTTTTCGCATGAGGCTCGATTAAAAAGAGAAATGGAAATTAACATTAGAACTTTAATATTAGAGTTGGAGTAGCATCCCTTTATATGGTATCACGGAGAGGAAGTCTGAAATGAGACGTGGCCAAAAAAATATTTCCTTTTTTTTTAACCCTCTGAATAAGGAAACCTCAATAGTTTCTGTCGAAAAATAAAGTGAGGAGATCTGTGGCGATCGAAGAAATTCCTCGCAATATGTCAGATTAATAAAACTATTGATTATCTAGTGAAATTTTAGATTGTTCTTATGATAGGGATTTGTTTAAATTTGTATCTCGTGACAGACAAACAAACCAAAAATATAGCATAGATTTTTTATGATACTTTATTTGTTATAATTTAATTTGTAGTTTTTTGCGACTCCGCATCTCTATAATAGGCTCTGTCGGTTATTGATCAGTCGGTCTGTGAGACACCGGTTCATCGTGAAAATCACTATAAGTAGATCTGTCCGTCACACTAAGTTTCATGGCATTTTTGTCTGTTTGTCTATCATGGTTGTTTGAAATTAATTTTCAGGCTTCGTTCGCGCATTTCTAATAAAAAAAAATCTCTGTACTGGAATTTGCATTGGTCAGTGCGCAAATAGAAAGTACTTGTTATTTTATTTATTTATTTATTTTGTTATTTACGGTATCGCCCTTGAAAATGGCAGAAGCAAACCCGTGTCTCTTCTTGCACGTGTCTCCATGATTGTTTTCTATTTCCTTGTTACGTTTTCGTCTTTGTTTTGTTATGCATATTTAAATAAACTCGTTAGTTCACATGCTTTGTCGTTTCATAGAACTCCATTCTTTTTATGACCAATAGGAATTCTTATTGTTTTTGTTTTTGTTTTTAGCTGAAAAAGATTTAGTTGCTGAACAGGTTGTATATTTACCGATGCAAATTAGGTATTGTGAATAGTAACATTTGAGCACATTCATTAACGTGAACTTAAAATGATATTGACTTTTTTAACGCATAATACAAGTTTGGGCAAAAAGAAAATTCTCACTTTTTAAATTCTTACTATCGCAATGCTGCTGCAGTTATAAACTCAGTTTAAGTAAATTCATGTTATTAATGAACTGCCATTTTATTTTGCAGAATGCCTAGATATGGTCTGGACAGGTAAACCTCGTGCATTTATTGTGGAAATTTTTTTCACCAACGGAGAATCTGTAGCAGCGCGTTCGCCTGACCTTTAATCTTGTGATTATTTTCTGTGGAGTTATGTTAAGAATGAAGTGTTCAAGCTCCGATAAGCAACCATTCATCGACTGAAAGCTGCCATTTGCAAACAATGAATGAAATTCCGGGAGAAATTACTAAGATGGAAAGCTTTAGGATACGCTTACAACAGTGTATTGCTGTTCAAGGAGGCCATCTTTGACCCATTATTTTAACAAATAGTGTATATATAAAATGGCAATAATATGGCATTGGTAAGTATGCAATAAAATGTTCATAAACGCTTTTCTTGTCTATGTTTTTAAAAAGTAAATTGTGGGAGTTTCTTTCGCATCACCTGTACTTCCTTGTCTTTCCCTCACTCTTTCTTTCACTCTCTCTCTCTCTGTCTCGCTCGCTCTCTATAAATATACATACATTTCTATATGCATATAATAATAAATGATTGTAACATATTGTCAGACGAGTGCCACTCCATTAGTCACTAGAAGGCCATGTGTGCGGAAAAACTTTTCAGTCCTGCCAGCGACTAACAAACCCTCAAGCAGACATGAATAATGAAGACGGTCATTGGTTTACATGTATATATATATATATATATATATATATATATATATATATATATGCATATATAAACACACATGAATACAAATGCATGCATATATAATAATATATACATACACATACATATATACACATACATACATTTATATGCACATATATACACACATATATACCTACATATACACTTACATATACATGTACGTATATACATACACCCATACACATACATATACACACATATACACACATATGTATACATACATACACATATATATAGACATAATTATAGGACCGTATTCATATTCATATACACATATATGCATATATACATACATATACTTATATGCATACATATACATACATATATATACACACATATATACACACATATACATATATATGCATACACACATACATACACATATAAATACATATATACATACATATATATACACATAAATATACTTATATATATATATATGTGATGATGATGATTGCAACGTTTTGTCAGACGAGTGCCACTCCCTCAGACATTTAAAATCCATGATTCCAAATGTCTGAGGGAGTATCTATACAAATATGATGTTACAGAGTCTTAGCTTTGTACGACAGCTAAGTATCTCTCTTGGTTCAAAATGTTGAGATCCAGCAACAAGCAAGAGCAAGATAGCCAGCAACAAGTTAAACTTCAGACCAGCTTAATGCGGGTACTGGTCTTCCGCTTTATGGTTTTGTTTAATTAGAAATTTGCTTCTCCTAGAAAGGTTGCCTTCACCACGGCTATATATATGTACATACACATATACACACATACACATATACACATATACATATATATACATACACATATACATACACATATAGGCATACATACATACATAAATATTGGCATATGATGATTACAGATCAGTTAGTATAAGCTTTCAGCCTGTCGGGCCTACACGCGTCATAACTTTTTTCATCGCAACAGGACTTTTTTGTAGACAAATGTCTGAGGAAGTATCTGTAAATTGATGTCATTGCAGAGTTTTAACTTTGTAGAACAGCTAAGTCTCTCTCTCTCTTTCTCTCTCTCTCTCTCTCTCTCTCTGTTCAAAATGGTGATAACTAGCAACAAACAAGAGCAAGATAGCCAGCAACAAGTCAAACTGCAGACCCGCTTAATGCGGGTACTGGTCTTTCACTTTATGGGTTTTAAATCAGAAATGTGCTTCTCCTAGAGGGGTTGCCTTCACCACGACTTACGGGAGCCCTCTCCACCCCATTGCTATTCGGTTAATGTCTGTGACTTTGGTTGTTGGGTACCAGAGCATATTCCACACGCCGGTGGGTCATGCATACCGCAGCTAACGGTTGGTCATACATACCGCCGTTAAGCTTCTCTGGAGGTTTTTGTCAGGGTTACTTCACCCTTAGCCTTTGGTTAAAAAACCTTGGCTCACAAGACAGTGGGGTGCAGTTATACGGCGCCGAACACATCAGAAACCCAACAATGAATAAATAAAAACAAACCCAACAGACACGACACATAAACAGGCGGTCATGAGTTGCGGTGCAAATCAAACACCGAAGGAGTGTCCAAAACGACAGAACTCCCCAGCGATCACGACGATGGTGATGATGGATCCAATTAAATTAATTTAATTAATTTGCTTTTATCTATTCATGTTCAAATAAATTTAATAAATTAATATATAAGTAAAAAAATATATATCCGACAGAAACGATACGTGTAAATTAATTACGTGTTAAAAAGTTCAGTTATGCATATATATATATGTGTGTGTGTGTATGTGTGTGTGTGTGTGCGTGCGTATTTAAAAAGTAAAAGTTGATACTCCTACTTGTGAGACATCGACTTGGAGTTATTAACTGGTTGGATGACCGTGCCCCTTGTCGAGACGAAGTAGGTCGATTTAAAAATCGAATTTCGGCGCGTCTTGCTTGATATGTGTTGGTCAATAGAATTTCTTGTGTGCGGGGCGTCTGCTCAGAGAGTGCTTGCCTGGGATGCAAGAGTCTTGGGTTTCGAATCCTGAGTTCGGATGTGTCTAACTGAAGAGGCCAAATGAGTGCGTAACTCGAGTCTTGTTCCATTTCGTTGACTGTCTTTGCTGCGACGTTATTTGACTGTGAACTTTATTATATATATAGATACATATATATATATATATATATATATATATATATATATATACGCATGCGCACATACAAATATATATAATCCCTGTTCTCATTGACTATATCCTTTTCTCCATTATACAGCACTCTTTCTTTGCGTCTTCTCTCCGTATAATAACTAAAAAAAAAAAAAAAAAAAACTATCTTCCCTGTTTCTTTACCTATTTCTCATTTCCCCTATTCCTTATAGTTTCAAATATCTCGTAAGTTTATCGAGACAAAGCATGAAGAAGATGTCTATTGAACAGACTGAGGTTATAAGTAAGGATGGTAAACAGTAAACAGGAAAAAGTAATGCTAACTTGCAGTTCTTTTGAAGTAAGCTACTGCAATAAGAAGTTGTATTATAGTAATAGCGAATTGATGGAGACTATTAAACCAACGAGTCAAATGAACTGAAACAAAGGGGAGAAGATTAGAGATTTCTTAAAGTATATATGCCATAATAATATTTATTAAAAAAAGTGAAATTAGCAATATCACGCCTGTTCCATTATTTTCCTTGTTTTACTATTTGGACGCTATGACCGACGGAGCTCTTCTTTAGCCAGACTAAACAATCGACGGCAGCACGGAAACAATGCGGAGTACTGTGACAATAGAATATCATCAGTGCACCTGTTAACAATTATCGCCGAGAATAGATATCGCCCACTACCCGTCACAGTCGCCATGTCTACCTATAATACGTCCGTTTCTTATATTTAGAAACATTTATCCATTTGAGTGACGCCTTTAATTATTTTGTTGTTGCTAACATTCGAAGCTTGATTTCCTACCATTTAATTTCGCGGTAGGATTTTGGCTTTACTTCTGCAAAACAACTTTCTGACATACGGGAACTGCGGTGTTTGAACACGTCCAGTATCTTTAACCATAATTTGCTCTGCTCCACTATATATATATATATATATATATATATATATATATATATATATATATATTACAATACTCGGTTTATTTATTTATATATATATATTACAATACTCGTTTATTTATATATATATATATATATACACATATATATACATATATATACGAGTATTGTAATATATTGTCCATATATATATATATATGTACGAGTATGTAATATATATATATATATATATATATATATATATATATATATATATATATATATATATATATATATATATATATTACAATACTCGTTTATTCGTCGACATATACACCAACGATACTACCACTTAGGTGAACAACGACCAACATATCTCGGAGTCTTTCTTCTTTAATCCTGAGCACATGGTGAAAATGGTCTGGACGTGGCTGGTTAATTTTAACGCATCCAAAACCAAGTTTCCATCTTTTCACCATAAACACACTGATTTCCACTTGTCCCAAATGAATATGAATAGTTCTCGTCTTAAAAAAGATCTTTTCTTAGACAAGCTTCTGAGTCTCCTAAAACACATACTTAAATCATTCGTTGACATCTATGCTGATTACACGACCATCTATGGTAACACATCAAAGGCCGTAAATGACAAAGTTCTCTTTGATTCTCTCTCCTCTGATCTTGAGCGCGAGGTACAATGGAGGAAGAGGTAACTGGTCACTTTTAATGCATCTAAAACTAAGCTTCTATATTTACATCATCAATGCTCTGATCTCCATCTGGCATCAATTGAAATGGATGGCTCACGTCTTGAGGAGGCTCCATGTATGGACAAGCTTCTGGGTTTGACCTTTACTCCCGATTTGAAATGGAACATGTACATTAAATCTGTTTCCAAGTTCGCTGGAAAAATGGTGGGATCCTTCTACCGCTTCAGTAGATATCTCACTGCTGATACAATTCTCTATCTGTGTAAAAGCCAAGTACGTCCAAGGATGGAATACTGCTGCCATATCTGGGCAGGAGCTGCTAAAAACAGCCTATCCTGCTTTGACAGAGTACAAAATAGACTTCGTGGTTTAGTGGGGGATGCCCTTTTCTCTTTCCTGCAATACCTCTCCCACAGAAGAGAAGTTGCGAGCCTGTCTTTGGTTTATCGCCATTTCCATGGCAAGTGCTCGCCTGGGCTCCAATCTCTGGTCTCCCTCGCCAATTTTTCACGAAAAACACCCGTCTTAACTGAAACCACTGTCAGTAATTTTCCTCACTCTTTATATGTGTCTAAATCAAAACGTAGATTCCATGAACAAAGCGTCTTTCTTAGAATTGCACGCCTGTGGAACTCAGTTTGCCTGTTTTCCACCTGACTACAACTTGGATGTCTTCAAGTCCAACATAAACAAATTCCTGATAAATCGCCCCCTTAAGTAAGACACTTTATCAAATCTCTATTACTAACGCTTACCACGATATTGTCCCATTGATTACTCCACACGCAATAACCCTTATCCCTGAGTGGCTTCCGGGCCTTGATAAGTGGTGACTTTCATGTAGAAAGAAAAGTCTGACTTTCACTTCTGACCTGAACTGGAAGCCTTACATTAAATCTGTTACCAATGTCGCCGAAAAAATGGTTGCGTAATTCTATCTCCTCCAACATGTACATCACGCTCGACGCAATACCCTATCTGTATCAGAACCGACATCTTGCGACATCTGAGCAGAAGTTGCTCGGAGCTCTCTATCTTGTCTTGACAATGTAAAAATCTGGTTTCGAAACCTACTAGGTGATGCCCTTTTCTCCCCCTGCGACTTCTTTTCCCAGAAAACAGACGTTGCGAGTCTATCTATGCTCTATCGTTATTTTTCTGGCAAATACTTGTCTGAGTTTAAATCTATGCCCTCTATGAAACTTTTACAATAAACACTCGTCTAACTACAACCATTATTATCAATTTCTCACACTCTCCCTCTGTGCTTAAATCTAAACTCAAATTTCATGGACAGAGCTTCTTTCCTAGAATTTCCTGCCTAGTGAACTCTGTTCCACTGGCCTGCTTCGTGACTGACTACAATACGGTCGTCTTCAAGTTCAAGGTAAACAAATATAAATCAAATTCTATCCAATTACCACCACTAAATACCACTATGCTATAGTCTCGGTGACCACTGTACACTCATAAACTTATACTCTTGAGTGGCCTTCGGGCCTAGATATGTAGTAAACTCATTGTAAGAAAAAATGAATGATAAAATTAATTTTTCGAACACAACATTTTCACCACTTTTATGTCCTTGCGACAATTAAAATCAAAATGTAATGCTATTAAATGTTATTTATTGATCGAAATAAGCACCATCAGAATCAACACGTTTTCGTACGCAAAACATGTGTATTTATGCCAGCAACGTAAAAATCTTGGGTTCTGATGCCGATGAAGTCGCTCAAAACGTTTTACATATTGCTTTGGTTTGTGAAACATTTCTCACGTATAAAGTTATTGAGATGCTTGAAAAAGTGGTAGTCGGAAGGGGAGACATCTGGAGATTATTGCGGATGGCGCAAAGTTTCGCAGTCGAATTCGTTCAAATACTGCAAGGTCGGTTTAGCAACGTGCGGTCGGGCATTGAAATCTATAAGCAACCTATAAAATGATCTTATCTGCCACGCCCATATCTTCAACTCCTCAACATCGTGCTTTCCCAGCACATTTTAAATCTTCCAATACTTTCTATTCGGTGCATTGAATACGTAACGATGACAAGACTATCTGCAAAATTTATCTAAGCGATAAATATTTTATATATATATATTTTTAATAACTAGTTTTACATCGTAACGTTCGTTTATTTATTTTCCTTACCAAGTGAAACCTGCCTTTGTGTGCGAGTTTCAGCTAATTCAATGGCTCTCAATATTCGGACGATCCAGAATCCAATATTCAGAGATATAAGCCAATTAGCAGTAGCAAAAAGATAATCGACCCGATATTTTAGTGCCCCGGGACACTTTTCAAGGCATACGCATTTGTCACAAGTTCAGAGTACCTTCCGCAATTTTAATCATTGAGAGGGTTACTTCGGCCAACCAATTCATACAAGTTACAAACACAAATAACGCATAGGTTTGGAATTATTTATAATGGCGAAAAATATTGCAAACGATAAATGCCACACACACACACACACACACACACACACACACATACATACATACATATATATATATATATATATATATATATATATAGAGAGAGAGAGAGAGAGAGAGAGAGAGAGATGGGTGAGAGAGATCTAAAATAAGAGAACCACCATATAAAAATATATACTAATGTATATAGATTTATTCACTCATTCAATAATAATGATATATCAGTTAATGGTTTAGCATAAGTAAACCTCTTTATACTATGGTATTTCGAAGCCAAATGAAATAACGTTTAACACTGGTTCCTGTCAGATCACCAAAGTTAAGCAACAGTGCGCATGGCAAAGACTATATGGGTGACCATTTGGGACCCTTGTGCTGTATGTGCTCCGCGTATCTCGGCATTGTTTCCAGTCGTCCTGGACATCTTCTTGCTACTGGACTCAAGCAACTCTGATTCAGGAGAGATGTGATTGCGGGATTGCGCAACTCTTGACACATAATTGCATGCGCTGCTGCCCCTACAGGCGTAGTTTTTGTCTTTCAAGACTGAACGAAGGCATTGAATGCTTCTCATCAGAAGAGGGGATGAGATGCTAGGGAACATAATAGGGATGCGACGTCTAGTGATAGCTAAATTAGGAGCGAAATAGTTTTGCAGTCAGAGATTAAATATTGAGATTGTTTGGGGAGGGAATGGCAGAACTAAAACTAAAATGATCTATGTTCATCCTATATACCAGAGATCATTATATATACATATACATATATATATATATATATATATATATATATATATATATATATATATATATATATATATATATATATATATATAAGAACAGATGAATATCGTCTGACGGGGCTTGGTATAGATGTCAAGAACGGTCCCCTAATGCCAGGTTTGAAACCGACCGTACCTATGACATATCTAAAGTTTCTGAAAATAAAAATATAAATAATATGCTTTTATTTTCGGATTTTTTCTTTGTAATAGAGGACTCTGCTTTTCATCCCAAAATATAAATATAACTAAGTGAGATATGGTGATTTTTTGTAATATTTCGTTTTTATTATTACAAAATCCCCTCAGAAATGAGTGACATCATTTATTTTTTACTAGTTTAATAATGCATTAGTAGAATGGAAAACACATGCTCCTAGTTCCGGGTCGTATCCATGCGGTGATTGAGGCTGAAGGTGTCTACATTGAATATATATATATATATATATATATATATATATATATATATATATATATCTTTATTCCCCCTGTTTTTTTTTAATTTCCAATGATTCTTTCTGCTTCTGAAATGGAACAGAGAACAGGGTCACATGTTCATTACATAAAAATATATTTTAAAATGTTTGTATTGCTGTTTTGTTTTCTTAATTTCATTCATCCAGTGGAAGGCTTGCAATAAAGACGAAACGTTGATGAACATATAACGTGGTTTGTTCTATTTTTATTTCTCTCTCCCTCTTTCTTTCTTTCTCTCTCTCTCTCTCTATCTCTGCATATATATATATATATATATATTCAGAATGATGGCAGCCATGTATATAGGAGGATGCATCTTTAACACTGCATACAAAATTGGCCACACTACCAACACGCTGGCACGAAGACTATGTCTCCACCTCTCCGACTCCAGCTCAATATCACAGCATTTAAAAAAAACATGGCTTCCATCATTCTGAATTTTGAAAAATCATGGTCGAAAATACCAAGTCCTACAAATTGATACTGATGTAAAGAGACGAAAAATACTGTAAGCTTATACATAAAAGCGAAACAACCTCAAATAAATGATATAAATTATGAATGCAGTCGGAACATTTTAAAATGCTTTTGCTCGTAAATTCTAACGACTTTTTATAAAACAACATGTACATGTAATTGAGTACAATGTAAATAGTAATATTAACCCATTAAAAATTGTTTATCCCTTTAATTAACCAACCCAACACGTAACCATGACAAAATATATACATTTAAACACTTGTAATACGAAACGTAATTTGTAAAAAAAACTAATTTAAGAACTTAAATGACGTAATCTGGCTGAGTATAACGGAAATTGTCCAGTCGAAAGCGCTCGCTATGCAAAAACAAACATATGGATCTAACTTATACACGTTTGATAAAAATAATAAAAGAAAAATTCGATAAAAATAAAAACAATCCAAAAAAATTACGTGCGCTTTTATTTCTTTACCTTAACGACAACATGCGACCTAAATATACTCGATATATATATATATATATATATATATATATATATATATATATATATATATATAGGGCATATTTAGGTCGCATCGTTTAATCATTCCAATAAAGTCTTGAGATAAAGACAAAACGTTGATGAGCATATAACTTGGGTTGTCCCTATTTGGTCTCTCCATCTCGTTGGAATATTATATCCTTTATTCTCATCATAATATTTCGACGATATATATATCTATATATATATATATATATATATTGGGTGACCCCCCCCCCAAAAAAAAGAGGACATTCAATTATTTTTCTGAACATTTTACAGTAAACGGATAAAAAAGGCCAAATACCCTAGTGTTTTTATGTGATGTTTTGAATATAATACTCTAGGTATGACCAAAGTTTCATTTCATTCGGGCAAAACAGTAAGAAACGTGGCGTAATTAGAGTTGGGGCCCGTTTTCTTTGGGGTCACCCTGTATATATATATATATATATATATATATATATATATAGCGTTTACCATTTGATCGATCATGACCAATCCTGGCACGATAATGTCTGCTACCCACGTATAATGCACCATTTTCAAAGGTAAAGGTCACAACTGGACTGATCATGACAAAACCTGGCATGGTCATGGTCCTCTACCTAGGAATGGTGTACACCATTTTTCAAGGAAAAGATCAAAGTCATAGCCTATGTACATGAATTTGCTACAGTCCACACCACTGGACCGATTATGACCAAACCTGACATGATGATGGTCTTCGACCTAGGGATGGTGCACACCATTTTTCAAGATTAAAGGTTTAGGTCGGGGCTTTGCTGTACGCTCGGATACCCGCTAACCTGATACCCGAGCGTACAACAAATATAGGAACTGTTTGATTTTGTTTAATAGAAACTTATGGAAACTGGCGATAGGAACTGACCAATTAAATGGAGCTACGTTCTACTAGCAACCAACCAGAATCTCTACTATTATATAAAAGTCACTTTGTATGTGAGAGAGATCCTTCGTTATAGAATCCGAAACGGCTCGGCCTATCTCTGGCAAATGTCACACAAAGGCAATTTATATTTCCAGCAGTGTTCTTAGATATGTTTAGTACAGAAATTTATCCTATAAGTATCGAAAATCGCACGCATTCAATATTAAAAATAGTTTCTCTTGTCTTGTAGAAAAAAGAATTCTTAAAGGGGAATAGTCTACGTTACACCGATGTAATTCTTACCGGAGTAACGTAAAATATTCCTCTGTAAACATTTTTTTTCGTCTATAAGATAGGAAAGACTATTTTTAAGAACTTCAAGCCAAGACATCAGCTGACCCGTAAACAAAAACAGATGAAATGTAATGAACGACATTATTGTTATTAACCGAGCAAATTATTCCTCGTAACATATTTTATTAAATAGACTTTTGATTCATAAAAAAACATACATACAAAATCTGCATATATTAAAATATCATGTTTAAGCGTATTGTACAACCGGGTAACGCCGGAGTTCCAGCGTGTTGCTTTATAAAAATATCAAACCTTTCTGCATTTCAACACATGACTTTTCGAGAAGGAATTTGCTCTCCATCGGCAGACTTTTTCCAACCCGATACTTCACAGATCGTAATTTGTTTTCATTTTGACTTTTATAATTCAAAGTTTCTCGGATTGTTTGAGAAAAGTTTCTTATCTTCTGAAACCAAAAATGGGTTTCAATTCCAAAAATTTTTCCCAAGTATTGTTTAAGGGAATCGCCCCAGACATGGCGCCAAGCCACTTAATATGAAGAATTAACAAGAATGAAAGAGGCTTATGCAAAGCGGGTACCTGAACGTACAGCAAAATCCCGCACGAAGCGCTGGTATCTTTTCTAGTATATATATATATATATATATATATATATATATATATATATATATATATATATATATATATATATAACAGAAAAAGAAACGGTGGAGAGTAAAACGACTCAAAGAAACAGCACATATGCTGGGAGACAATGAAATTTCTAAGTCGACCTACTATAAGAATTAAACACGATATCGAAACTGTTAATTATAAATAATAAATATATACAGTAAAAGTAAAAACAATAATATATATAGTAATACCTAGTAATAATAATTAGTAATAAATAGTGATATTAAAGCTGGAAATAAAAATAGGTTTAAGGCTCACAAGATTCGTACTAGAACTGTCCGCAAGAACCTGTCAGACATTAGTTAGAGTACTTGTAGAAAATCAATTGTGAAAGTGATATTCTCTTGAAGATTTAATCCCCAGTGTGGACGATCCAAAATTAAAATTGCGAATTACTTAAGACCTCTATTCAGTCATGGCTGACGGAACAAGAGCATGATTTGTAAATGCTGAAACCAAGGAATATTTAAACATTTACATGTGTGGAAAGAGCGTCCTGAAACTCTGATTAATTTGGATTTGGTATAATAATCGATTTTTTCTTCACTTTTACTTGTCTCAAATAGCGTACTTGTGAATTAGGGACTATATCGAGAAAGGACATCCCAAGAAAAGAGTTAAACTGCAACATATTAGTATAGTCGAGGAAGCAGGTAACAGAGAGGAAATTCCAATGTTTATCTATTCAAGGAAATAAACGAGTATAGAGGTAGAAGAATCGGGAAAATCGGCAGTGAATGCGTGGAAGTTTGATGCTTATTTCCATATGCCACCAGTTCTACGAGTTTCACGGAGAAGACAGCATCAAATACGTGTAAAACAAATACAACGGGTGCGGGACTTCATAAAATGGAGACTTTTTAAATCTGCCTAGGCATCATCGTATGCATTCAAAGATTCAATTCTTACCATTGGTTTCCCAGATATTTTTCTTGTCAGAATCTTCTGGAAAGACATCAAGTATTTACGGGAGGAACCACAACAAGGTTGCCAACATCCTAAGTGAAAGAGTTTTTTGTGGATCTAACTGGGTTTGAACTTGGAAAACCGAGGTTCGTATCCTAACCCACAAGACCATCGTCGTCACCTTCGACCCTGCCAAATAGGGAGAGACGAGTTGTGGCAAAACTTGTTCATGCTTATAAACATTAATGCTCCGTTTTAAACATGTAAGATCATCTGAGTGATTGTATACTTTCTTATTATCCCACAGCAAGAAGGCACACCAGGAACGCCTTCTAAATCTGAGGCAATCCTGCCGTCTAGGTACATGTCCAGTTATACTTTTACTCAGATACAGGCTGGAATGATAAAAATGTAGCCCTAAATAAAACACTACCACTTTATTTTAAAACTCTTATTGACAAATTTAATTCAGGTAACTTGATTTTGTAATAGAGCTGATATCTATTCAATGTAGCCGCCTTCAGCCTCAATTACCGCCTCGATACTGGTCCAGAACTAGGAGCATGCCTTTTCCACAGCGCCTGCGGGAGCTCGATAAATACTGAGCGGATGGCGGCGATCAATCTGGTTTTGGTGTTGTGAGAGGTCATCTTGGTGATCTTCTCGACGGATGATTAAACGAAGTAGTCAAAGTCGTAGCACTTCTTCTGGATCCAAGCCTGGTTATCGTTGGACTTGTGGGCCGGCGCCGACTTCTGCTGCCACACCCAGAGTTTCCAGCGGCCACTTGATTGCGTCAGGGGATTACCACACTCTTCAGCACATCCAGGTGCACTTTGGTGTTGCCTTTGAAGCCGACTTCGAAGATGTGAGGTGGCATGATGTGGTCCTCTGTCTTTTCTATGGCAACAATTTTATCGTTGTATACAGTTTAGTGAAGTGTTCGTGTGCACCATCATGTATTCTTGCTTTGTCACCCACCTAAATGGTGACTAAAGCTTTATTACTTAACCTTAGTAATCCAACGTTCTTTTAGGGCTCGCATGTAGCATTCTTAAATGTAAAAACAACGAAGGCTTAACACAGGAAATATCACGCACATGTCGACTTCCTACTTGTTTTCGCTTACTTGAAAGTCTATATTTTACCTATTAAAATTCTTTTTCCCCACGAACAAAACGTCGATGCCATTCATTAAATTACGAGACGAAATCCGCTCAATTATGGAGAAGAGAAGGAGATTATTTACATGAGACAAGAGGCTGGGCGGGGGTGGGGGCCAGGAGATTGTTAGTTGGAGTTAATGAATGGGTTTTTCTTTGCTTTTTAGAGTGGTGAAGAAAGGACGCGATTTAATTTGCCAGCAAATTTAACAAAGACGAGGCGGGCGGACAGCGAATGCATTATTTTCCATTGAAGTGAAAGCACTGGACAAAGCGGACAATTGCGTCAGATATTTTGTTTTCGAAATGAAAACGCGATTTTACATATAATTTACGAATTTGAGAATGAAAAATTTAAAAAAGTGAAAACAAAAACAAAAGCCTTGTGGTTAGAGAGGAACAGGAAACTGAATCATTAAAGAGTTAATAATCTTATTAGAGAACGTACTCCTTATGTTACGTAGTAGTGTTATTATTAGAATGATGGATGTTTTTATTTCTTTTGAGTAAGACTAAAGTAAATTAATACAGCCCATGTTACGACGACTTACTCATGGATTTATGATTATAAAAACCGTTTTAAAAAGTTTTAATTTAAAATAGACCTTTAATGTTCATATAAAATATTTGGTTTTACTCTATATCAATCCTCGGTTGGTTATTTTTATTTTTCACAATGTTTTATCGTTTTGCTTAAAACTAAAGTAAATTAAATATAGCCCATATTACGATCACTTACGCTTGCCCACTATCTTCAGAAATCTATAATGATCGATTATTTTCGAATTGACCCCTGTACATGCAAGTATATAAATATTACATATGTCTAAATTTATAAAACAGGTTGGCCGAAACGTTTCTGCGGATTCTTTTAGTAGCTTATGTTTCGGCATATAAGAACATGTCAAGCTATTGACAGATATGGTATACTTGTATCTCCGGTTATAGAATACGTCAAGCTATTGCTACGGATAGAAATCTAAAAAAAATATTATACTTATGTTCATCTTTCAGTTCTTTGAAAGAATCTTATCTGAACGTCGTTATGATGCTCTGCCTTGATCTGATAGGGACACTTCCCGGCGGAAATTTTTGTGATTGAGCAGACCTATTTAGGAGCAGCACTTCTCATTCATTGTATCAGAAAGTGCTAGAAATGATGCACTAAAAATTGTCTATCAGAAACAAACGAGTAAGTTACTGCGGCTAATGCTGATTCACTATAGCAGGAACTGTTACATGAACAGCAGCCTGTCCTTGTAAATGAGTAAATATGAAATAGGATAGTCAAGTATTCGACCTTGCGAAGCTAGATTTGGAATTGAGAATTCCAATTATAAGCTAAAATAAATGCAGAATGTTATTAAAAATAAGGAAAGTAGAATTGCCATTGTTTAGCTCACACAAAATAGTTAGATATCTGTTTATTGAAAAAGGAATGTAATGATGAATTTTGTTTCTGTTATAAAAATGAAAAAATGAAAATTAAAATAAGGAATTTAAAAACGGACAATGGAAAATGTTATTTGTAAAGTGGGTTACGAAAATTAGGTTAGAGTGTCGACTTTGTAATAAACATGTGAATAACAATGCATGCTTAAACACGGAGGCATGTCATGCCGTGTGCCTGAGAGGCATGCAGTGACGTCATGAGTTATGGATTTAGTTAGATAAGTCAGAATCAGGATCATCAGTTGGAAGAAGTGAGAGGAGTTAGACGGGAGAAGCTAGAAGAGTCAAAGCACGCTCTGGGAAGCGAGAGGTTTCAGAGGTAATCATTTAAACAACTTTGAATCCCTGAAATACAGAATCATGTCCGACCGGTCGAAGGAATAAACGTATCATCATGTGTTTTTATAACTGCCGTCTTGTGTTGTGTTATTCTACCAAAACAAAGGTAAAGTGAAAGTGTATTAATATGAACTTTGTGTTTATAAAAATGTACAACTGTCAAACGTAAATGTCAAACGCACTCTCGGTCTATCTATCAAGATATTCATAAATCTCCTCTCATTGAATTACAGACTTGGTTCTCCTGTAGTAATCTGTACCCTACCTGCCTGTCTCGTTATATATAAGACCTGTCTCTATATCTCAACAATATGAACACTCACAATGAATATATATATCTTGCATCTCACAAAACTCAACAACATGAACAGCCCTAAGATTGTATCTATTACTCTAAGACTCTTACTAACATGAACAACAACAAATATAAAAGTCGTCATCTAAATAAGAAACAAAGTATTCACAGAAAGTAGGATGAAACTGAACATAAGTTGTTGGAAGTTTAGAACTCTTCTTGATCTTGAAAAAAGTGTCCAGAGCGACGAACGGCGCTAGTTACGAATGAGCTACAAAGATTAAGAATTGACATATCAGCTTTGTCTGAAACACGTTTATCGGGTGAGGGCTGAATTACTGAAGTAAACCACATGGCGTAAATCGGGATGGTGGCGTTGGTTTTGCAATCATATTCACTCTCGGGCGGATTGAGCATGCAACAGGAATTGACAAGATTGAGCATCCTCTGGTATGTGGGCGATGCTTGTCAATTCGTCCTTTTATGAGACTCTTCAAGGTTCCATATCAACTGTATCAATTGAGGAGAAGCTGATTGTCCTTGATGGTTTCAACGAACGAGTTTGTCAGAAACATGATATATGGGATGCACTTAGCCGCTATGGCATCGACAGAGTTAACCGTAATGGTTTACTTCTACTGCAACTTTGTTCAGAATCTGATCTTGTCCTGTCCAATACGTTTTTTCCGCCAAAAGCGCAAGTATCCAGTCAAATGGACACACCCACAATCGAACCAGGGGAACATGATCAACTTTGATGTGAAATGTTCGTGTCTTACATAGTGCTGGTTGTTATACTGATCATAAATTGGTACGTGCAAAATTTAAGCCATGCATTCGCAATAAAACTCCATTAGCAGAGGTCAAGGTTGCAAAACGTTTTGATGTCTCTAAACTTAATGGTCTTGCAATTCGTATGACTTTAAATGAAAGATTAAGTACAATTGAGATTGATGATACCTGGAAAGCTTTTAAAGAGCCGGTATATACTTCTGGGGCAGAGATCCTCACTCTAAATAAGACTGCACATACAAACTGGTTTGATGATGATGATGATGATGATGATGATGATGATGATGATGATGATGATGATGATGATGATAAAGGCTCTTTTGCAAGCAAAAATGTTATTCCATGAAACACTTTTGAATGACAATCTTAAAAACAGAACAGTCGTCAAAAGAAACTACAAGGAGCAGAAGACTGTTCTACAGAGAGAGTTGAAAGGAATGGTGAATGTGTGGTGGTTCAATTTATCTGCAGAAATTCGATCTGCTTAAGTCATCTTTTTTGGCCCAAAGCCCCCTCGTTTTGTACTTTTTTCTGTACAGGGATAAGTCAACTCTCATCAAAGATCCAGATGAAATAAGAAAGCGATGAAGGGATGGTTTTAAACTCATCAGTTGTTGATAAAAATGTCAACAGTCTATCTTAGCTTGGCATCCTCAGCACATGGATGAGTTACCCTCAATTGATAATGTAGTCTAGGATATGAAAGAGATATTTCAGGGAAGACAGCAGTCTGTATTCCCATTGCGCTGCTTCAATACAGAGGTAAGAATGTAACCAATGTGTTACACATGCTAGTCAAGAAATCTTGGCGGAGTTCATCAATACCACAAGATTGGATAAATGACCTATTGGTTTCTCTCTTCAAGGGTAAATAAACAAAATCTGATTGTGATCACCACCATGGAATAACGCTTCTTCAATTAGCAGGGAAGGTGCTGGCGAAAATCTTGTTGGATAGGCTCATCGTAAACATCTCTCTATTAATTATTCCTGAGGCGCAATGCGGTTTCACTGACGGTAGCAGTACTGTAGATATGATATTTACTGCATGGGCAGTAAAAGAAAAAATTATTGGGGAACTACTTTATGCCTCATTCAGAACGAGATATGCAATATATGATGAATGTTTTTTCAGCCGTATGTGACGCCTTTGGCTAAACTATCAGCATTAAGAAGACGAAAGTGATGTTCACCCCTGCACCTGGTGCTTCATGCATTGAACCAAATATCTATGTCAGGGAGAGAAAGCTAAATGTTGTAGATACATTTGTGTACTTAAGCAGCACAGTTTTCAAAGACGGCTCCTTGGATGCAGAGATATGTTTTTGCATGCATAAGGCCAGCACGGCATTTGGAATACTAGAAAAGTGACTATGGGGTGATCGTAAGATTTCTGTCCAACCCAAAATAAGTGTTTACTCGACCTGGGTTCTATCTGCTTAACTTTACTCATAAGAGTGTTAGAATACAAAGCGTCGACTCTAATAGCAACTTCAGTATTTTCATCAGGAATGGCTCAGGCGAATTCTGAATGTAAAATGTCAGTCACTGATACCTGACACGGAAATTCTCAAGAAAAATAAGTGTGTGAGCGTAAAAGTGACGGGAATGACGAATCGGTTTCGCTGGGCGGGTCATGTTGTTCGGATGGATGATACGAGGCTGCCTAGGCAGTTATTTTACGGCGAGTTCAAGACTGGGAAACGTCCTCAGCATGATCAAAAGAGGCGATTCAAGGATTGCATAAAAGACACTGTTACAGCCTTCAAGATTCCTGTTTATAATTGAAGAACTCTCGCGAAATGCCGGCCCCATTGGATAGGGATATTTAGAGGCATATCTGAAGTTTTTAAATGGGAAAGAATCGATCATGCTGAACTCAAGAGAAACCTGAGAGAAGTCAATGTGTCAGTTTTATGTTATGCGTTAAACAGTTGGAAATGTGAGGCATATGACTGGATGCACCTCTTGAAAGTTGTTTACATTAACCACAAAAGAAAAACAAATGCTGTGGACAGAGAGAGGAAGACCAGAAAAGCGGAGGCAGAAGTAAAACAATTTTCAAAGCTCAACAATATGTGGCAAACTGTGAAAGTCAATTACTGGCCTGAAAAGTTACCTTTGGGTTCATGGACGTGGACTGTGGTAGGAATCGTCATGAACATAGAGATGACCAGCGTCTGTTAAGACGAACCAATTGCCATGTAGAAAGCTAACCTCTAAACTATTTAACCGATGATTATGAATTTTAACACAGCTGGTATACGTAAGAGATCTAACGATAGAATATGTTTATTTTAATTTAATTTTATGTAAAAGGCCGTAAAAAGTAATGCAAGACCTTCGTGAAAATTCTGGTATATTTTATAGTAAATAGGGCACAAAATCCAATTTTTTTTCTTAAGGGAAAAATACAAGTAGCATATGCACCAGCCACGATCCGGCATATTGTGAAATGGTAGCTTCGTATAGATGCAGATACTGTCAGATGTGAGAAGTTTATAGCAGAGTAAAGGGAGTTAACTTTCATTTCAACGACGTAACAGTGTCCGTTATGTATGTGTTTCAGTCTATGTGACTTGCGAATTAAAGTCGAACAGGCCAAACCAAGACACATACGTATATTCTTTGGTACCTATTTACAATGCCTCCCCACGGGACAGAGTTAGACACCAGGGTCGTTTTTTTAACGTGGAGAAAAGGTACAAAAATAAAAATTGTCTCAGTCGTGAAGTTGCTCCTCCATTGAAAGAGAACAAGAAATGAAAGTGCAGTATCTGAAGAACAGATGGTATTTATTTGCTCCCCCACCGAACAAATTAGGCACAAGGCCGATTTTTAATGTGAGAAGTGATGTGGAAATGGGGACCAACTCCCCGGGGAGTAGGGGAGCTGGATAGTGACAATTGGTATGAAGGGTTTCCCCTACATTGACCAGGGTCTTATCTGTGGGGTCGCCCCCACATAGGGTCTTTGCTTGCAGTATCTGCCGGAACAGATGGTATTTATTTGCTCCCCCACCGAGCAAATTAGGCACAAGGCCGATTTTTAATGTGAGGAGTGAAGGGAGGGGGAAGGGACAAAGGGGACCAACTCCCGAGAGGTGGGAAATGGGAGTTGGTTAAAGGTCAGGCATGTGGGGTTGCCCCCACATCTGGTCTTTGCTTGCAGTATCTGCCGGAACAGATGGTATTTATTTGCTCCCCCACCGAGCAAATTAGGCACAAGGCCAATTTTTAATGTGAGGAGTGAAGGGAGGGGGAAGGGAAAAAGGGGGTCAGCTCCCGAGAGGTGGGAAATGGGAGCTGGTTAAAGGTCAGGCATGTGGGGTTGCCCCCACATCTGGTCTTTGCTAGTCATAGCTAGTCATAGCTTGCAGCATCTGCCGGAACATATACTACACTTTGATCTTGGCCAAAACGCCAAGTCAAGTGATGTTGTATGCAACATTACACATGTGGAGATATATTGTTTCTTTGTTTCATTGTGTTTTAAAACGTCAGTTCTTTTTTTTTTTACGTTCTACTATATTTCGTTTATTTTATTGCCCTTAATGTTCCTACATGTAGTCGAAGGAAAATGTTAATGATCTCTTTATATTCTACGAAGTTTGCCTTTAGCGAAACTTATATAAATATTAACACATCGATGTCTATAAGGAAAAACGTTGATTTGTATACGCATATTCTATATACATATGTATATATCTCCGTATAATATACAGCGAAAGAGATAACAAATATATAGATTGTGAGAGAGAAAAATATTGAGCTGAAAAGATTTAAGCAATGGGTTACGTACTCAATATACCATTTTTTTTTATTTATTAGATTTATAATATATATATATGTGTGTGTGTGTGTGTGTGTGTGTGTGTGTGTGTGTGTGTGTGTGTGTGTGTGTAGATGTAGTATATATAACGATATTAGTGGCCCAGCAACGCTACAGGAGAGGACAAGGAGAGCAGAAATTTGAATTAACGTGGCATAAAGATATTCGTCCATGGAAGCGTAGTGTATGCTTTGATGTGTCACAGACAAACCCAAAGGCTCCAGTAATTCTTTATACTTGTCATGGTATGCAAGGTAATGAGAGATGGAAATACAATTATGTAAGTATAAAATATTTCTTTCTACATGCATAATATGTCTTAAATAGAACATACTTTGTACAAAGCATTGCCTCATAATATTCAAAGATTTATCTCCCTTTAAACATACTCACTCACGCTAGCTAAAGTATAATGCACTCTCTACTTCCAGAAACCAAAACTGTAATTCTACTCCACTTCTAAAATATGCTTTCTTGATCTTTGGATTAGGATTAAAGTGTAATATCTGTTCAGTCCAAAATGGTACAATAATATTGCAAGGTCTAGGTTCTAGAAATATTCATATTAAGTATGTATTTAGATAAGTATGTATTTAATTTAAGTAAAATTAGAACTGCATGCTTGTGGAATTATCTTCCATTTTCCTGCTTTTCAACTGACTACAATATGGTTGTCTTCAAGTCTAACATAAACAAGTTTTTGATGAACCGTTCCATATAAGTTAACAAATTTACCAAATTTCCATTATTAACGATTACTACATTGTCCAATTTCGTATGTACACTCTTTAATCCTTATCCCCGAATCGCCTCTTGGTCTTGATAAGTGGTGATGCCTATGCAAAAAAAAGCCAAAAAAATAAACCTATAAAGTTATCTAAAAGCATCAAAATTGAAGCTGGCCTGCCAGGACACAATATATACAAATGTAGGTAAATTTGTGTATATTTTATTGGAGGGAAAATATAATTTCTTTTTAACCAACTGTCAAAAAAAAAATTAAACATAGAATGGTATTATTATCTTTTTTTTCTTTTTTTTTTACACAGTGATCACAATTATCAAGGCCCGGAAGCCACTCAGGGATAAGGGTTATTGCAAGTACATTACGTTAGTGTGGAGATTTGATGAAGTGTTTACTTAAGGGGGCGGTTCATTAGGAATTTGTTAACGTTGAACTTGAAGACATCCAAGTTGTAGTCCGGAGGGAAGCAGGCAGACGGAACAGAGTTCCACAGGCGTGCAGTTCTAAGAAAGAAGCTTTGTTCATGGAATCCGCGTTTTGATTTAGGCACAGATAAAAGAGTGGGGGAAACTTTTGACAGTGGATTAGGCTAGACGGGTGTTTTTCGTGAAAGATTGGCGAGGAGGGACCAGAGATTGGAGTTCAGACGAGCACCTGCCATGGAAATAACGATAAAACAAGGATAGGCTCGCAACGTCTCTTCTGTGGGAGAGAGGTTGCATGGTAGAGAAAAGGGCATCCCCCACCAAGCCAGGAAGTCTATTTTGTACTCTGTCAAGGCAGGATAGACTGTTTTTAGCAGCTCCTGCCCAGATATGGCAACAGTATTCCATCCTTGGACGTACTTGGCTTTTATATAGATAAAGAATTGCATCAGTAGTGAGATATCTTCTGGAGCGGTAGAAGGATCCCACCATCTTTCCAGTGACCTTGGCAATAGATTTGATGTACGTGTTACATTTCAGATCAGGAGTAAAGGTCAAACCCAGAAGCTTGTCAAAACACGGGGCCTCACCCAGACAGGAGCCATCCATCACAATTGATGCCAGCTGGGGATCAGAGCGTTGATGATGTAAGGATAGGAGTTGGGTTTTTGATGCATTAAAGATAACCAGCCACATCTTCCCCCACTGAACCACGCGCTCGAGATCAGAGGAGAGAGAATCAAAGAGAACTTTGTCATTTACAGCCTTTGATGTGTTGCCGTAGATGGTCGTGTCATCAGCATAGATGTCAACGAATGATTTAAGTATGTGTTTAGGGAGGTCATTGATGTAGATCAGGAAGAGAGTTGGGCCCAGGATTGACCCCTGAGGGACTCCAGCATTTATATTGCAGGCCTCTGATTTTTGTCCATCTACCACTACTCTTATGAGCCTATCGGAGAGAAATGATTTAATGACTGAGAAAACATTTCCAGTAATACCGTAGCTGGAAATCTTGTGAAGTAGGCCCTTATGCCATACCTTGTCGAAGGCCTTTGATACGTCAAGAGCAATTGCCCTAGAAAGGAAGCCTTTGTCTAGAGATTCACTAATCCTGTGGGATATAACCGTCAGCACATCTGCGGTAGATCTTGCAGAGCGGAAACCATATTGTGTATCATTAAGAAGGTTATTCCTGCTGAGGTGGTTGACTATTTCTCTATTTAATATGGATTCCAGCAACTTATTCATAAGACACAGGAGACTTATAGGTCTGTACTGAGAGGGAGATGACTTATCACCTGAATTCTTAAATACAGGGCAAACTGATGAGGTCTTCCAGGGAGTCGGAAAGCACTTCTCCTTAAGGCAGCGCTTAAATAGTTTCGTAAGTATGGGAGGAAGTTCTGGATGAAGCTTTTTTAATACTATAATTGGGATGCCGTCAGGGCCAGTTGCTTTACTGGAATCTAGGTTCTTGATTAGCTTGGCGACCTCAGGCACGGATATTTGTACGTTACCTAGCTTATTCTGTGTTATAGGAGGAAATATGGAAAGTTGATGGCCTTCGTCGCATAGGGTAGAGTTATCTGCAAAGTTCTTGGCAAATAGTTTGGCCTTGTCTGACGCTGACGAGATGACCTCTGGTCCATTGATAATGGTTGGGATAGAACGCACACTTCTGTTCAGAATCCTATTTGTTATTTGCCAAAACTGGTGGGATCCAAGCCGCTGATCAGCTACCTTGGATTTAACAGACTGAGCATATAGCTGTCTTGCATATTACTCTTTTACAGTGGTTGCTGGCAGTCCTGAAAGCAGCTTTAGTCTCAGTACATCTATTACGTTGGTAGCTATGGAAAAAGTGATTTCTGTGCGCGATAGCAGCAGCACATTCTGGGGAGAACCATGGCTGGCTGTTAGGTTTTTGTTGGAATTTTTTAGATGGTATGAATTGGTCTATGCCTACAATTAACCATTCGGTCAGATCTGATACTACAGAGGACACTTCCTTTTTAAACATGTAAATCAGATATGAATCAGTCAGCCATAGAGTATCGGTATACAGTACGGTGGAGGGGTACGTCTTGGGGCTTCTTACATTTCGTTTTTATCTTAACTGATATGACGGAGTGGTCGGAGGATCCTAGAGGAGAATGAACGGAACATGAACATAGCTCAGGGGAAGTTAAGAGAAAAATGTCTAGGAGGCTTGCATATTGCCCGGGTGTATCGGGCACACGGGTGGGTTCGCGAACAATCTGCGTGAGATCATAAGCAATGGCAAAATCATGACAAAACCTCCCCTCATCATCTGTCTTATTTGAATGGGTCAGCCATTCCACGTTATGGACGTTGAAGTCACCACAGATGTGGATGTTAGCCGAGGGATGTGAAGACAGTATGTGGTCTATTTTCTCAGATATGCTCTTAAAGATAGTAACTCCGCTGTTGTGGGACTATAGAGGGCAAATATAAATGCAGTGGTGTTAGCAAGTGCAACCCTGAAGCACATATAGGGTAAATTAGGATCTTCTCTAGAGATACCCCTGCCACACGGGAACCCATCCTTAATGTAGGCACATATTCCATGCCCATGGCGATCTCGGGTGTCAGATTTTGCTGTTAAATTTGAGTATCCGTTAATTATGAACTCATCTGGGGAAGTGGTCAGCCCTATTGCAGTTTCACTTAGAAATAATATGTCCGGTTTCGTCTCCTGTAATTGGGTTTAAACCTCTGGAAGGTTGGAACGATAGACCCCTGATGTTGGAGAAGGAGACCTGGTAGTAGGGGTCTACGTTGGAAGATGGGGTTCTAGGTTTAATCGAGTTTTTATTCTGGAGATATTTCATGTTGAGGTTTGGGGATTTGTGGAATAGGTCGGCATACTTGGTTAGAGCAGTACAGAGAGGGAAAGTAAGAGAGAAAAAGACAGGAATTTTTTTTGTAGCACACGAAAAGGTAAAGCCTTAACAATTACTCACTAGTATGGCATCGAGAGGCCCCACCAGAGACTACTGCATGGTCCAGATCCACTCACGAAATGGCAATATAGCAGTCCCAGTACTTTGCGCCTGCTGATAGGACAGCCTCTTAGTGGTTAATCCAAGGTTCGGGTCCCTGACTATCAGGCGGATAACGTCAGCCCAGACAAAACGTTTACCTCCAGCACCCTTACTAGTGACATAGCCACAAGGACAGACAGAGACAGAAAAATTTCCGACATCTCAGACTACTGATGACCAAGTACTACCGACCTTTAAGCAGCTTTTTCTTCGCCCTTTGTCAGAAAAATCACTCATTGAATGAGGATTGAATGACAAAATAGGAGAAGCAAGAGTTACTAGAGCTGCTGATAACACATCCACTGTATTATCTACTCTCCAAAGCTTGTAAATGTTCATATAGCTTCGTTCCATAGAACCAAAGATATGAGCATTTCCATATTTAATCTGGCTGCCAGTATTTATATATATATATATATATATATATATATATATATAGAGAGAGAGAGAGAGAGAGAGAGAGTGTGTGTGTGTGTGTGTGTGTGTGTGTGTGTGAGAGAGAGAGAGAGAGAGAGAGAAAACAACTTTTGGGGGCAATTGTATTTGTTCCAAATTTCAGCGATTATAGATCAGATTTTAAGAAATGAAGGCTCGTTGGAAAGGTAATGACTTGAACTATGTAGTGGGGTATGTTACATTTGCCTTTATGATCTCACATTAAGGGAATAATCTATCATCCAGAGCCTATTTTTGGCACGTTTTACAACCATAAAATGTTTCATAGCCTTTTGTTTTCCTAATTTTGCATATGAATTTCAAAATATCTTATATTTCTCTAAAACCTCTAGCTTTTATGAAAGACACAATAATACTTGCTGCTATGGCTTTAAATAATCTGAAATAACAGCAAGGATAAACTTGATTCCAAATATTTTTCATATGGTATATCTCCCCTCTTTGGTTTTCATACATAAAGTAAAATTCACAGCATTTTATATTAGAGATATAAATAAAATTAGAAAAAGTACATTTCTATTATTTTCCATCATTTTGTATTTGACTAAATTTACGCTATTCGAGGCTGCCAAATTCCTTTTATAATTTGCCCGCGCATACTGTCAACAAATATATGAAATGCATCAGAAACTTCAACAACACCTAGCATTAGTCAACAGAAAAGACCAAATTCTCCTCCACGACAATGCCGGAACGCATGTTGTTAACCCGACCCTGCAGAAATTCAACGATTGCGAAAATCTAGTTCATCCACCATACTCTCCATGCCTCTTACCTACCGACTACTACTTTTCCAAGCATTTCGATAAAATTCTGCGTGAGAAGTGCTTCAAAAACCTAAACGATATCAAAACCCCCTTCAGCGACGTCATCGCCACCAGAACGCAAGATTTTTACGTTACTAGCATAAATACACCTGTTTTGAGTTTACCAAAGCGTGTTGATCCTGATGGTGCTTATTTTGATCAACATTTTATTTCGTTTGAGATGAGATATGTTCATCTAAATTTAAAAGTTAAAACCCGCAAGAACTTCTTTGTCAACCTGTTATGAGAAGTCATCACATTAAAATATTTCCATAAATACAACAAGCATCGAAAGGTATATCCAATGATATATCTTATTGTAATTTATTTTCGTTTAACATTAAACAAGAAACACTGATAATAAGAATCTGTATATACTAGCGAAAGTATTATATATGTTGCAAATATGTAAACCAAAATTGCTATAAAATGTGATATTTGATGACTTTCCTTGTTCTAAGGTGATCCTCACAATTAATAAAGAAATAAGAATTAGACATGACCGATCTCGTAAATGAAAACCATCGGTAGAAAGGAATCATAAAACATCTAATAATAATGTTGTTATTATTTGATTGGGAAAAGGAGACCAATTATTCTGGGGACAATACTATTTTTAAACATTTTATAGCCCAAACGATATTCAACATTTTAAACGTTAAGGTGGTTTAATTATTTCTGTGGGTAAATACCTCGAAAGCTAAGAATAAACGATATTTAAACGATATTTAAACGATATTTAACTTATATGAGTCTTGTTATTAAACAAATAGAACAAAATTTTATTTTTATTGCAATTAACAGGTTTTCTCGTGATGTGTGCCACCTTAGTTATTGTTTTAAAAAGTCGAAGATTTTATAAATTTTGTAGCGAAAGTGAAGACGGGATATCTCGAAAAGTTTATTTAGTTAAAAATGAATTGAAAATATACCTTGTCGGTTTGATTCTCATAACATTATAATTTGTGTAGAGAACTTTATAGATCTGATAGCGAAGCCTAACAGCGTTATTTTTTATCTACTGTCAGTTTCTTCTAAGCTGTTTCATTTAAATGAAACACAAATTTCATTTTAGAAATTAAACATATTTTCTAGATATAATTCTTATGTGAAAGTATTGGTTTGTAATACGTTCATTGTAATATTTAATTGCTTAATTATGTGATATTTTCAATAACAAAATGAACATTTTTATACATACGTGTGATGTTTATACGGTGATTTTTATCGTAGATTCTTTTTATCGTAGCTGTTTCGTTATGTTGTTTTTTTCATAAGAAAGAAAACACAAGAGAACGTTTGCTTAGAGTTTGTTTAATGTTTTATTAGATGGACTAGAAATTTCTTGCAAAATGTTTTATTTTGATTCAAATGATGTATTTTCATATATAAGTTTTCGTTATAATAGCTTTACTATATATAACATTTAAAAAAAACTTTTTCGCTCTAATTGTTTTTAAACGATTATCTTTTCTTTTCAGAACGTTGAATAGAAGATGAGAAAAAAATAAATTCGCACAATCTTCTTATTTCAATTCAAGCTAGGCCGAAAAACTGCTGAAACAGCTCGCGATATAAAAGCTAAGGAACCACTAATGAACGCGCAGCACAATTTCGTCGCGGCGACGAGAGTCTTGAAAATGATGAGCGTAGCAGTCGGCCATTGGATGCTGACCAGGATCAATTAAGAACCTTAGTCGAAACAAGTGTTCGAAAACTTGCTTCTGAATTAGACGTAACGTATACAACGATTTCCAACCACTTGGGAGAGATTAGAAAAAAAATCTTTATAAATAGGTGACTCTCGAATCGAACGAAAACCAAAAGAAAGCCATTATAAAAAGTGTTATCTTCCCTTCTTTTTCGCAACAAGAACGACCTGTTTCTCAACCGGGTTGCGATGAGAAGTGGGTTCTTTACGACAACCACAGACACTCAGATATTTGAAAAGAATGAACTTCGTATAGGGAGACTTATGTTATCTTAGTAATGGTTTGCATCTTAACTTTAGCTTTCTAACTTACTGAAGTAAATGACGCAGACGGACATCGAGACATTTGTCTACTTAGATTATTTCTACATTATTGGCGGTGCCTCATTCACACAGCTTCAAATGAGAGAAAGATTTGAAACTCTTTGGTTTTCTCAGTTCGAAAACATCATTCGTTATCGTTCGACTTTTTTTATTAACCGGGACCCTTTATTTACTCACGGGGGATAGCATGTTCTTGTTTTCTCAGCCAAGACTGGGTGGAGTTGCTAGGTAATTCGCAATTTGGGTACTTTTGGTTATATCAACGGATATGTTGTGAAAATCACACTCAAAATAAGAACAGTAGTCCGAATCATCTAAACAATACTATCTTTTGTCTCACTGGAATTAAAGAAACACTGCATAGATGTTGCTATGCTCAGTGAACAGTGTCTATATTGACATTCACAGCTTTGTATATTTATATATGTGTAAAAACAAGAATTTAAGGGACTTACAATTGTCCTGTATGCGGTGACCTCTCGTCCCATTAACTTTTAATTATACCCAACATACAGTACATCCGGTTGAATCGTGAATGAATGTGTACTTGTAAGAGAAAAAAAAAAAGAAAACTCCCATGTAAATACCTATTAATTATTTAACTATCACCTACAATTTCCGCTTTCAATATCCGGCTTGTTTACTGCCGTAGAAAGAATTCCGATTTAAAGGGCGTTGCCAATTGATGACGCGTTAGCAGTAAAGACAAATAGATCAACTCGGAATATTTAACTGGATGATGTACAACGACAATTAGTTGTCATATAGGAAGATCAAGTATACAAGATGTTACAAAAGGAGTAAACGAAAGGTTTGTTACTTTGCTTCTATTCTGTACTCTATATCTAGAAAATATCAATATAATCGAAAGGTACGATTGAAGAGGTTTTCAAAATTGCATGTAGTAAAAAAAAATATAAAGAGTATTTTTTTTATCTTTCGGACGGACTACTATGCGTATCACATGTCTACAACTAATGCGGAAGCTGTTAACCGGAATTTTGCAGACAAGTTCATGCCAATCTTTTGAGCAATGGCGTTTTCCCTGGTGAATAAAAAGGTTGCCGGTACAGATCGATGAGTGCTGAGGATCAAATAACGAGTGATAAGACAGTGTTGAATGATGCAAGGAGAAAGAAGAGGAATTTTAGTGTAGCATGGATCGAGTCCAGGAACGTCTAGGATATTGTCCCTCAGTCATGGATCCGTGATACACTGTCGATGATGAAGCTTGCTGGAAATGTTATAGCGCTTCTCGAAACAAGTATGGCACAATAACAAACGGTTCTGACAGCGCACAGTGAGGTTCTTTGAGAAGTTGACGTTAGACATGGCATAATGTTGTAATGGCGATGATAGCATTGATCATCCTTTCGAAGATAGAACAGTTCAGGCACAACTTTGGGTCTAATGACCGGCGCCTCGATTACCTGGTGTTTATGGGTGATTTAAAGGTATGGTATAGGAGTGGGAAGGAAGTGAGGTACAGTAGTGGAACTTGCCAGGACATTCTCTGAAAACTTTGGGGTAGAATTTGGGATTAGTAAATGTGCAATGTTGGTGGAACAAAGGGAAGTAAAAGTGCATTCGAATGGAATAGTCTTGCAAAATGGATGAAGAAATCGAAGAATAAGAGTATAAATATTATGGAGTGTTGAAAAATGTAGGCATCAAGAACAAGGAAATAGAAAATCAGGGAGGAGTATCTTAGAAAAAAAGGAGCTGATTGCGAGGCCAAAGTTGTACGGAGGAAATCTGATTAAGGTGGTAAATGCATGGGTTACCAGTGTCTTGAGGTACAGTGCGGGACATCAGGACATGAAGTATTTTCTCAATGCTTAGCTTATTCTACATGAAAAGTAGCGTAGCTAATTTGTATCACAAGAAATGCGGTGGAAGAGGATTGATAAGTGTGAGGATTTGTGTTAGAGCTGAGGAGATATCGTTGAAAGATTATGTGGTTAGAGGTGTGAAGAGGATGCTCAAAGTGTGTGACCAATCGAAGTTGAAGTTGAAGAAACTAAGGCCAAGTAAACAGAGGAAGGGCAAAGGAATTGGCTGGGAAAAAAAATGCACAGAAAGTTTTTCCAGGATGTAGCAGATGTGGCGGATGAAAAATCATGGCAATGGCTTAAAGTTGGATATCTGGCCAAGAGCACTGAAGACTTTGTTTGTGCAATACAAGAGAAATACGACTGTTTAAGAAAGTATTTCAAGGAGACAATGTTGCTGCTGCAAAATGTCAGATTTGTGGAAAGATTTCTGAGTCAGTTGTGCACTTTTCAGCAGGGGGTAGTGGGTTAGCCCAAAGAGAGTACAGTAGAAGGCATGACGGCGTAGATAAGATATACTAGGAAGTTCGAGGGGAAGGGTAAATTGTGCTGGGAAGTAGTTTGAAGAGCTACCCGATGAAGTGATAACCCTATTAAGAAGAAAAGGTATCCTGAAAAAGATATTTGGGTTTCTTCCACATACATTTACGTACGCGCATATGTCTATTGGCAAATATATGGGCTTGTAGTATTACTCATTTTTGTGTAATTGTCCATGTATGTATACGCGCATAAGGAAACAAAATAAAAAAGACAATATTACCACCATTCAATAAGCTTTAAGATCAAAGCATAAATATATAGATTAGACATCCAACTTGTTAAAAGTAGTAAAAGTTCAAAGTTAAATTGCAAAACTATAAACATAAATAAGGATTTAAAAAATAAAAACAAATAAATAAATAAATAAAAATAAATAAATAAACAAATAAATAAAATATAAAAGTACAAATAATGGACTAAAAGACATCAAATTTTTATCAACTGACCAGTTTACCCAATTTAGTTACATTTCCCAATAGCTGAAACACGCCTAAATAACCTGAAATTGGATCCTCACCATCGCGCTCCATCGGAAGCCATAACAACCGTGCTACCTCAGCCTCCATTTTCCCCTCTCCCCCCCACTGTCTTCACACCCCACCTCTGTATTATTATATTACCCCCTCCTTACTAATTCCTTAACCTTAAACTACCCTTTCAACCCCCTTCTTTACCCCCTCTTCTCTTCAGAATAAACATAAACTCATAAGAACTTTAATTTCGCCCATCGACACTCATGGTGAACTTTCTCTCTTCAAAATTTCAGTTTTTGTATCTTGATTCGTTTTGCCTGATGATATCAAATATGATTGAAATGGTCTGCACATTGTAGCAACATATGACTTTATTTACATAAAAACTTTTTAAAAAATATTAAAATATATACATATATATAACATATATTATGACATATATTATATATATATATATATATAACAGACTTTCGTTGTCTGTTGTTCTATAAGTTTATCTTTCATCTTGATTATTATTCGTCATTATTCCCAACCTAATATCTCATAAATCTATCGATCTTGCACGTAATTCAATAGATATGCAATATATACAAGAGTAGATAACCGAGAAACTATTCAACTGAAAATAAACAGCATAAAGAAAAGGGGAATGTCGAACAAAAGAATTGTTTTCATAGTATTCTCAACTGGAATTTTTAAAGTCGGCCATGATGAAAAATTTAGAAAACTTATTGCCTGTCTGCAAACTTAATTATAATTCGTCTCATGTTATTCTGCAAACAACATTAATGTTAATGGCTCAAAATGATGAGAATCTATAAATCTCTAGAATGTTTTAGGTCTGATGTCTTTCCATGTCAACGTATCCGTTTTATCTTAAGGCTTCATTGATTCTGTTGTTCTGATTTCCTTACTTCTTTTGCACCTCTCATCATCCGTCACAGACCACCTACCTTTCTTGAATCTCTTATGCCACTCAGAAACTGATGATCGATTCATGCAAGATGGTCCAAAAGTAGTCTGGAGCATTCCATACGTTTCTGTTGCATCTTTTTCTAAGTTTAATACAGAATTTTATTGCATATTTTTCTTCTAAAGTTTCCTCACATCCAGATTGCATTTTTGAAATTCATCAGCTATTACAATCCGGCTTTAGTAGGGTGTATTCTAATTCCTGCTGTACCTGTTCATTTGAACGTGAAATCATAAAAAAGATATTCACTCATCTCAAAAGAGTTTTAGTAATAGCATACAGAATTTTCAAGAGTCTACGACAATTTAAAATACCTGTACAAAAAAGTTTTGAAATGTATTGAAGGCAACTCGCATCTTTTCGATCTCGGTAACCTAGATGGACTTTAGAACCGAACAACCTGCGCAACGTATAAATGTGTTCAGTAACACTTAATAGTCTCCCTGATGTAAAAGAATAATTTCTTATACATGCGATTATAACTAAATAATAATTTAATTATTAACATTCCTACCTTATTATGGCTGACGGAATGAGAACAGTCATCACTCGTGTATTAAATAACGTGTACAGTTAGCAATTCGCATATTCTTATGGTGTTAATATTATCTATCCTATTTAGTGACTATATGGGCTCTTCTAGGCATTATGTGTAGGTCGTAACGCTGTGAAGTAAAATAAAGAAAGACTAGTTGTCTTTAAAATCCAAATAATACGAATTATCAATCGTTTTCTAAAACAATCTGAAATAAAAAGTGAATATTTACAAAACTTTTTCAAGGTGCTTTCCTATAGCACCAGCATCAAATGTGATTTTCCGTTAACAACAATAAGAACTATTTCCAACAAGTCGAGGCCTCTAGCACTCATTCACGCTTTTAATCTATTTCATCTGACCTTTATTCCAAGCAACATTGCATGAAATGAGTGCATGGAAGATGTTGCTATTTCTGCTGTAAATAATGTATGCTCTATCAAACTAGAAAACATCTCACACCTACCAGTATCCTACAGTTCTCTAAAATATACGGCATAATCACTTTGATACACCGGTTTCGACTGGACCGATGGGTAGCCTGTACTTGAGATAATCCTACTCGTAATTCACAACATCATGAGAAAGAACATTTCTATAACAGAAATTTACAGGCTTCCGTACACAGCATCCTACATTGTTGCGGATAGTTTGGGCGTTATGCTGAAAAAAGGGGAGGAAAGGACAGAAGCCCATACTGGCAGAGGCGACTTGAGGAAAGCATTAAACGGTGGGTGAAAGACATTTGCAGAATTAAAGATATAAGAAAAGGAATTAAATCAGGACAAAAACCAAGGACTAACTTGAAAGAAGGTATAGTTTGATGGAAAACAGAGCGATAGCAATTCTAGTAATATTGAAAAAGAAGGTCCGTGCTAGTGGTGTGAAAATCAGGAATTTTGTCGGTAAAGGTGTTGCTTTTCGGCAGAACAATCTTAACCGGAATAACCAGTCTAAGCTGTATAAAAAATTAAGTGCCTGCGGAGCTCTTTGGGTGAGGCTTGGTCTGACGAAAAGCGATACAATGATAAAGGACGCTAGTTGAGAAATTCCAGAGTAAAATTTCTGAAAAGTGCAGCAGATAGAGAATGTTGTGAAACGTGCTGCCGTTCACAGAATGACGAACTGGAAGGCACCTGGGCTAGATAAAATGAGAAAGATCTGGTTCAAGCAGTTTCAATCTCATTATTCCCTAAAAAAACTGCTGCCCTGTAATGGGTGGTTGATTCAGGAGATGATCTTGATTGGATTGTTAGGGAAAAGACGACATTAATTTGGAGGGCACCTGCGGAAGGAACAATTTCAAACAATTATACAGACCGGTCGCATGTCTACAACTAATGCGGAAGCTGTTAACCGGAATTTTTGCAGACAAGTTCATGCCAATCTTTTGAGCAATGGTGTTCTCCCTGGTGAATAAAAAGGTTGCCGGTACAGATCGAGGAGTGCTGAGGATCAAATAACGATTGTTGAATGATGCAAGGAGAAAGAAGAGGAATTTTAGTGTAGCATAGATCGAGTCCAGGAACGTTTAGGATATTGTCGCTCAGTCATCGATCCGTGAAACACTGTCGATGATGAAGCTTGCTGGAAATGTTATAGCGGTTCTCGAAACAAGTATGGCACAATAGCAAACGGTTCTGACAGCGGATAGTGAGGTGCTTTGAGAAGTTGACATTAGACATGGAATATTTTTGTAATGGTGATGATGGCATTGATCATCCTTTCGAAGATAGAACAGTTCGGGCACAGCTTCGGATCTAATGACCGGCGCCCCGATTACCTGCTGTTTATGGGTGATTTAAAGGTATTTAATAGGAGTGAGAAGGAAGTGAGGTACAGTGGTGGAGCTTGCCAGGACATACTCGGAAAACTTTGGGGTGGAATTTGGGATTAGTAAATGTACAATGTTTGTGCAATAAAGGGAAGTAAAAGTGCATTCGAATGGAATAGTCTTGCAAAATGGATTAAGAAATCGAAGAATAAGAGTATAAATATTATGGAGTGTTGAAAAATGTAGGCATCAAGAACAAGGAAATAGAAAATCAGAGAGGAGTATCTTAGAAAAAAAGGAGCTGATTGCGAGGCCAAAGTTGTACGGAGGAAATCTGATTACGGCGGTAAATGCATGGGTTACCAGTGTTTTGAGGTACAGTGCGGGACATCAGGACATGAAGTATTTTCTCAATGTTTAGCTTATTTGTATCACAAGAAATGCGGTGGAATAAGAATAATAAGTGTGAGGATTTGTGTTAGAACTGAGGAGATATCGTTGAAAGAGTATGTGGTTAGAGGTGTGAAGAGGATGCTCAACGTGTGTGACTAATCGAAGTTGAAGTGGAAGAAACTAAGGCCAAGTAAACAAAGAAAGGGCAAAGGAATTTACTGGGAAGAAAATGCACAGAAAGTTCGTCCAGGATGTAGCAGATGTGGCGGATAGAAAATCATGGCAATGGCTTAGAGTTGGATATCTGGCCAAGAGCACTGAAGACTTTGTGCAATACAAGAGAAACAGTACTGTTTAAGAAAGTATTTCAAGGAAACAATGTTGCTGCTGCAAAATGTCTGATTTGTGGAAAGATTTCTGAGTCAGTTGTGCACTTTGCAGCAGGATGTAGTGGGTTAGCCTCAAGAGAGTACAGCAGAAGGCATGACGGCGTAGATAAGATATACTAGGAAGTTCGGGGGGAAGGGTAAATTGTGCTGGTATTGGCTGGGAAGAAATGCACAGAAAGTTTTTCCAGGATGTAGCAGATGTGGCGGATAGAAAATCATGGCAATAGCTTAGAGTTGGATATCTGGCCAAGAGCACTGAAGACTTTGTTTGTGCAATACAAGAGCAGGTACTAGAAACACGACTGTTTAAGAAAGTATTTCAAGGAGACAATGCTGCTGCAAAATGTCAGATTTGTGGAAAGATTTCTGAGTCAGTTGTGCACTTTGCAGCAGGGCTAGTGGGTTGGCCCAGAGAGAGTACAGCAGAAGGCATGACCGCGTAGATAAGATATACTAGGAATTTCGGGGGGAGGGTAAATTGTGCTGCGAAGTAGTTTGAGGAACTACCCGATTAAGTGATAACCCTACTAAGAAGAAAAAGTATCCTGAAGACGATATTTGGGTTTCTTCCACATACATTTACGTACGTGTATATGTCTAACGGCGAATATATTGGCGTATAGTATCTATTACTCGTTTTTGTGTATTTGTCCATGTATGTAGACGCGCATAAAGAAACAAAATAAAAAAGACAATATTACAATTATTCAATAAGCTTTAACACCAAAGTATAAATATATGGATTAAACATTCAACTTTTTATAAGTAGTAAACTTTCAAAACAATAAATATAAATAAGAATTTAAAAAATAAAAATAAAAATAAAGAAATAAAAATAAATAAATAAATAAAAATAAAAAAAAATAAATAAAAATAAATAAATAAATAAATAAAAATAAATAAAAATAAATAAATAAACAAATAAATAAAATAAAATAAAAAGTAAAAATAATGGACTAAAAGTCATCAAATCTTTTTCAACTGACCAGTTGACCCAATTTAGTTACATTTGCCAATAGCTGAAACACGCCTAAATAACCTGAAATTGGATCCTCACCATCGCGCTCCATCGGAAGCCATAACAACCGTGCTACCTCAGCCTCCATTTTCCCCTCTCCGTCCCCACTGTCTTCACACCCCACCTCTGTATTATTATATTACACCCTCCTTACTAATTCCTTAACCTTAAACTACCCTTTCAACCCCCTTCTTTACCCCCTCTTCTCTTCAGAATAAACATAAACTCATAAGAACTTTAATTTCGCCCATCGCCACTCATCGCGAACTTTCTCTCTTCAAAATTTGAAAAGTGTTGAACTTTTTCAGTTTTTGTACTTTAATTCTTCTTGCCTGATGATATCTAATATGATTGAAACGGTCTGTACATCGTAGCAACATATGACTTTATTGACATAAAAAATATTAAAACATATATTATATATATATAACAGACTTTCGTTGTCTGTTGTTCTATAAGTTTATCTTTCATCTTGATTATTATTCGTCATTATTCCCAACCTAATATCTCATAAATCTATCGATCTTGCACGTAATTCAATAGATATGCAATATATACAAGAGTAGATAACCGAGAAACTATTCAACTGAAAATAAACAGCAAAGTATAAGAAAAGGGGAATGTCGAACAAAAGAATTGTTTTCATAGTATTCTCAACTGGAATTTTTAAAGTCGGCCATGATGAAAAGTTTAGAAAACTCATTGCCTGTCTGCAAACTTAATTATAATTCGTCTCATGTTATTCTGCAAACAACATTAATGTTAATGGCTCAAAATGATGAAAATCTAGAAATCTCTAGAATGTTTTAGGTCTGATGTCTTTTCATGTCAACCTATCCGTTTTATCTTAAGGGTTCATTGGGTACTTAGTTTTTTATATCTGTTAATGTCTCTCTTGTATTGAAAGCCATGTTTTTTTGTTTTGTTTTTTTACAAGTTGGTCACCACTTATAAAGGCCAGGAAGCCACCCAGGGATACGGGTTATTGTAAGTACAGTACGTTAGTGTGGATATTTAGAGGGTCTTCTTAAGGGGGCGGTTCATCAGGAATTTGTTTACGTTGGACTTGAACACATCCAAGTTGTAGTCAGAAGAGTTTCAATGGGTAGATTGTCCATACAAGTCCCGGATATAAAGAATTTATAGTGTCGCTGTTCTGTAAAGGTTCTGTACTTTATAATTTTGTACCCAAAGGAGCAAAAAATTCTGTTAGTGTTGACACGAATAACTTATGTGCTAGAATACTAAAAGATTCAATTTTTATGGAGCAATTCTAGTCTCTGATTGGTTGATAATAGAACGTGAATTAATTTGATTCGTCAGTTGCTATCGGTAGTGTTTATAAATAGAATCTCCCAACTTTCAGGAAGGATGACCCATCATGTATAAAAAAATATTGCAACAGTCTGTTTATGTCATTTATGTACGTGTGATAGTGCACTTAGATGGGAGGTAGATACTGTAGCAGAATAACAATTCTGAGCTTGGTGTTACCAGAAACAACGTATAAAATCTACCTCATATAAATAATACGCAACGTGGGCTCCAGGCTGAAGATGTGGATGTCATAATCGGCAGGTGCTCCCTCAGTAGACAGCATGGGTGGCCGGGTCGTCATCCTATAAATGGTGACTGTTCTAATTTCAATTTACGATCAAGACTATCACAGATACTGAACAATAAAGCATGGCCTCTGATTTCAGATAGCAAAATAATACAGATCAAACATAAACCAACGCCCGGAGGAAGAAATGGACAACAAGAGAGAATAGACTGGTAATGGAAGACACCTCAAAGAACGAGATTATCGGAAACGGATGAGAGAAATCTACTAACTATGATATAACAGAACAAATGATGTAACAGAACAAATAATGTAACAGAACTATAATGTAACAGAACAAATGATGTAACAGAACTATGATGTAACAGAACTATGATGTAACAGAACAAAGAATTGAGGAACAAGCGAAACTCATTCTCGGGAGGCTATCTTTCAAATCTAAAACTAATAGAAATACAACGAAAGATAAATGATGGAACTAACCAAGAAGCTCCCATCAGTGCAACCGCACGTATTAAAAATCGACATGTAAAAGACCTGCATAACTTATGTTAAATGTTGAGACATTCTGTTGAACAGAATGCAGTCTGGATACTGAGTGTGAAGTAATTTCCAGTAACAAAGATGACGGCTAAGAATCAAATGCGGTTCGTGACATAGCCAACGGCGAACTGATTGAATCCAAAATTCGACAATTTTCATAGTAACTTTGGAACATTTTCATTGGTTAATTACCACAACCGGTGGTTATAAAAACGATCGTCGAAATCATTGGTCTCATTTTCACAAATCCGACACTATCCTCGCCACTAAGAAATATTTAGCTGATATTGTCCCGTACGGCTCGGTAAAATGTATTCGATCAGACAATGGGACTGAATTTACTAGTAAAGACTTTGAATTTCTACTAATTAACCAAACCCAATTAGCCAAAACCAATTAACCAAAACGAAATCTTTGGTGTCATATCCCCATTAGGAGTGAAAAACATTTTACAACTTAAATACATGGAAACATGGAAAGCGAGATCTATGAAACAACAAAACTAAACGTAAAAGAAATCAGCTGAAGTAGGTGTGATAGAAAACAATCTCGCAAACGACCTTGTGTTTGCTTAGCCTGTAAAATGACAGCAGAAAATGTAGAAAAAAAAGACAAGTACAATCTTGTAGGTCGCTCATTGGTCAACACATGCCATTAATTTGCACATGTACACTATTGGTGACTGTTAAATATGATGAATTCTAAAACATCGGAGTTGAGTGGAGTTTTTTGTTGGACAGCTTAAAACGAGAACGAAAACGAACAGTGGGAGAAAATATCGAATACACGAGGATTTGTTGCAAGTGGAGGAAAGAAAGGAAAAAAGATGTCGTTCGTTGTATCAACAAGAGGACGCTTTGATACTGCCAGTTTCCCATTTTATCATAGAAACATCATACAACTTATGAACAGAGAAAAAAAACTCCCGTCCATAAGAAACCAAGAGCTGAAGAAATTACAAGTAGAAACAGGACGTGAACAAGCTCATCCCATACCTCTCAACAGATACAAACTTAAACAATTTAATTTACTCAAGTACCAAGGTAGTAAGTATAATGTTTAAAGTAGAAAAATTTTGTGGAAAGAAAATGGACTGACAAATTCTGGATAGGAATTTAGGCTGGAAAACATGATCAACAAACTTAAAAAGGAAATCAAAGAAGAAACAAAACGGAAGAAAACAGAAAATGGAGAACAGGTAGAAATGTGACTCGCAGAGAAGGCTAAACAAGAAACAGAAAGAACAAGCAAAAAGCGCAAAGGAAGGGAAATTACGACTATACACATAAATCCGGACAGTGCAAGCAAGAAGTACCTTTGAAAGCAATGAAAGCCAATTCTATCAAAATGAAACAGTAAACCACATAATACGAGGTGCCTTCAATAAGTTTCCAGACTTTTTTCGTATGGGCACTTTTATGAGAGTACACACCAGCTGTATAAATCAGGCTTTAGTAAGATGTGTTCCAATTCCGTTGTTGCTGCTCATAAACCTGAAATCATAAAAATTGTTCAGCCATCCCATAACATATTGAATTTTTAAGGAGTCTGCGACAATTTTAAATGCCTGTACAAACAAAGTCTGGAAACTTATTGACGACACCTCGTAAGTGAATGCATCAAACTCGCCCAAAAAGATTACAACAAAAGCCACGACTGCGTGGAGAAATTAGTATACTATGAACTCTGCAAACAACTGCACCTCAGAACATATAGTCAAACGATCGTCTGATCAGAATGGTTATCTTGAATGAGTTTCACACTGTTCGTACCATAACTCCTCCCCCGGGCGATAAATTTTATCTTCGAGGTTATATCGAAGAGAAGTGTGTTAGAAGTATTGACACATTTACATGGTTAAAAAACAATCAATACATCACAGTTAGACATTCAGGGTTGGAACTTGGTAGACAACTCAGACGTAAATCGAAGAGTTTTATATCAAATATAATTGGCGATTTTATTAAGTTGGTGCAAAATAATGTCTTTTAACTTGAAGTTGAACGTAAAAAATGACATTATTTTAGCACCAACCTAATAAATGGAAATTGCTCGTAACAAGGCGTGAATTCACTTGATGTAAACATCCAGCAAAAACAAAAGATGGTTATAACACATGCAGAAGATTCCTATTGACTTTATTCTAAAAAAAAAAAAGATCAGGACTAGATATGGTTAAAACAATGATCAGATTGCAGAAAGAATGGTGATTTTTTTTATTATTATTAAGGATTCTATAGACACGATATTGAGGCGCACATTCGATAATTTGTGAGTGAGACGAGACAAGCAATAATGCTTTGAGAAAACGTCATTTCAAGATAATCGAACCCTGGCATATCATGGAGAACAATTTACATCCAGTGTTCAGATTTTTGAATCATGCAAAATCAATAAGAAAAAATTATGTAGAATCCGTCGCTATTTGAAATCTGTCGATCAGATCTAATATTTCAAAGTGCCACGAGTCGGACAAATCATACATGAAAATTGACTTTTCTGAATTCATTTATGCGCGCGAACATCAGATCGCCCTCGAGTGACCTTATGAATTGAATAAAGAGTGAATTTAACCCAATACAACAGTACCTTTGCATTGAAAAATGCGGTAAGACAACGTTATTAGACGGGCCGGAACTGTTCAAGCAATCATTAGTTGAGTTAAACTAAACTGCTAACAATTGCCATTGCACAGAACTCATATTAACAGTCGCAGCTACGGCGTTTTTAAGTGCGCATTTCTGTACGAGACTTCACCTGTAATGTCTCTAAAGTTAATAATGAATTTTTTTAACATAAAAGTTTTACAGCATAGATCATAATGGAATGATCCGCATTTCGGATTTGAATCCGTGAAGATGGAATTATCAACCACTACGTGCGAATAATCACCGACCCCGATTCTGTGTGCGGTGGTTTCTTTCTTCTTAGCCTTTTCTTCTGGCCGTATCGTCGTCTCTCACATAGGTGACTGCCGAGGAGGCGAGCACTGGTTCACTCGTATAAAAAATAAACAACGCAAGAGAAAATATAGAAAACACAAACTCCGACACGTTCTTTGTGCTAGTTGTATCCTGGATGTGTGTGTAACGCCGTCGATCTTTTAAAGGCTAACTTCCACATCTTAGTTTTTGTCGATGCTGTGTTCGTCGGCTTGAGGTCGGCTTGAGGTCGGCTTGAAAGTCAGCACCAAAATGTACCTGGATGTGCCGAAGAGTATTGTGAATGATGCAAGATACAAGCAAAAGCCAACACACACGGATGATATTAAATAAGTAATATGTAATTTTTATGACATTGGCGTTTTAACTTAAAAGTAGATACCATAAAGATTAAAGTGTAGATAATTTCCTCTCTGACCTATTCCGTCAAGAGAGTCTAGATGGCTGGAGACCTAAACCTGAGATAGAACTGATAGTTATGTTCGGTCCTCAGAGATTATTCTTACAGGCAATTATTTCTTATTTTGGGGGAGAGTGTGTTTTAAATCGCCTCTAACTTACAAAATGCATCGGCAAAAACTAACATGGAATACAGATTAGTTTAATCACAGCAAATTTATCATCAGTTCATAGTGATCCTTTTTGGGGGGAGAAAAATCCCTCTTCAAATTTAAATGGCCTTTGTGTTTCAATTTATTGCTGCCAGACGTGGGCAAATTACTTAGGCGATTGTTGTCTTTTAAAGAGCGATACAAGATATGAACCAGGGTAAACATGTACAGGTAATATTAAATAAGTAATATGTAATTATTATGTCATGAGTTTCTTAACTTAAAAGAAGCTATTCTAAGGGTTAAAGTGGAGTATAAGTGTTTATTTGAACCATTTCGGCACAGGAGTCTGTATCGCTGGTTTCTCGTATATAGTTCGAAATGATAGTCGTCTTTTTTAATACCATCCTCACAAGCATTTTTCTCCTATTTTGGAAAGAAGATGAGTTTATGATGTGTCCCTGACGTTGAATGCCGACAGGTCTAATCATAGCAGATTTGGCATCCCTATTTAGGGGAGATAGATTACCCTCCAAATTTAAACTTCTTTGAGACTAACCTTGCTGCCAGATGTGGGTAAATCACCTAGTAGTATTTTCTATAACATACGTAGACCATGTCAACAGCTATTCAACCTGTTCCCGTTCCTGTTTTGCGTGGGCGAGAGAAAATGAACGACTGCTTGTGTATTGCATTACAGATGTAGGAAAACGAAGAAATAGGGTCACCCGCTTAGATCTACGCACTTGTTCTTTCCTGGTGCATTGAGTGGGTCAACTATACAAATAGACGGTAACATATGTTCAGGTGCGAGCTTCGATCGACCGTTTTTTCTATGCAGTTTTTTGTTTTTTCCTTTTATGTTTTGTATAAAAATAAAACTCGCACTATTGTGCCAAATGCTGAGAATAAACCGGACATCTTAGGCCAATCTGATGAAACATGTCACATCTATATGTCTTTAAAAGTAGGAATGTGTGTGAGGGCACTTCTCAACCTATATTCTCAACGACTGCAGACTTGAAATTTGGTAAATAGGTATTCAGATATGTGGAAAAGTGTTTTATCGGTGTTCATTCAGAAAGAAAGAGCTACTAAATGATCAATATAAAAAATTGGTAAGTCACCGGATTTTTATCTCTTTGTCAACTGTTTCACGAGGTTTGAAAACATTTTTTTAAGATTATGGCAAGTCAGTCTAATGGTTATCGTACTTGACTCAGCTCGGGTATTCTTTTTTTTTAATTACAAGAAGTGAACAGTTTAGAAAAAATAAAACTCGAATGCACATGTCTCAGTTTCTTTCGGGGTTTTTTTTATTTTATTTTTTAAAGGAGTTTAACGTTGCATTTACTACCGGGCAACATCGGATACATCTTCTAGATATTTTATATTTCTGTTGCTGTTATCACTCTCTTTTCACTTGCATCCTTACGAGGGCAAAGTTTAATACAAGATTGTTTTTGTGTATCTTGTTTGCGGACAGTTATCCTCATCTTCGTTGTTGTTTCATCACGTTTCAATCAACTAATCCTCTGGCCTTCTTCGGGTGATTAACCGCGATGGGATAGGAATGCTGAGTCTCTTAACTGTATTCTCAGTAATTACTGCCTTTCATAGTTGTTGCTGTTGTTGTTGTTGTTCTTCTTCTTCTTCTTCTTCTTTCATGAGGTTTTGGCCAACTAATTCTCTGGCCTGCTTTGGAAAGGAGGGAAATCGTTATCTTCAAACAATGCTCACATGTAAACGTAGAGACCCAACGCCTCTATCTACTGCTCCACGGATTCCAATAAAATAATATAATAAAAATCGTTTTTAATATATGAAATTATCCAGCTCCTAAAAAGAAAAAAGTAATACACTTACTCAACCCGAAAGACGGCTCAAGAAGATGGATTTCCTAGAATTGCACATGGTATCTGGTATTTCTCAATCAACAGGGAAAGGGCTATTTAAAAAATGACTTACACTTTTTTGGCTTCCGGAGCAAGGTAGGAGGTACTTTCAATAAGTTTTTCGTATGGACATTTTATTGATAATACACACATGAAACTCTAATCTCGTTCAAAGTAATCTTCCCCGACTGCAATGCACTTGTTGTACCGTTCCAACAACTTCTGGTAGGTTTCATAGAAGTCCCCTTGTGTGAACATGTCAATGACCCTCATCACACCCAGTGCCACAGTGTCTTTCATCTCCTCAATTGCTCATATCGACAGCCTCTAAGGTTTTCCTTGATCTTAGTAAATGACCAAAATTCCACAGTGAGCAAGGTCTGCACAATGGGGAGGAGGAGTAACTGTCTTGATGTCCATCTTGGTCAAATAGTCTGTGATAAAGATGGAGTTGTGGACTGGTGCATTCACGCAAATCCATCGCATCTGTAATTCCTCGTGTATAATTGTGTGTACAGTTCCCACATACATCAAACTGTACACTTATTGCTTCTATGGACACACGACGGTCCTTATCCATCAAATTCCTTATTTGACCAAGGAACTCCTTCCACAACTCTCCTCAACACCACTCAGACACTCCCTGCCTTCCTTGAATCTCTTATACCACTTAAAAACTGGTCCTCGATTCAGGCAAAAAGGTCTAAGAGAAGCCTGGAGCATTTCATACGTTTCTGTGACATTTTTTCCAATTTTAAAACAGAATTTTTTGCATATCGTTCTTCTACAATGTCATCGCGTCCAGATTGCATTTTTTTAATTCGGCAGCTGTGGTAAGCAGGCTTTAGTAGAGGGTATTTAAATTCCTGCTGTACCTGTTAATTTTCACTTGAAATCATAAAGATCGGTCAGTCATCTCATAAGATGTATATCAATAACACACTGAATGCTTGTACAAATAAGTCTGAAAACTTATTGAAGGCACCTCGTAATTCTCGCAAAAACCCTGATCTAATAATTATTTAAAAAAAAAACAAACATTTTCACCTGGTCAAAATGATAAGACCACTTTAATAAAATCGGCTAGTCTTAAAAAAAATGAATACGAAAAACTTTCTATGTTACTAAAAGCAACTTGTTAGTGGATAAAAAACATCTTACTAAATTATAAATGGCAAAAGGGAAACCATTATCAGAGTTTGAGAGAGGAAGGATCTTTGGGCTTAATAGGGGTGGATTCTCCCATAGATCCATTGCAAACGAAGTGAATTGTAACAAAATAGTCATCACAATTTTTTAAGAAATCCAGATCAATATGGGCATAAAAAGAGTCCAGGTCGACCAAAAAAAATAACCCCATCACTGGCTCACCGTATCAGAAGAAGTTTTTTAAAAAAAACTCCAGTATGAGATAAAAGATATAAAAAACCAAACAGCAGCAGAATGTAGTCCTAAAACCATCAGAAGGCATCTGAAAATTAAGGGTTTCAATCATTTAAAGCGACTGCAGAACCAACGTCTTCTTGATCAGCACAAAACTAACCGACTTAAATATGCCGCCAAATACCAGACTTGGGATGACGAGAAGTGGGAAAATGTAATTTTCTCCGATGAGAAAAAGTTTAATCTAGATAGTCCAGATGGATTTCAACACTACTGGCATGATAAAAATTTGCCCCAAGAGATTTTTCAACTCAGCATAGTGGAGGAGGGTCTATAATGATCTGGGTTGCTTTCTCATCAGCTGGGACCCTAAAGTTTCAAGTAGTGAAAGGCCGGCAAACATCATTGAAGTACATTTCAATGCTTGAAAATGGTTCTATCAGGACTGAAGGTCCACGTCTGTGTGGAAGAAATTGGATTTTCTGCGATACACACTTCTCGACAAGCACGAGAATACTTTTCTTCAAATAATATAGAAATGTTAGATCATCCAGCATGTTCTCCGGACCTCAATCCCATTGAAAATCTTTGAAAGACGTGTTCAAGGATGGAACCCAGTATGATTCGATAAAGGAACTTTCTGATTCAGTTTTCAGTACATGGGATTAAATTCCTTCGCAACTGATAAAAAACTTAGTCGCAAGCATGCCGAAGAGAATTTTTGAAGTAATTCATAATAATGGAAGCTATACTAAATACTGAGACCCTTTTTAGTCATTTATAATTGCCTTTTGTTAGATAAATTATCAGTGGTCTTATCATTTTGACCAGGTGAAAATGTTTTTTGTTTTAAAATAATTATTAGATCAGGGTTAAGGTTTTGAATGAAGCAGATTTCATTTTTTCATTTTTTTTCCTCGTCATATTTTCCCTTTTGGCAATGGTTTCAACCATTTGTTTGATTAAAAATTCGATAATATGCGTAAACGCTTACTTTCTTAAGTTAAGTCCTATTCGTGGCTGTTTCTTCACAAGTCTAATAAAATGTACAAAGGACACAGTTTCATGCTGAAAAGGGACAGTACATGGCACAGGATCAGAAATATACCACAACCAACAGGTAATAAAGCCATTTAAAAAATGACCAACACTCTGATAAGGGAAATGTTTAGATGGTTAATTTTGTAATTGTATTTTAATCGCTTAGCGCACAGATTGAAAGGTCGTATCTGATAAATATGTCATTGTAGCAGTTTACTGACAATGAAAAATATTGCGGACTTAAATAAATAGCACAATTTGTTGGTGAGATGATTAACTAGCAGGACTACACGATATTGGCCAGGGCATTAAAAAAAATAAGCAGAAGTTAAGTGGTATATACAACATCTTTATATCACAACGTATATTTCCCCTGCTTTCACGGTTCTTTATCTTTTTCTGTTTAACTTTCTCCTACTTTTCCGTCCTTCTCCTTATTTCCTTTCTTTATTCTGCACTCAATCCATTCCATTTTCTTGTTTTAACGTGCTGAAAAATTCTTTTGCTGGAGATATTTCTTTTAAATGTAAGACTGAAATTATATTTATTCCCCTCTCGCTGAGTAAAACAAAACACAGTGACAAAGGGGATACCGGGTAATTCCATTTCCCAACAACTTTTATTATAATATGAAAAAGAAAAATGTGGCTAATGAAAGGTAATTCTATTGTGGATTTTAATCTCTCATCGCCCATCATAATTTGATAAAAAATTATGACATTTACTCTATATTTCGAGTAATTAGCCTTTTATCATATCGTTTTATCTCAGAATTACACTTAAACCCGCAGAAAATATTATCGCACAAAGAAACCAGACGTAGTTGATCCTCATAGATTTCTTTCTAAATTTTAAATATTATACATCCAGGGCAGGGGCGAAGATGGGACTAGTGCCACTCGTGCCCTGCACGACCAATAACTCGGTCAATGTTATTCAAATTGGATTAAAAAATAACTCGTTTGGCCAAAGAAATGTAGCCGAGACGCGAGAAAATATCAAAGTTGGGCGCCCAACTCCTTTATTGGTGAATAAGGTCAGAACTCGTTCGTTCCAATCCAAATGGTTTAATAACATTGACTGGCTATGTGTGAATAAATCTGAGGAAAAACTCTATTGTTGGCCTTGCTTGCTTTTCACACCTAAATCAGGACAATCATGGACTGATACTGGCAATCTGTGGTATACAATGGAGAGTCACGCAATAGCAACTATGATGACTTACTTTGGATCCACGGACTATCGGTTGGGAACTGAAGTTTACAGAGGGCAGGGGGGCACGAGTAGCAATAATAGGCTAAAGGCGCCACTGATCCAGGGTAACGCTGATCACAAAATACAAAACGTTGTGGGTTTTTGTTTAGTAGTGTCAAACTTTTAGCTTGATATACAAACGTACAAACATACAAACATGTGTCCTTTACATAATAGATGCTATATGTAAAAAAATTGTTACGTTTGCAATCTTAGCTGTACATATTAAACATAAATTTTTCAAAGCTCATTTATTCATCCGGGTTAACTATAAGAAGGCGGTTTGCCGGACGCGTCTACCGTATAAGGTCGCCGTCAATAAAAGGATCATTTGGGACTGTTTTGTCAAGGAAACGAACTTACGTCAAATTCATTTGATGAAGACGCCATATTATATTAACGTATTGATTCGTGTTCAGGGAAATATCAGAAAGTTCATCTCTTTTTCTTTTCTCGAACTATTCTACGTTCCTCAGATCTCAGCAGATGTTGCAAATGTTGACGAGAAATCAATAGCTTCATTCTATATTTGCATTCGTTTCTCGGAGTTATAAAGTGCGATCTTTTCATTTGTGATAATGCGCGTTACATAATTTCAGTATATATCCATATATCTATAAAAGTGAAAGTGTATGTCTGTGTGTGTCTCTGTCTGTGTACATTTCCCTATACAATAACTCTGTCAATTTTCAGTCTACAGACTCGAAATTTAATATACAGAATATGGAGATTTGTGAAAATCTTTGTAATCCGTTTCCGGCCAGGAATTTGACTGTTAAGAGGTCAACGTTCAACGATTTGACCTTTGAGGATTCTACCAAACTCCTCCACCAATTTCGGGTCTAAACAATTCAAATTTTAGATATAGGTTCCTTGGATACGGATCTTAATTAATAACTTGATGTGAGTCAAAAATAATAAATTTTAACGGTCCATATAAGGGGTCAAAGTTTTAAAAAAGTGACCTCTGCAGTCCCTACCTAATTACTCAGACAATTTCTGGTCTAAACATTTGCAATTTTACATAAAGGGTATTCAGAGATAGGGCAAGCTTTTTAATCGGTTTGGGTCGAAGATTTGTGCTACCATTATATAAATGTATGTATGTATGTATGCTTGCATGTCTGCCTAAAACTTTCGACAGAGGCGACGGATTTTCACAAGATCAGTATCGTTTTAAAGCTCGACCCTTCGGACGATACATACCGAAAGGTTAGCTAAAAACAATAATTTCTTCACCCGCAACTGGACACTTTTCTACAGGGAGGGGTCGCTTTTTTCGCCGATATTTTCGAAAGTCATCCCCTCTTTTCGGTTGTCTAGACTTAATTAAAACCTACGTCAATTCCGGTTTGGCGGTGGTCGTAATAGCAAAGACGTCACGTTTTCCCCGTTCTTTTCGCCAAGTAGTTTTTATGAGAATAAATCCTTTATAATATAATGTTATTATTTCTCACAACTTCCCCCTGAGCTATGTTCATGTTCCGTTCTATCTCCCCTAGGATCCTCCGACCACACAGTTGTATCAGTTAAGATAAAGATGCAATAAGTCTTCAGAGGTACGTCTCCACCGTACTGTACATCGATACTATATGGCTGACTGGGATAGCTTACGTACATTCATATCTGATCTACCTCTGCATTCCATGTTTAAAAAGGATGTGTCCTCTATAGTATCAGACTTGATAAAATGGTTAATTGTAAGCATAGACCGATTCATACCATCCAAAAATTCCAACAAAAACCTAACAGCCAGCCATGGTTCTCCCCAGAATATGCTGCTGACATCGCGCACAGAAATGACTTTTTCTATAGCTACAAACGTAATAGATGCACTGAGACTAAAGCTGCTTCAAGACTGCCAGCAACCACTGTAAAAGAGTAATAAAACATGCAAGAGAGCTATATGCTCCGTCCGTTAAACCAAAAGTAGCTGAGCAGCGGCCAAACAATTTGCCAAGAACTTTGCAGCTAATTCTACTCTATGCGATGAAAGCCATCAGCTCCCCGTATTTCCTCCTATTACAGACAACACACTATGCAACATACAAATATCTGTGCGTAAGGTTGCCAAGCTAATAAAGAACCTAGATTCCAGTAAAGCAACTGGCCCTGACGGCATCACAATTATAGTTTTAAAAACATATTCAACCAGAACTTGCCCCCATACTTACCAAACTGTTTAAGCGTTGCCTTAAGGAGAAGTGCTTTCCAACACCCTGGAAAACCTCATCAGTATGCCCTGTATTTAAGAATTCAGGTGATAAGATTTTATGAGATAAGATTTTTTTCGCAGTATGGGTTCCAGCCTGCCTTCCTACTATAGCTTTTTTGTCTCAACACACACCTCAAAAAACCCAAGCAACACCGGACACCCATGCTAGTATATATATATATATATATATATATATATATATATATATATATATATATATATATATATATATATATATAAATGCAACTTTGTCTATGTGTAAGTTATAGACTCCGGAACGGCCGAACAGATTTTCTTTAAATCGACAGAACTTTAGTGTATAAGTCTAGGAGTGAACTTAGTCAAGTTCTGTCTCAGAATTCCTCTCGATAATTACCGATAATCGATAATAGAAACCGTTATTTTAATTTATCTATTATTGGTAAAGATATTTGTCCATGTCGTCGCTTAGCAACAATGATAGATCAACGGGCCGTGAAAATTCTACAGCGGGTAAGTTGATAGCGTGATTCCCTTTTTTTCATGGCGTGGTCTGTAGGTTCAAACTCAGCACGTAAATTTCTTTATTTTTCTTTTTTCTTTATTAACTGCAAAGAATTTTATAAGCCTTGAAAATTTACGAGTTCTTTTTTGTTTTGTTTTGTTTTGTTTTTATATATTTTCTTTTGTTTTTTTTTGGGGGGGGTGCATGATGTGGTCCGTATATTCAACCATTTCACCGATTTCGATGACAATAAAATAATGAGAGCATGGAATATTTGTTGATCCTCATGACATCCTGGACAAGGTCGGGTTTCCCTGCTTGTTTGTTTATTACAGTTATAATAAAAGGGAGGTACTTGCTTTATTAATACTAGCTTTATCATAGTAATATGAAAAGAGGAGATAATTAGGATATTCTTAGTACGTTAAATAAACGTTGTCATCGATAAAAATGCAGATGGACGTATCTTGGTACTGTTTTCTCTATAGTAAGGAGTAAACTAGTCTTTTAAGGGGGAAGGAAGAGATGGACGCGGCAAGTTATCGATGCTGTTAAATCAAAACACCGTTTTCTCAACCCAAGACTTTTTTTTTTCTTTTAGCTCTTCTGTTTCTTTCAAAGGTTCCATGAAATAGAATACGAATTTTTTTTACCACCAAAGACGAACCTACCTGTTGCAAAACTCTTGGTCAGTGGCAACTTTTCTTTGCAAGTCCGTCGTTTTTTATTGGTCAGATTGTTGGCTGGGTAAGAAGAGTAGGGTACCTGGTTGTTGGATGTTTACCAAGTTGCTTTCTATCTGGAAACCGTCGTCTGGAGGAAGTAATATATGAATATACAAAAAGGAAAAACTAGAACAGACAACGAAACAGAAAAAGAAAAGGAAAGAAGAATAAGAGGAGACAAAAAGAATTACAGGAAGATAGAGCAACAAAATAATCGAAAAAAAAAGAAAGGAGCACAGAAATATAAATATCATCAATCCTCAAAAAATATTAGAAGAAAAACGTTGATTTTAAAGGGAGTCGGGTCTATTTTAAACGAATATAACATTTAAAATTGTCGCCAAGTAGTTTTTATGAGATTAAAACTTTTATAATATTACTAGCATGGGTGCCCGGCATTTCCCGGGTATTTGGAGGTGTATTTTGAGCAATAAAAAAAACAGCGGTCAATTTTTTTAACTTTGATCCCTGTTATGACCCCTGAAAATTTATTGTTTTGGGCTCAAATCAAATTAATAAGTTGGATCCATGTCCAAGGAATATATATCTAAAATTTGAAGTTTTTAGACCTAAAATGGTTGGAGGAGTTTGGTAGAGTTCTCAAAGGTCAAATCGTTGGAATTTGGCCCCTTAACAGCAAAATTTCTGACTGAAAACGAATTACAAAGATTTTCACAAATCTCAGTACCCTGCACATCAAACTTCGAGTGTGTAGACTGAAAATTGACAGAGTTAATGCATAGGAAAATATATACACACAGACGCACAGACAGATACACAGACAGACAGATACACAGACCACGTTCACTTTTATAGATATATAGATATTATTACAAGTTAGAAAAGCATTTCATCCAAGGCATGAAAATTGTTAAACACAATGTTTTTACTATAGGCTTTAAAAATATAGGTACAAGATCTAATTTGAAATTTATTTATCTTCAAAGTGCACTTTTATAAATTTTACAAAGTAAGGTATAAAAATTTAATTCAAAGTGAATCAAAAAATTACCTGGATGAAATGCTTTTCTAACTTGTATCTTATCTTTTTAGGATTATATTTTAAAACTCTCCTTCTCTTTGTTTCAGTTTGTATTTCTCCTCACACAGCAACTCATTTTTGCAACCCCCTCTTTGTATTATTACGGGTCTGAATATTCTCTCTGTTTCAGTTTCTATTTCTCCTCATACCACAACTCATTTTTGCAACCCCAGCTTTGTAATATAGGTTTGAATAATGAGAAAATCTGAATTTTTTAAACAAATACTTTAAAATAACTTTTTTAAATTAAATTTTTTAAAACTTATTTCAGAATAGAAAATCTTTAAAAAATTTAATAAGGAACATATTTTATATAGGTTGATTAACAAATATTCAGTACATAACGAGAAAAATAGCGATGAAAATTTCAAAAGGAATGTATAACTGGTTACGGTCAATAGTAGTCCTCGCCAGCGAAAGTCTTTGCTATTTTTATTCTATTATTATTATTATTATTATTATTATTATTATTATTATTATTATTTAAAACATTTTGTGTCCTGCTCTTTCGTGCGAGGAATAATTTCTAACAACTTCCCCCTGAGCTATGTTCATGTTCCGTTCTATCTCCCCTGGGATCCTCCGACCACTCCGTTGTATCAGTTAAGATAAAAATGAAATGTAATAAGTCTTCAGACGTACCTCTCCACCGTACTGTATATCGATACTATATGGCTGACTGGGATAGCTTCCGTACATTGATATCTAATCTACCTCTGCATTCCATGTTTAAAAAGGATGTGTCCTCTATAGTATCAGGGCTGACCGAATGGATAACTGTAAGCATAGACCGATTCTTACCATCCAAAACTTCCAACAAAAGCCTAACAGCCAGCCATGGCTCTCCCCTGAATGTGCTGCTGCGATCGCGCACAGAAATGACTTTTTCCATAGCTACAAACGAATTAGATGCACTGAGACTAAAGCTACTTCAGGACTGCCAGCAACCACTGTAAAAGAGTAATAAATAATGCAAGGGAGCTATATGCTCTGTCCATTAAATCAAAAGTAGCTGAGCAGCGGCTCGGGTCCCACCAGTTTTGGCATATAGCAAACAGGATCCTGAACAGAAGCATGCGTTCTATCGTTATTGTCAATGGATCTGAGGTCATCTCGTCAGCATCAATCAAGGCCAAACTATTTGCCAAGAACTTTGCAGCTAATTCTACCCTATGAAAGCAATACGCTCCCCGTATTTCCTCCTATTACAGACAACACACTATGCAACATACAAATATATGTGCGTGAGGTCGTCAAGCTAATAAAGAACCTTGATTCCAGTAAAGCAACTGGCACTGACGGCATCGCAATTATAGTGTTGAAAAATCTTCAACCAGCACTTGCCCCTATACTTACCAAACTGTTTAAGCGTTGCCTTAAGGAGAAGTGATTTCCAACACCCTGGAAAACCTCATCAGTATGCCCTGTATTTAAGAATTCAGGTGATGTCATCTTCCTCTCAGTACAGACCAATAAGTCTCTTGTCTGTCATGAGTAAGTTGCTGGAATCCATAGAGAAGTAGTCAAACACCTCAGCAGAAATAACCTTCTTAGTGACATGCAATATGGCTTCCGTTCTGCTAGATCTACAGCAGATGTGCTAACGGTTAGATCTCATAAGATTAGTGAATCTCTTGACAAAGTCTTCCTTTATAGGGCAATTGCTCTTAACATATTCAAGGCCTTCAATAAGGTATGGCATAAAGGCCTACTTCACAATATTTCCAGCTACGGTATATATGGAAATGTTTTCTCAATTATTAAATCATTTCTCTCTGATAGGCTCATAAGATGGGCAGAAATCAAAGGCCGACAGTATTAATACTGGAGTCCATCAGGGGTCCATTCTGGACCCAACTCTCTTCCTGATCTACATTAATGATCTCCCAAAACCCATACTTAAATCATTCGTTGACATCTATGCTGATGACACGGCCATCTATGGCAACACATCAAAGGCCGTAAATCACAAAGTTCTCTCTGATTGTCTATCCTCAGATCTTGAGCGCGTGGTACAATGGGGGAAGAGGTGACTGGTTACTTTACTGCATCTAAAACCAAGCTCCTATCTTTACATCATTAACGCTCTGATCCCCATCTGCCATCAATTGAAATGGATGGCTCTTGTCTTGGGGGGGGGTTCATATTTTGACAAGCTTCTGGGATTGACCTTTAGGCCTGATCTAAAATGGAATACGTACATCAAGTCTGTTGCCAAGGTTGCTGAGAAAATGGTGGGATCCGTCTACCGCCCCAGAAGATATCTCATTACTGATGTAATTCTCAATGTGTATAAAAGCCAAGTACGTCCAAGGATGGAGTACTGCTGCTACATCTGGTCTGGCGCTGCTGAAATAGCCTATCCTGCCTGACAGAGTACAAAATAGACTTCGTGGCTTAGTGGGGGATGCCCTTTTCTCTTCCCTGCAACCTCTCCCACAGAAGAGACGTTGCGAGCTTGTCTTTGTGTTATCTTTATTTCCATGGCAAGTGCTCGTCCGAGTTCCAATCTCTGGTCCTTAATCAAAACGTAGATTCCATGAACAAAGCTTCTTTCTTAGAAGTGCACGCCTGTGGAACTCTGTTCCGTTTGCCTGTTTCCTACCTGACTACAACCTGGATGTCTTCAAGTCCAACATAAACAAATTCCTGATGAACCGCCCCCTTAAGTAAGACACGTTATCAAATCTCCAATACTAACGTACTGTACACGCAATAACCCTTATCCCCGAGTGTCTTCTGGGCCTTGTTAAGCAGTGACCACTTTGTAAAAAAAAAATTTTTTTTTGTAAAGTAACACCATAAGGCGAGGAAAATACCGTAACCAGGAGCCGGAGAAACATCGTATTTCACATCGTAACCTGAAAAACGTATCCTTGTGCTACCGTATCCCGAGGTTCTCCTGTATTTCAAACAATACCTACTTTTTTTACAAACAAATCCAAGACAATGTAAAAATATTTCCTATATTTGAAGTGCGTCGAAATTCAGTGTTTATATTCCCGACAATTTATTGGCCAGCTTCTATCACAACAGGCTCTATAACAACAGGCTCTATAACAACAGGCTCTATCACAACAGGCTCTATAACAACAGGCTCTATAACAACAGGCTCTATAACAACGTTTAAGCGATATTTGCACTGGTTATGTTTAGCTGTGTGTTCATATTCGAAAAAAGGTGTGATGTCACTAGGTACAAAGCGTCAGCAAGGTAATAATCGAGTCGGACACAACGTACCTTAAATAATTGTAGCAATGATAATAATGATTTATATATGAAAAATTAAATTGCTGACATTAGCAATATTGCTGTAATGAAGGTGGGATCCCACTACCATGCTAGAAAATCACTCACAACTAACAGCGTTTTATATCTCCAAATGCAACTATTCACCCATGAATGACGTCTGCCCTTCTTAGAGAAAATTCAAAACGAGACTCCAACCGAGTCTCCAAACGGGGCCCCAGACTATCAATCAAGCCCCAAATTTTCCCCCGTCGTCCCGATGCTGCAACCATGTACTGGTTTAATAATTGCTTTAATGGCAGTTGCTCTGTTGAACTTGTAACACTTGTACCCCTTCGACGTAAATTTTGAAATGTGAGATTTTTTAATGTTTTAATTATTTAAAGTATTATTTTGTCTATAATTATATAACATCTTAGCTTGCGACTATTGTATTTGAAACGAGACCTAATTTTACTAAAACAAACGGAAACAATGAAAATATTTCAAATATTTCAAGTAAGTCTAAATTTGTAGTGACGTAACATTTTCCCGCCAATACGCTGATCGGTTTTTATCTGTCATAAATTATCCCGACAAACCCGATAAGCAATAAAATCTCAACCCTTTATATAAAGGTGCCTTGATGCTAGAAAGCTTTCTATTCGAATATTTTCTTCTCTCGAATTGCTAGACTTTGAAATTCCCTCCTTGTTTCCTCTTTCCCGTCTATACCAACACGATGAAATTTAAATGTAATGTGAACAAACATATCGCAGCTCAACTCTCGACATAGTGCTCCTGTAAGCATAGCCTAGAATAAGAGGCCCTTTATCCAAGTTGCAATGTGCCTTTTTTTAGGTGAAAAACAGTTAAAACAGGTATTGTGTTTATCCGTCGTCTTAAACGGAAAGCAAATTTAGGTCATCAGAAATTATAATAATTAATTTAAGTGAAGATGTGTGTGAGGATACTTTTCAACCTATATACTCAACAACTGTTTGATTTACAGACTTGAAATTTGGTATATAGGGTAGTTAGACATGTGAAAAAGTTTAAAATCGGTTTTCATCCGGTAAAAACAGGGGTGATAAGGTGGTGAAAATTGAAAAATTGTTACTTGGCAGTCATCGGATTGTTATCTGTTTATCAAGAGGTTTGAAACCCCTTTTTAAAGATCATCCTTAGGTTTGGGTTTCAATCCCAGCTCCTTTATTTATTTATTTTTTACTTACAAAGAAGTGAACTATTTAAAAAGAATAATAATACTAGTTTCTTTCCGGTTTTTACTCCATTTTTTTTAATGAAATTTAACGTTACGTTTAATAACGGGCAACGACGGGTAGATCTTCTAGTATGTCAATAATTAAATTACTGTTGTAAGTCTATGATTTTATATAAATATTTCAATAATTTTAGATAAATATCGAGTTCGAACACTGGCAAAGCATTACATTTTTCCTTATTTCGACGTCTCTCGGCTATGTTTTAGGTGTGATTTTTAACGATGTCTTTATTAAATTCTACTTTTGTCGTTCATAGAAATGCTCATTTTTTAAGGTGAGAATTTTTTTTTCTTTTTTAATTATATTACAATTGTTTTGTCTTTGTTTATTGCGTATTATCTTTTGGTTGCTGTAAGTACGTCCTAGGATGGATTATTGCTGTCACATCTGGGCCGAAACTGCTAGAAGCACCTTATTGTGGTTGACAGAGTTCAAGATAGACTTTATAGCCTAGTAGGGGGTGCTCTTTTCTCTTTCCTGCAACTTCTATCCCACTAAAAGATGCATTGTGAGCCTGTCTCTGTTCTATCGTTATTTCCATGGCAAGCACTCGTCTGAGCTCCAATCTATGTCCCCTTCGCCAGACTTTCACGAAATACACTCGTCTAGCTGAAACCACTATCAATAATTTCCCCCACTCTTTATCTGTGCCTAAACCTAAATGTAGATTCCATGAATAAAGCTTCTTTCTTAGAGCTGCAAGCCTGTGAAACTCTTTTTTGTTTCCCTGATTTCAGCTGACTATACTATGATCGTCTTCAAGTCCAACGTAAACAACTTCTTAAGTAATCCAATTTATCAAATTTCTAATACTAACGATTACTACGATATTGTCCCACTCATTAACCCTTATCCTTTAGTGGTCTTCGGGTCTTTATAAGTGGTGACTCCTTTGTAAAAAAAAACTATTTTTTATTCTTAAAAAACAAACACAAAACAAAAATATTTTAAATATTTTAAGTACGTCTAACTCCGTTGTGTCATATTTTCTTCCCGCCAATTTCTTAGCCAGTCTCTATTTACAACAACAGGCTAGACGCTGAAGCGATACTTGTGCTTGTTTTGTCTAGTTTTCTTTTCAAACCCTCAAAAAAGGAGGCGTAATGTTATCAGGTGCAAAGAGTTGTCGAGGTAATAATCAAGTCTAATGCGACGTATCTGAAATAATTGTTGCCAGCCTAGGAGATCCGACTACTATTGAGTTCATATCTTTAGAAAGTGTAAAAAATGAAAAGTGTAATTATATTTAGTAATTTCTCTCAAATGGGTCCATTAAACATAGCACAGATATTTTCGATGCGATGTGTCTTCATTAATTCCATCGTTTGGAGTTGGGATTTTCTGATTAAGTCGTAATATAAAACTCCAAAGTCATAATTTGTATAAATATTGTAATTATATATATGACGTTTCGTGTTAGACACAGTCATGTGCTATCTTCTCTCTCTCTCTCTCTCTCTCTCTCTCTCTCTCTCTCTTTCTTTCTTTCTCTCCTTCTGTTTTTCTATTTCTCATCTCTCTGTCTCCCTCTCCCCCCTTCTCTCTCCATCTGTTTTTCTATTTCTCATCTCTCTCTGTCTCTCTCCCTCACTCTCTCTCTCTGTCTCAGCCCTGATTCAATTCATAATGCATTCCTAAAGTTTTCGTAAGATAAGAATACAAAGGGGCGTCATACCAATGCATACCAATGCATACCACTGCATACCACTGCATACCAATGCAAACCGATGCATCTGGTGTTGGCTACAAGCAATTCTGCAATTATGGATGTGTCATGATGCGGACTAAAACTCAATGATAATTTGTATTATTTACATACCACAATCTATCGCCTCCATTGTTGCTTTCTTAACCTTTCAGCCGATGTATTCTCCGGTCTTCTTTAGTATTTTCTTATAATAGATACTATACTTTATTCACTCCAGAAATAGCATATTGTCCTTTATAAGTAAGGAGCTACGATTTGAAAGGATATTATTTTGCTACTTGTCAGGTTAGTCGGGAGTATGTACATTGAGGAGGGCGCAGGCGCTACTAGGTGGGAAATAGAGAAGTAAATAATTATAGTTATGTAGTCTCTCTCCTTCTCCTCAATTTATTTTCCCCAATAAAACCTTGAAAAACACACCAAAATCTCTTTGAGTTGTTCAGACATGAGAAGACAGCTCTCTATTCTAATGGTTTCTTCCCTTGAGCAGCTGGACTTTAGAATTCCCTTCCTGCTACCTACTTCCCTGACTATACTGATATGCATAAGTTTAAATGTAACGTAAACCAACATCTTATCAATCTTTCATGGGCATGGCCCCAAATAGTAGACCATTAGTCCAAGTGGTCATATGCCTTGTTAAGGGTGAACGTACGTAAAAAAATAAAAATACAAAAGAAGCTTATTCGTCCTAATCAAAGGAGCAACACATATAAAGACGCGTGCGTATGCATAAAAGGCCGTTTATTTAATCAGGAGATCGTTCATGGATGAAAAATAATACTACAGGGCGATATAATGGTGTACTAAATAAAAAATTGAAAATACTAAAATTGTATTAAGCGTAAAGAAAGGGGAGTAAGAGGATAACGTATATAAATAAATATAAACGTTAAAGGAACATTTAAAAGTAAAGCATATTGTTAAAGCAGAAATATAGTGTTTTGGGCCGGAAGCAGAGTTATTTATAAATATGCATACATAACAGAGCAACATAAACCGATTGTTAATTTTGTTTACATACTAGCAGTTCAGCCCGGCTTTGCTCGGGCCTTATGTACTGTCATAACTTTATGTGCATATGTTTATATATATTAAAAAGTTTGAATCATTTCCAGGTAACCTGCATTTCAAATTTCAAGTCTTTAGACCCGAAATTGGTGGAGAAGTTTGATAGAGTCTACAAAGGACAACTCTTTCAACTTTGACCTCTTGGCAGCCCAATTCTTGCCCAAAAACTGATTTAAAAGCTTGCTGCATGTCTGAATACCTTTTATGTAAAATTTCAAATGCTTAAACCCAAAATTGGCTGAATAGTTTTCTTCAAGGTAAAATCTTTTGACGTTTACCCCCTTGGAAGACAAATTTTTGACAAAAAACGATTAAAAAGCTTGCTCTATGTCTGAATATACTTTATGTAAAATTTCAAATGTTTAGAGCAAAAATTGGCTGACTAATTTCGTAGAGACCGTAGACGGCAATTTTTTTCTAACTTTGACCCCAATTTTTACTCATTAACATTTACTGTTCTGCGTTTAAATCAAATTAAAATGTTTGATCCATATCCAAGTAACCTGCATCTAAAATTTCAAGTGTATGAACCCAAAATTGACGGAGGAGTTTGGTATAGTTTTCAAAGGAAAAATCGTTGAACTTTGACGCCTTGACAGTCAAATTTCTGGCCGAAAGCCGATTAAAAAGATTTTCCCTAATCACAATACCCCTTATGTCAAATCTCGAATCTGCAGATTAAAAATTGACAGAGTTATTTAGTAGAGAAATACACACACACAGACACATACACAGACAATTTCACTTTTATAGATATATAGATTTTTAGTGATAAAAAATAAAAGCATTTAAAGACGTAAACAAAAGAATATATATATATATATATATATATATATATATATATATATATATATACTTTCTACTTGTTTTTACAGAAGCAGTAATAGGTTTCTACACATTATTCATAAGTATGTTTCGGATAGCTAGTTACTAGCAACTAGAAACCTCTTTAGGCGAAATAGCTTATACGAAAGCAAAGTTTGCAACGAAAATGTCAGGTCTTCAGCATCATAGCGAATTAATATGAGGAAATCCAATCAGATGTTGTTAAAAATAAAAATACGGAATAAAATATAGTCGTGTGTAAGAAAGACAAAATAGGGGTGTGTATTATAATTTGTATTGAAATATAGGAATAAAGAGGAAAGACGGGGGGGGGGGTAAGAAAACAGAGATGAAAATAACAAAAGATTAGTAAGAAAGACATGTATGCGTCTGCGATAGCTGTCTATGTCGTAAGCGCTTTAAAACAAACATTCTACGATTGCTATGACCTAAAGACGAAGTAGCGTTACATGGAAAGGGTTGTTCCCTTTCCATGTAAATAAGAACATTAGATAAGTGAAAATGATATTAGGATAAGCTGCGACTCGAACCCTGTAAGCAAAGTTAAGAATTAGAATGTAAGAAATCGGAATGTTAAAAAGGTCTATTGTTAAATTCTATTAGGAATTGTTAGATATTGTTTATATCGTAAAAAGAATTAATTGTTCATTCTTTTTATGAAAACTGAATTAAAAATGTCAGCCAAAAAGAATGAACAATGAAAATTAAAAATATATTGTTAAAAAATAGATTAGCTTAGAAAATAGGTTAGGAGAGGATTCTTTGTTTGCAGAAGTATATTTTGGACAAAACGTGTGCATAGCCACTTGAATTGGTCACGTTTGGGAAACACACTTCTGACGTCATAGCAAAAGGGGGATTCTCAATATAGGAGCTAGTTAGTCATATCAGGGCAGAGAGTTGCAGAGTCGAGAGTTGAAGAGTTGAAAGCAGTTGAGTTGGGTTGAGTTGGAGTTAGAGTCCTTTGTAAGCGAAGGAAAGAGCATTCAACTATGTAGATCCAAATTTGAATTCCTGACGTCATCAGCATTCGACCGGTCCAAATAAAAAAGAATCATCATTGTGTTTTGTAAATCTGTTGTCATGTGTCATCTTTCAACACTCAAAAGGTAATGTGTTGATCATCTTATAACGAACTTTGTGTAACCCTTCCATGATTATGTATTTCCACTCCTCTGTGTTAAGAACTTGTATACATCCCCATTCAGTATATATATATGAAGTTCCAAGCATCCCCATAACTGTACTGTAATATGTATAAATGTCTCTCTCCCTCATCATTGTTATATATGTCCCCGTCATTCTCCTTAATATATACTCCTATGCAACAGTAGCTCATATATCCCACCTCTCACTGAAAAGTTCTCCCACTGTCCTAAACAGGGCAGGGTACTTCTATAACCATTAAACCTATATTGACCTGACACCGTTGTTAACTGGATTGTACCCTCATACACTTACAACTACAAGTACACTTCGCTATTCAAAAATATTGATTACTCCCCCATAACAGTCCATCTATTTCGTTGGCTGCAACGATTGCATTCTATTATTCTGCATTACACACAAACATACAAAAAACGAACACCGCAGCCCTAATTCACTACGGCAGTTCAATCGCAGCACATTGTTATACATCATTTTTTCATTTAAACTTACACATGCCATCACGCATTGCTATAAATCATTTAATCACTTTAAAGTTACACACGCCATATCCCATTACTTCCATTAGCGTTATTTACATATTGTTAAGCTTAAAACAATTACAAAGCAGCTTTCTATACATCATATCCAGTTTTAGCGTCCTATATTTGTCTCAATTATATAGAAAAAAATAAAAAAAATAATTAGCAACTCATACAATACACTCCACATTTCTTGTATTTTTTGTTTCCTTATGTACTTTATAACGTGTTTTCTTTTTCCCGTTTTTGTAAACACAGCGAATTAAACAAGGGTCGCAAAAATGGTTCCTTCTCTAAGCACGCATGCGTTCTTTCTTGATCTGGTTAAAATAGTAAAAAGCAACAACACGTTATTTTAATTCCGTCACTGTGGACCAGTTGATAAAGGAGCATAGTCGTAAACAGGGGTTTTGGTTCGCGCCAATGTAACGTAGTTTTTTTTTGTGGTGGAGAAAATTTTAACATTGAAAAAGGTTTATTCATATCCTATTTCACGTTCAACATTTTCCTTTTTCTTTTTTTCAAATTGAAACGAAAAACTTTCTTTTGATTTTGGGATGTTTTCTTTATGTGTGTTTTGGGGTTTATTTTAATTTGTGGGTAACTTTTTTAGGGTTACAGTGATAACTGAAATTATTGCAGTAATAAAAACAATAATCAAAGATAAATACACGGAAGAAATTTCGTTTAATTCCATTAGGATAGGATTACATGTTTGAGTTCTTAAATAAATTTCTGCTTCTCAATAAAACATTATCACAGCTGCAACGACTAAATGGATGTCTTTTTGTTTTTGTTTTTCCTCTCTCCACTCGGCATGCCTATTGCGTCATTTTTTTTTCTTTTTCCCCCTCGCTGCTATTTATTTTATTTATTTATTTAATTTTTACGGTTGTGGGTTGATCAATACTCTCTCCACCCATTCTTAACATTCGGGTAGCCGTTCTTACCATGAGGAGTTGGGAGTGTCTATTCTGAAAGCCGTTCGTAACATGAGGAGGTTCGGAATTGAGCAACAACAACATCAACAACCGTACTTTAACTTTTTTTCTAGGGGAGGAGGCACGCTTCCTCCGAGCATCCGAGCGACACCGGTTAGCGAGTACTGCTATTAAACTCAAAATGTATTTAATTAATACAACTTCCAGATTACGATCTAATAATTAATTATAATCGTGAGAAAAATAATGAATAGAAGGTAAATAGGAATGAACAATAAGTAAAAAGTTTAATAACTTTTATATTAATAATAATTGATTTGAATTTTTTATACTAATTATATTAATTTATGTGTAGAAACAGCATAATAGCAATAATAGCAAGGATAGTTTATAATGGCAATAATAATGAGATGAAAATTACTAAAATAAACTAAAATAAAATTTTAAAAATCAAAAAGTAAGAAATTCTAAAAAATAAAAAATAAAATGTTATAAGGTAAATAAACTTAAATAAAATAAAATTACCATTTTATTTTATTTTATTTTATTTTTTTATTATTTTATTTTATTTTATTATTTTTATTATTTTATTTTATTTTATTTTTATTTTATTTTATTTTATTTACCTTATAACATTTTATTTTTTATTTTTAACAATAATTGATGTGAATGCATATCCCGTAGTTCTAGGAGGTCCACCCTCCCAAGATTTGCTTCCCAGCTTTCGGGTGCAGCCACTTTATTATTTGTAGTCTGAGGCGCCCTCACTGAGGAATATCAGCAGGTCTACGCAAACTTATTTTTGCAGGATCAGAATGCTTCTTATTCATGGGCACGGACACATTCTTCTGACGCGATGGGAAAGAGGTACATACCGTATGTGTGTGTATGTAATTCCTAGTATGTCATCTTGGTGTTAAGTACCACAACCGTTTTCTTTGTATATTCTATTTTGTTCTCAATACAAATACCTTGTTTTAACCAATCTGCGTGCCTGTGTTTTCCTTAGGGACTCTTCTAGGCCAAAACAATTAGTGCGACTGAAAATTAATGCAAATGCAAATACAACGATCATATGTATGATTGTAAGTTAAATCTGCCGGTAAGACCAAAATTTGGAAGGTTTGGAGCGTATGAAGTCATCGCTTGCTATTACTTCGCGATTATACAGAGTATATCGTTTTCTAGTCGGTGAAATATTTGCTAGTATCAAATATCCTATGAAAGAGCTTCAGAGAAGATTGCGATGGAAATAAACGCCTTCCTACTGACATCGACCCAACAGAATAAAACAAAAAATATGGTCACAGATCTGGCATGTGAAGGAGATGTCAAGTGGAGCAGAGATGGCCTCGCGAGCATGTCTCTTTGTACGCTGTGCTGTATTCGCTTATCCTTAATAAAGCTCATTTCCTATGAACAGAGAACGTTCCAGAGATCCCGGCAGGAAGCAATTTCTTCTAGTGAAAAGCGGTTTATTTGACCATAGAGGATTCTACGCTGTAGTCTGTGGCTGGGTATTCGAATGATGTACCCAAGCCATCTCAGTTGGCATTGGATCATGATGATCTCCACGCTGCGGCTGCCTGCCCTCCCCAACACTGCTCTATGTTCCACGATGTGGTGACAAGGATATTCTGGACACATCTTATATGGAAGGTCTCTAGACTTCTCATATGGCGACTATAGGTTGTCCAAGACTCACACCCATACAACACTGTGGTGATGCATACTGCTCTGTACACTAGCATTTTAATGTGGAGTCTGAGGTGGCTGTTCTGAAAAATCCTTTTCCTTAGCCGATCAAAGGATGCTGATGCTTGCTTGAGGCGATTCTGGATGTCGCCATTTAATGGCAAGGTGTTAGACATTATGTTCCCCAAACATGTGAATGTGGGCACCGTGAGCATGTGCTGTCTTGCTGTTATGAGAGTTACTGGGTTTGGTCGGAGGTCAGCTCTGTATTGACAGAGTACCTCTGTCTTCTGGGTGTTGTTCCTCAGTCCCAAAAATATACTAGGCAGAGGGAGAATAGAGAGTTAGGATGGAAAAAGAAAAAAATTGATCATTCTCTGGGGGACAACAAGTCAAGATTTCGTCAGGGGGGGGGTGATTTTTCATTGTTATTATATTATTATATGATTGGAAGGAAAATCCCGACTAATTCCGCGAGAGATTTATTATATAAAAAAGAGCTGTATATGTGCGTCTGTCTAATAAGATAAGAATTAACGAGGCAGTCGAGAAATAGGGAGTTGGGATGGGAATGGATTTAGAAAGACTGATATAGAGAGATAGAAAGATTGATATTTTAACAGAAATGTATTATGTTTTTACCCAGGAAAACGCCAGGTAGCCATGCTAGTCTTATGTATAGAGTCGAATAGAGTTTATTTAATCGAATGTCTCGTCGTGTTGACTACCTTAATAAAATAGATAAAAGCAGGCTGATGTCGTTCGCATATTTTGACGCACAACTATTGAAATAGACGCTGTGACTGTCTACACGAATAACGTAATCACATGCGTCTATTTCTACACAAGGATATCCTTATGTCCGTCTTAAAGTTTACATTCCACAAAGTGTCGCGTATACAATATCAAACATATCCAAACCAGCTGTCTAGACAGGACAAGCACGAGGCCTTTCATCATCTCTTTAAGGACAAACAAAAGTATGTCTCTTACGTCCCAAGGCTGACAGCGAATGACAAAACCGTGAAAAAGACTAAAATGTTCTCCTTACCGACCACCTTTGCCAGACCCTGTCTTCTCGCTCGCTGTGGATATTTACGCCCCTCCACCCATCATCTCCGATCGGTTGGGAACTTAGCGCCATTCTCTGCTCTGGATCGTCTAAAAGTTCCTTTGTCAATTCACAATTTTAGAGGGCACAGAGTAAAAAGGTCAGATGTAAACACAGATACTACACGTTCATGTGAGACGTTCACTCGCTGTTTTAAAGAAATTCTAGAAGTATCTACGGATTTGTATTATCTTGTCGGTCGATTTGTTATACGCTTGGATTGTTTCGATAAACCTTACTATTTTCAAGACTAAACTATCAAGCTTACAGTTCTCTCTCTTTCCCCACTCTCTCTCTCTCTCTCTCTCTCTCTCTCTCTCTATCTATCTATCTATCTATCTATCTATCTCTATCTATCTATCTATCTCTCTAGCTATTTTTCACTCGCTCTCTCTACTACTACTACTACACACATACACACACACACACATATATATATATATATATATATATATATATATATATATACATAGTAAGTTATAAAATATATATGGCGATTAAGCTACACTGAATATTCCGCGTTTCATCCACTCTAGGACTCTTCAGGCTTAGTTATATATATATATATATATATATATATATATATATATATATATATATATATATATATATATATTGCTGGAAAACCGCCTCTGTGGTACCAGTCTTCAAGAATTCTGGTGAAAGAACTGACCCACTAAATTATCGCCCCATTAGCCTCCTCCCGCTTTTCGCCAAAATATTTGAGTCCTTAGTTAATAAAGCCCTAGTCCAGCACCTAACAGCTGCTAAACTCTTGACTGACAAACAATATGGATTCAGGCAAGCCCGTTCAACAGCAGATATCTTAACTGTAGTTTCTGAACGTATATACCGTTCATTGGATAAAACAGGGGAGGGTAGAGCGGTGGCCCTTGATATATCTAAGGCTTTTGACAGGGTATGGCACGATGGTCTTCTAAGGAAAATTAGATCATATGGAATCACTGGAAGAATTCATAACGTAATTAAATCCTTCTTAAGTAATAGAAAAATCAAAGTTGTCCTCGACGGACGTACATCCAAACAATATGACATAAATGCGGGAGTGCCTCAGGGGTCTATCCTTGGACCTCTATTGTTCCTGATATTCATAAACGACCTCCCTGATAATATTGTTTCGGAGATGGGTATATTTGCCGATGACACCACTCTCTATAACAGATATGAGGGGAAAACAAATTAACACATATCCAAGAAAATGGCAGAAACACTAGAGGATGACCTCCAATCCGTAGTGGAATGGGGACAAAAATGGTTGGTCTCATTCAATGCTGCTAAGACTAAGCTTGTTTCCTTCAATAACTACAAGAAACCTTCTCTACCACCAATAGCAATGGCCAAGAACACATTGCCTGAAAGTACTTCTTTTAAACTCCTCGGCCTAACGTTTACAGGGAATATGAACTGGAATAGATACATTGAGAGCATTGCCAAGGCTGCTGCAAGGAAGGTTGGCTCCCTCTACCGTGCTAGAAAACTACTTACGCCTGCCAGTATCCTATACCTCTATAAGGCCACCATTCGCCCATGTATGAAGTACTGTTGTCACATCTGGGCTGGTGCATCTGCTGCTTGTCTCTCGCTCCTGGACAGGGTTCAAAAAAGAGTCGCAAACCTGATAGGTCCTGAACTGTCATCTGGGCTTCAACCTCTGTCCCATCGACGAGATGTTGCATCCCTCTGCCTGTTCTACAAATACTTTAATGGTGAATGCTCTGACGAACTGCAAACACTTGTACCTCCCCGACGTAACTACCCCCGACAAACCCGACAAGCTACTAAGTCTCATCCCTTTACAGTGGAGATCCCTAGGTGCAAAAAGCCTTTTACTCCAATAGTTTCTTCCCCAGAACTGCGGGTCTTTGGAACTCCCTTCCGGGATTCTGCTTTCCCAACTGCAATGATATGCAGAAGTTCAAGTGTAATGTTAACAAACATCTTTCTACTCTTCTCCCTTCATAATGACCCCGCTAATTAATTCCCTAATAGTAGCCCCCTGCTTCAAAGTGGCACTGTGCCTTGTTTGGGGTGAAAATTGAATAAAAAAAAAAATATATATGTATATATATATATATATATATATATATATATATATATATATATATATATAAAGATAGTGAGATTTCAGATTAAAATAGCCAAATGTAAAACCCATTGAATTTCAATGAAGTTGTTGATAGTGTTCAGTCAAAGAGCAATAGATTATTCAATTTAGATTTTATAAATTTACTATGATCGCTACAATAAATTTACTGTTTCAGTATTAAAAGACATCGTCTAACGACAGTAACTCTCTGGTCTTATTCATGGCCAGGTCATTTTACGTCTAAAAATACTGGGCAATTATTTCAAGCTTCTAAGGGTCTTTTCAAGTGAGAAGAGCTAGTCAGATTAGTATCTGACATAAAAAGTGGGAAATTCGTAACGGTTTCTGTATTTATTAGAAAAGCATGTAAAAGAATTTTTTTAAAATGGGAGGAAAGGGGGAAGGTATGTAATAGAATCGAGAAAATGAATAATGAAGTAAAGAAAGAAATCCGACGAAGAAACGGATGAAAAAATTATGGTCGTTGAAAGAGAAAAGAAAAGAGAGTCAAGTTTGAAAAAGATAGAGAGGAAAATAAACGCGCAGACGAAAAGACATAGCGAAGATATGATCCAGAAAAATGACACCTATGATCAATTTCAGCGTTTTTCTAGACTCATCAGTGCTAGATCCAATAAAACCCTGGCTACGAATTTGAACTTTTTTAAATGAGAAACGATCATTTTATTCTTTAATCTAGAAAGTAAAGACATTCGTTTAATTAATAATCAAAAATCGAATAAAACATTGAGAAAATTAAATTGAATTTAAAACCTTACGTACATGTTTACATTGCACTCATACTCACATATATACACGCAAATATAGATATATTAGCATATGCATACACACACGTTTAGCCCACACACATATACGCATATATACTGATAATATGCATGCATATATATATATATATGTATATGTGTGTATATCATGTATATCTTGTAACTTCACACGCGAATAGCTACACAAATAATTTATATACACACGTACAATCATCAGTATGCGAAAACATACGTATGCATAATCGTATATATGAATCAAAATGCATATATATATATGTATATATATGTATATATATATTTGTATGTATATATATGTGTATGTGTGTATATATATATATATATATTGATCCAATATTAACAAGTTCTTGCTATCCCGTTCCCTTGACTAGACGAATTCTGCCTAATTTCCCACAACACCCATCATTGAGCTGTTGTCACATTGACCACCTTATACCCATTAACGTTTATTTTCGAGTAGTCCCAGACTTTGATAAGTGGTGCCAATGTGTTGTGGGGAACCACCCTCCAAATGGACTAATCCATCGTCCATATAAACTTTACGCATAACGATCCCAGGCGGGGATCTAATTCCAGAGCGAGTCTCGCATGCTTGGTGAATTACCTACACTGTTCGTTTGTAACCTTTCGTTTGTAACTTTTTTCATGTAATACATGTTTAAACTGTTCTCCGTTGTTTTGTTCTTCTTTGTGGTTACATGCGAGCCATAACACAATGAAAAATAGAGAAAATTAAATTAAATAAAACTATTACATAAATATTTATATTATACGCGTAGATATATATACACACACACATATATATTTACATATAAGTACATACAAAATATGCACATATATTCATACGCACATATACATCTACAATATCTTTATCTGACTCATACACTATATTTCTAAGTATCTGCTGAATAATATCTTGATTTTACACTAATATATCGAGCTAATACTTCATACACGTTTCTATCTAACAATCTATTCGCAAATCTTAGTTACACTATATATTCCAACACATATGCATTCCTAACGTACAAATATCCTCCGGTAATTCAGATAAAACAAATTAGCGAGATTTCTCTAGAGTTCATATCAAGAAAATATATTTCCATAACCGGAAACACAGAGTTTATCACCAACAGATAGATTCTAATCTTAGTGACTTAAATCTATGTCTATGTCTGCATTTGTTCATCAATTCATCTCTTATATTTAATATGTTTGCATGTCCATATCATAAGCATTATAGTTTCTTTCTAGTCAAAGATATCACTGGTTTTTAAACCCCTAGGATTACTAGAATTACATAAAATAAACCAAGTGGCAATCGCTGTAAATCCTTCGTTTTTGAGGGCCCACCATTGAATATCTGTGCTTACAGTGTGTGTCTTCTGCAAGTCGATCGTTGTATAGAAGTACGACTAAAAGAAAAGAACAGGGGTTTCTCGCTTTGCCACATCAAGTAAACCGTGTCTTTTATTTGATAGCAAGAGTCGTGTTGCAGTAAAAAGTTTAAGTTACTCATTAAAAGGTAATAACCTTCAAAAGGAAACAAGTGAAATAACATGATTTCTGTCTCTTTGGCTGTTGTTGTGGGTTGAAACAAAAAAGACGTGTCTGGGTGGTGTCTAAAATGGAGGCTGCATCGCGCACTATGTTGTTAGATGTAGTAAGAAAAGATATCCATTCATTTATCCGTCTTTCTTTCTCACGCGCACACACGTATGCAAGAGGTCCGTTCCTGTTTATGTTTTATGTGACTGTATATCGTTTAAAATAAATCTTTTTTTATATATTAAAACTTTTGGATGTTTGATTTAATTTATTTTTGTCATGTTTTTGTTGTTGTTTATTTTATTTCATTTTCATTTTTAGGTTCGATCGAGGACATGAATGAACACAGCCTTATTGAACCATCGGTTAATAAAAATTTAATTTTTGTTAAACCATCGGTTAATAAAAATTAAATTTTTATTAAACCATCGGTTAATAAACATTTAAGTTTTTCAGTCAGCTTAAATTGCGTATCAAAGTTTTCTGCATTTTTACAAATTTATTTTGCAAACAACGAAACACAAATGTTAATTTTAACAATTTACTTAGATTCCATTCGATTAGGCTGTCTGAAGATATTGGCTTCCTAAGACGAAATGCACCTAACATTAATGCTTTTTATTTTCTTCTTCCTTTTGCAAAACTTAATTATGTTCTGTAAAACTGAAAACAAAGACAACAACCACCGTTTTCCCTGTTTTCCCCCTTTTTGCCGTCTCCCTATTTTCCTTTTCTCTTTTTATTTCCTCCACTTCTAGAGAGTTTTTCTAAATTAAATTTTACCAAACCTTAATACTGTAACCCTTTTCCCTCTCCAATTCCAAAACTCGGTTATGTTCTGCGGGGCAGGAAACAAGAATGACAAAGAAAAAGAACTTTATGCAGGAAAACCTTTTCCAAAATAACTGGATTCGACATCAAATAACCTGAAAAGGGTTGATATGCCGTAAAACAAAAAAAAAATCTACAAATAAATATTTGAGGATATAAAGAACTTGAAGCATGACATTTTTTTATAACAGTATTGGTCATTATATAACTCGAAAATGGTTGATATGATGTACTACAAAACAACCAAACCAAACTCTACAAATAAATATTTGAGGATATAAAGAACTTGAAGCATGATATTTTTTATAACAATATTCTTCATTATATAACACGAACATGATTGATATGATGTACTGCAAAACAACCAAACCAAACTCTACAAATAAATATTTGAGGATATAAAGAACTTGATGCATAAAATCTTTTTTCCAAAATAACTGAATTCGGCATTAAATAATCCGAAAAAGGGTGGATATGCCGCAAAAAGTAACCAAACCAAACCAACATAACTTACTAATTATCGTATTAAATATTGCTGCATAAGTAATACGCTTTTTTTAGCAATAAACTCTATCACAAAATAAAACGACTTCTTTTATATGGGTACAACAAGATGTACCCATCGTTGCCCAGAATTATACGTAACGTTTTAAAAAAATAAATTAAAAAAAAAGAAACTGAGACATGTGCATGCTATTATTATTATGCTTTTTTCTAAACAGTTCCCTTCTTGTAATTAAAAAAAGTACTCAAGCTGGGATCGAAACCAAAAGCTAAATACAGTGAATCAAGTATGATAACCATTAGACTAGCTTTACATAATCTTTCAAACCCACTTATTCTTAACATAATGTGAACGATTCATGCATACGCAGTCATGAAACAGTTAACAAACAGATAAAAATCGGATGATCCTCCCCCAATTTTTTAATTTTTACCCTTTAGCAAGCTTTTTTTCCGTATGAAAACTGATTAAAATTTTTCTACCTGTATGAATACCTTATATACTAAATTTCAAGTCTGTAAATCAAACTTTCTTTGGGTATATAGGTTGATAAATGTCTTCACACACACAAAAACAACACACACACACACACGCACACACACACGCGCACACACACACCTTCTCACTTTTATAGATATACAGATTAAGAATGGACTGATTATTGTGATAAAGTCCCAAAACTGTATTTTACATTTGGGTTGGATTTACTTGAGTTTTTTGTTTGTTTGTTTGTTTTAATACAACGTTCCTTTGTTTAATGTATTTAAGTTTAAAATAACATCTTTGTCGGAAATTTTTACTCATTACAAGAGAAAAGTTATAAAGATGTAGGTTTTTAATGTAGAGATTTTCCTGCTCCTAGGTTGGGCTCCGTTCATCTCTTACATTTTAAGATTACGATCAGATGCACCTTTCTAAATGAGTGATTTAGATGAACGCAATTCCTGACCGTGTTATTATAATTATTGCCAACATTAATGTTATTTATTTTTGTAGTTGCTTTCTATTGTATGGGATACATAATTGTGTAATAAACAAATTAAAAAATATGCTATTAATTTTTTTTTATATAAACAGAAATAGAATGTTTAGCTTGTACGTTTTCAAAAATGGACACTCGGTCAGTGAGTCATTCAAAAAACGCGGGGAATTTTTCAGTTGTCAAACGACTACTGCTGACACTGTGATTTTTTAACAAATTTACAACTTTTAGAAAAAGAAAGAATGACGGCAAATATTTTATAGCAATAACGAGCAGGAAGACCGAGCGTTGTCCGGGAATTATTTTCTTTATAATTTAAAAATTATTTACAACTTTAGAAAAAGAATGACTAACAACACATATTTTATAGTAATAACTAGCAGGAAGGGGGGTAATTCTTTTTTGGTACGCTAGTACGCCAAATTTCGGTGCGTTATTTTCTTTCACCAAAAGTTGTCAGGTGTCATTTGACATATCAAAAAAAGCTTTAATAATGTAAGTAGAAGAAAACAGCAAATTCTTCTGCTACTTTGCTAATGCTGTTGTAAAAACAAATTAAAAAATAATCAAAGTAGATAATAATAGTGTAGTAAATTAAAAAAATAACAATCAGTAATTTTTCCACTATTCATCAACCGAGAAATCGCTGACCGGTAACTGAGAAGGATGAACTGCCCGGTGATCCGCGTCTGAGTTCAATTAAGACCCACGAAAAACCCTTCTACCAAATTTCCCTATGTGTACAGACGAGAAATTTGATGATCTGAAAATTACCTGTTCTAATGTGTACGATATCATAAAAATAACTTAGATGCGTCTAATAGAAATGGATTTGATCATATTCCTTGGTGTATTGATTAGGAAATATTCAGTTGCGACAGCTTTTGTCATTTCCAAATTCTAAAAAATAATACCTTGCTGAATCTTGCTTCAATGGTAGATGAAAAATGGCCTCTGTGGATCCATTGTAAAAGAATTATGATGAAAAAATTAATCCGTTTAATTATCGCATTATTAGTCTCCTCCGCTCTTCACTAAAATATTTGTCATTAATCAATCACGCACTAGTACACCACGTCGTAAAAGATCATTTTACCTCTGACTGACAGTGTGCATTTAGGCAATTTTGTTCTACTGCAGATAGTCTAACGGTCATTTCTGACCGCAAATAATAGCTTCTTTCAGTCTTGACAAACTATGGATACCCACTGTAAAGGTGACTGCGCGTGGAATTTTTTGTGGCAAGAGTTGCGCAATCTCTCACCGCACCTCTCCTGAGGCAGCGTTGTTAAATACCAGTGACAAGTGGAGGTTCAGGACGACTGGAAACAAATGCCGAGATAAGTGAAGAGCACATACAGAGCCTAGAATTCTCAAGTGATCACCCATCTGGTACTAACCAGGCTTAACGTTGCTTAACGGACGGGAACTGGTGTGTCAACGTGTTTATCCTGTATATACCATGCACTGGATAAGATGGGGGAATCTATAGCTGTGGTCTTGATATATCTAACGCTGTGTCAATGGCATGAAGAGTCGCTAATGAAAAATTAATTATACGGTCTTACTGGATGAATGCTAAATATTATTATATCTTTCTAAGAAAAGAGGAAAATTCAGTGTTATTGATGAATGTACATTCAATCAACATAATATAAATGCAGGAGTTTCTCATGGGTCGATTCTTACACCTTTATTATTTCTGGTGTTTATAAACTACTTCCGATTAAATTTTCTGAGAGGGGCATATTTGCTGATGATATAACGTTCTATAATAGCCTGTATTGAGAAACGGTATACACATATTAAAAGCCAGAAACCTTAAAAAACGTAAATAGATGGTAACATTTAATGCTACAAGCAACAAACCTATTTCCTTTAAAACTTATAAGAAACCTTCTCAACCACTAACGGACATGTAACACTCTACCTGAGAGTTCCCACTCCGATTAATATTCACAAGTAACAGGAACTGAAATAAATACGTTGGGGGAGATTTCAAAGGCTGCGGCAAAAAAAGGTGGGTTCCCTCTACCGTGCTAGAAAATTTCTCATATCTGATAGCATCTTGTATCTCTACAAAGCCACAATTCGCCCATGCACAGTGTTGTCACACCGGGGCGTGTGCATCCACAGCTAGTTTCTCCTTGGACACGGTCTAAAAGATGTCGCCAATCTAATAGGTCTATGAACTAAGCTTACACCCTTTTCCACGGCTACAATATTGCATTCTTGTGCCTGTTTTATAAATATGTTAGTGGAATGTGCTCTGATTAATTCTACTATTCATAGCATTTATAAAGGACCTCCTTGATAACATTGTGTCAGAGATAGTGATATTTGTACATGAGAACACGATATATAACCGGCATTAGGGAAATATTGATGTACTCCTAATACAATAGTAGAATCCTTAGAAAACGACCTCCAGTCCGGTTGTAAATGTATGATAACATTTAATACTACTAAGACTAAGCTTCTTTCCTTCAAGAATTACAAAGAATCTTTCTAGCCATCGATTGCTGTGGATAATAACACATTAGCTGAGAGTTCATTATTCATACACCTCGGGCAAATATTCACAGATAACGTGAACTAGAACAAATACATTGAAGACATTGCCAAGACAGCTTCAAAGACAGCTGCAAATAAAATGGGCTATTTTCTCTACGTCAGAAAAATATCAATATCTCACAGTATTTTATACATTTACAGTCACTATTTGCTCATGAAAGGAATGTTATTGCTATATATGGTCCGGTGTGTCAACCACTAGTCTCTCTCTCTATATTTGTCATAGTCCAAAAATATAGTTTCTCATCTAATAGATCCCTCACTGTCAACCAAGTTTCAACTCCGGTCCCATCCCGCAATCTTACATCCCATAGATGTAAATACATCCAAATAACCCGACAAGCAGCAAAATATCACGCCTTTACTGTAGAGTTTTGACAAGCTTCTGGGCTTGACCATTACTCCTGATCTTAAATGGAACACGTATATCAAATCTGTTGCCAAGGCCGCTGGAAAAATGGTGGGATCTTTCTATCGATCCAGTAGATATCTCACTGCTGATGCTATTCTCTATCTATATAAGAGCCAGGTACGTCCAAGGATGGAATACTGTTGCCACATCTGGGCAGGAGCTGCTAGAAAGGACTTGTCCTGCCTTGATAGAGTTCAAAATAGACTTCGTAGCCTCGTAGGAGATGTCCTTTTCTCCTCCTTACAACCTCTATCTCACAGAAGAGATATTGCGAGTTTGTCTCTGATGTATCGTTATTTTCATGGAAAGTGTTCAACTGAGCTTCAATCTATGGTCCCCCCTCGCCAAACTTTCACAAGAAACACTCATCTAGCTGTAAACACTATCAATAATTTCCCCCACTCTTTATCTGTGCCTAAACCTAAACATAGATTCCATGAACAAAGCTTCTTTCTTAGAACTGCACGCCTGTGGAATTGTCTTCCGTTTTCCTGCTTTCCGGCTGACTACAATATGGTTGTGTTCAAGTCTAAGGTAAATAAGTTCTTGATGAGCCGTTCCATATAAGTTATTAAATTTACCAAATTTTCATTACTAATGATTACTATATTGACCAACTTCTACTGTGCACTCTTTAACCCTTATCCTTGAGTGGCCTCTGGGCCTTGATAATGTGGTGATGCCTTTGTAAAAAAAAAAAAAAAAAAAGTTAACCAATGCCGGAAAGCCTTGTACTATAGAAGTTTCTTCCCTCACAATTCTCTGTTAGATTTTAGAATTCCCACCTTGCATCCTGCTTTCCTAACTGCACTATCATGAAGAAATTTAAGTGTGATTCGAACAAATATTTCGCCGCTCAACAACCTGCTCAGTGGGCCCCTGTAAGGATAGTTTATAATGCAAAGTAGTCCTTCACGTTACAGTGGCGGTTTGCCAAGTTTTTGGAGGAATATAAGTAAAACACAGACAAGGTTATTTTCGTTTATTTCATTCACAAAACAATGTACAAGTATTCTGATCCATTCGCAAACTCTTTTAGCATTTTATTCAGTTTTTTTTTATTTGAATCTTATGGCATTAAACTGTCAACGTGCTTATCAATACTTTTAAAAGATACGACCATACTCTATTCAAGCCAGAAGCCACGCTAAATTTTATCGGTACTTTTAAATCACAAACAAATCAGAGTTTACTCAAAAAATGTCTGGATCAGTTTTCTATGTACGAAGTCAGAGAACTTCTTGCAAACTTACGTGAAAAACTAATAAACCAATTTTGGGAAATTCGTAAAAGTAACAAACTAACAAGTGATGCACGAGTTATCTCCTCCTGGCAGTCTCTACTTTTTTTTTTAATTATGTAAGTAACCATTTATCACAATAATGTCCCATCCACGAAATGTTGCATCCCTCTGCCTGTTCTACAAGTATTTTAGTGGTGAATGCTCTGACGAACTGCAAGTACTTGTGCCCCCACGACGTGAGCACCCACGACAAACCCGACAGACTGCTAAATCCCACCCCCGCACTGTAGAGATCCCGAGATGTAAAAGATCTTTCTACTCCAATAGTTTCTTCCCCAGAACCGCTAGACTTTGGAATTCCATTCCAGGTCCCTGCTTCCCCAACAGTACTGACGTGCAGAAGTTCAAGTGTAACGTGAACCGACATCTTGCTGCCCAAATCCCTACATGGTACCCCAGTAGTTGTTGCCCCTGATAGTAGCCCCCTACACCAAAGTGGCAATTTGCCTTGTTTGGGGTGAAACTGTAATAAAAAAGTAAAATAAAATAAAAATACAAATAACTACAAACTCTACACAAAAGATAACATGTATCCTCTATATATACACCTCTTATTCAAACACCCTAAACATATTAATAACCACATCCCAAAATCAAGCGAAGAGAAAAGCGAATTAGTTCTAACTTTTCAAAATGTGAAATCTTCAATAAACATAAACACTTCTACGATACAGCATTAAAAGGAATCGGCTACATTAACAATTATATTAATTACTCAGAACCAAATCTCTTAAAACCTACTGATAGAAAAAATGTTAGAGAATGGCTCGAGAGAGAGGGATGTGTGTAAATTATATTGTAGATACGTTGACCGGAAGTAATGATCAGCTGATCGGATTGCGTTTGAGTCACATGATCAGGTTAGCTGAATCAAGGAGATTTGGTTTTAACTTAGGCGACGACCGGCTTCACAGACGTCTCCTCCCCTTCACTGGAGGAAACGCTGACGTGTACCACGCAAGCCAGAGATTCACTTTCCATCCTTCTACGAGACATCTGGAAAGTGAAATAAAAACTATAAAACCAATTCGTCGTTTGGAGTGAAATGAATCTTCGTCTCTAAAACAGGTACTAGTCTCCCCTCCAAGACGAGATGAATTCAGATGGACCAACATCCACGACGCAGAAGGTATGTCTGAAATACATGTACCACACACACACACACACACACGCGCAACGGCATATGAACAAATAGACAGAACAACTAGACGATCACACGACGTTAACTCTGATTAGATATATCACACACGATCCCCTTTATAATACAACACAACAAAAACAGATCTAGAAAAATAATTTAGTTCAACCCTCCCTTCAATATAAGACTAAACTAGGAAAAGAGTTTTCATTAATTAATTAATACTCACATTTCACCAAATAATATCATACATAAAATATTTAATAAAAACACTATCGAACTTACTTATAGCTGTAGTGACAACACAGAAAGCATTATCAGAAAATTACAATAATAAGACATTAAAAAGATAACAATAATAACCGTAATACAAATAATAATACAAAAGACTGCAGTTGCGTGAATAAATCAGACTGCCCACTTAAACAACAGTGCTTACACTTAGCAGTAGTTTACAAAGCCACCATTGCCCCTAAAGAAAATGTTCTTTTACTCACCCCAACCACCTTAATAAAACCTCACTAACTACCGACTACCTTAATTTAATCGAAAACAAATTTAAACCTACGATAAATTGGGAAATCCTACAGAAATCGAGCACTTGTAAATTATTAAACTCCTCTTGTTTCCTTGGCTTAAATGAAAAGGTTTTAATAACAAATTGTATTATAAAATATTAAACAAAAAGGTGAAATTTCAATTAACTGCTGTCATTACAAATCTCACCTCCTTACCAACTTTAACTCCCACAATAGATCAACAGACACAACATACCCAAACCTCAGCTCTATACTTAGCTTACTTACCTTAATTATTTATTACTGTCATAAATATAATATTTACAATCATGAACAATTCGGTAAAACCTGGCATTACTCTAATCATCCTCTATATCGCCCTATAATTATGTATTACCACCAAAAAGAGGGAAAGAATAAAAAGAACAATTTCTTTAAAAAAACCTTTTTAATTAAATTTTAATGTTAATTAAATTTTAATATTAATTAAATTTTAATGTTAATTAAATTTTAATATTAATTAAATTTTAATGTTAATTAAATTTTAATTAGCATCCTACCACCTTACTTTTATCTGTTTCTTCCCATTTATGCTTATTTTTTTTCATAAACATGAACATAACCTTATATAAACTCTTCAAGTAAACTTCCAACTCCCCAATCTTTTAAACTATTTAGCTATAATCTTTATTCCCTATTATAACTAAAAATATATAATTCTGTAGTGCTCATATGTGTACAATATTATTAATAACATGGGCCGAATGCTTATGAGCTTTTAACGTGAGCGTATCTTCGATAATGTTAACTTCGACACGTTCTCAATTTTTCCGTGGCGCGGTCCGTTTGTTTAAGAGCTTTTAACTGGGATGTATCTTCAATGATGTCGATTTCTGACACGTTTCAACTCCCCCCACCTCCTGCCAGACTATCCAGATTATGGCAATGATGACAATTTACCACCCCTACTCATCTAAACTGCCTGCCCTTTCCCTCTCCACCCCAACCCATGAGCTTCTTAAACAACTAATTTTAACCCTTACCATAACCACCAAATTAGTTGGTGCAAATAAATGCTTCTTCTTCTTCTTCTTCTTTCCTTTTTTTCTTTTCTTTTCTCTCTTTTCTCGTTTCTGTCATTTCTTTCCTCCTCTTTCTTTCAGGTCTATATCTTTATTTTTTTTATTTCTTAACTTAATAATTAATACTTACTGATTGTTTCCTTCTTCTCCTCCACTCCCCTCTCTTTCTTCTTTTTTTCTATTGCTCTTCCTTTAAGTCTATATTCCCAATTCCAAGATGTTGTCCATCTTACCGTTTATTCTTTAAAGTATGTTTAAATGTTCAATTCTTGACAGCACCTATTTCGTCACGCAGAATAATTTATGTAATTATTATGTCGATTTTTTTATTTATCCTGCTGTTAACTCGTCAGAAGAAAAGGAACTCATTAACTTAAAAGAAAATAAAGGAATATAGGTGATTATAAAATCTGAAAATCGGAAGTGAAGTTCGAATTATGTTTTCTTTTAGTTATGCCCTTAAAATGTGGAATATAGACTTTTGTCAGTTATTTGTATATGCTCTGTAGTAACATCGAGCTTCATAAATTAAAGGATTGGTATAAATAAAATGTGAAATATAATTGAATAAGCATATTTTCCTATGAATACACGTGTTATATATATATATATATATATATATATATATATATATATATATATATATATATATGTATATACACCCATATGTATATATATATATAGTGAGATAGATAGATAGATAGATAGATAGATAGATAGATAGATAGATCTTCCATTATAATAAACACTCAATCTGCAAAGTCTGACGAAACTATCGGATCGTGAATTCGATTTGGTAGTGGAAACATGTGTAACTAACTAGACTAAAAACCGGCAATATTTTTGCTCTACTTTATTATTGAGCACTTTTTCGTTTTCTTTTCCTACCATTTACTACTTTCTCATTATATATATATATATATATATATATATATATATATATATATATATATATATATATATACGAAATGATAGCATGTTACCCACGTGGATTAAATGAAGGGTTCAGTTCGAAATTACTTGCAGATTCCCAAGTTCAACAAAATACACCTGAAAAATGTCGGAGGTTACATCGACAGAAACATTGTGACAATAACACCCAAGATAAGATCCAACTGATCATATATATATATATATATATATATATATATATATATATATATATATATATATATATATATGTGTGTGTGTGTGTGTGTGTGTGTTGCTTTTTATTTCGTATCGTTAATAACCGACTTGTATGAAGGGAGAAGTGTGTTTATTCTCGACTTGAAACCCAGACGACGAATTGTATGACGCAGTTTGGATTAAAACCAAGTCATAAAATGTGACGACTTAGAAGGAAAGAAAACAAAACTCACCGCCGCAAGTGAGCCAGACGGGTCGATTTGGTTATATAAACTGCGCAAATAGACTGACTGACAGGTGGAATGCGGATAGACATGCGAGGTAGGAGGTCGATCACCATCTTGACAAGCTGAAAAGACAAGTCGCCTGACGAGGCAGTTTTCCGGGGATAAAAAGTTGACGAGTTAAATTTAGAACTTTCACTTCTGGATAAATGATATCTCCAGCAAAACAAAGTGTTTAATCACGTATGCATACAGACGGTGGGAATGGGAGGGGGGGGAGCGTGGCCGGTGCAATGACGTTGATGATACCTGGTTTCGAATCCAAGTGGATCAAATGAGTTTATTTACGAATACTTTTTTTTCGCTATATTATTTTATTTTATTGTATAGTGTAGTAAGATTTTTTCTGCTTATTTTCTGAGAACTTTCAGCGAAAGATATAGGCATATTTTTTAATTATTATTTGAGAGTCACCACTTATCAAGGTCCGAAAGCCTTTCGATGATAAAGGTTAATAAGTGCTACGTGGTAGAGAAGTAATCGTTAGTGATATGAACTAGATGGAATTTGATTATTTATGCGAGCGACTTAACAGGAATGTGTTTACTTTAGATTTGAATGCCACCATGTTGTGAATAGCCGGGAAGCATGCCAGCGGAACAGTGTTCCAAAGACAAGCAGTTCTGGGAAAGAAGATGTGTACATGGAATCTGATAGAGAGTGGGAAAAATCATATATAGTGATTTTAGCTGGTCAAGTGCGTTTTGTGAAAGTTTGACAAGCGGAGACCATAGATTGGTTTTCAGATGAGCACTTACCATGAACATAGCGATAGAGCAGAGAGAGGTTCGCGAGGGCATCGGCTACTAGGTTATGAAGCCGGTTTTGAACTCTATCAAGGCAGCAGACTCCTGCCCAGATGTGACAACAGTACTCCATTTTAGGGCTTACCTGGCTCTTATACAGATAGAGGATCGCATCGGGAGTGAGATACAACCCCCATTTATGAAGTTGCGTAAGGACCCCTGATCTTCGAAAACATCGGAAACCTCGGCTCATATCGTTTGGTACTTCAAGAATCGTCATATTGAATACTGGTATGCTGAAAACGAATAACAAAACTCACGCAGGCAAGAAGGACAACAGACGCTTGAATTCTATTCTACTTTCACAAATATATTACAGATTTTTTTTTAATATATGGTTCAGTTCTTAGTAAGTTTTTTAAAGTCTCAAATCGCTCTTCTCTTCGGAGATAGCCTCAGACGGGTCGGAGGAGGGGTGTGGCGGTCGCATCTCAGGGAGCGGTATTGTTACTTCGAGTTTCGCGCACACTCTCTGGCTAGAAACTGACTAATTTCGCACGACATCAGCACTATATAGTAAGGTCAGGCGTGGGGGAGATGATTTCCTAAGCCAATAGGATCACGCCACACATTTGCGGACATCCCAGATTGCGGGTGTGCAACTCAGCCACTTCGCTAGCTTGCAATCTGAGATCAAATTCAACATTTAATTCCCATGACCTCAGGGGTCAAAACTCGTTAGTCAGAACACCTGGCACTGACTCCTCTAACATTTCCTGTCATCAATTTCGAATAACAACAAATATCTCTGACCTCCAAACAATAAGCAATATATATATTCTTTTGACAATGAAATAAAATATATATCTATATCCCTTACTTTAAGTGGTTGGGATATCTTCCGTTGCCCGGTATCTATTAAAGATATCTTAGCACACCCGGCTCCCCAATGAGGAGCAATTCGCTCCATCAGGTCGATCACGTTACATATATACTTCACAATAAAATTATCTAACAATCAACTGATATGGAAACCTGTGATTATAAGTTTTACAAGATATTACTGGCAGTAATATTCTATAAGTACTATCACACCTAAATAAAAATTACTCGAATATACAAATTAGAACAAATAAATCTTTGTCTTACATAGAACAACAAAAATCTTTTTATTTTTGATTTTTAAATTCGTTGAATGATTAAAATTTGAGATATATATACACATATATATATATATATATATATATATATATATATATATATATATATATATATATATATGAAATTAAATTAAATATGAGGAATAAAACTTATATATGATTTTATTATATCATCAGGAGAATGCGGAAAACTAAAATATATGCATATATATACATATATATATACATATATATATATACATGCATATATATATATATGCACATAATAACACTGCAAAGAATATAAAGTAACAACACACGTCCGATATTAATAAATTATGCATGTGAAACAAATTAATTTCCATTTTCTGCAATCCTGCTCTATCTACAATAAAACCTGCCATGCACGTTTGCAAGTCGAGCACATGTCTGACGAAGGCAAGACATTCCGAAATATAGAATCATGGACACACCACCTGGCGCAAGTAAGAACATCCTGCATGTAAAATATCACCATGAAAAGAAATCAAATGATTCAGGAAAATTTCTTTTAGAATTCCTGCAATAATAAATGAATTTTTACCCAATTAAAATATAATAGTATGCTAGATACATTGAATAATAAAAAATATCTTCTTTATAAATTGTTGTTCATTTTTTTTTTTTAATCTATCAATGCGTCAGATTATTTTGAGGCACCCTATATATATATATATTAAATAAGATACGTGTTACTTTGAACACTTTAAAGCCAAATAACTGCATATATGTCTAGTTTTCCCCCTCCGGAATATATCTCTCTTTAAAAATAAACATTCGTTTATTTTATAAAGGCAAAAAAAATTCGCGTTGCAGCTATTTGGTTTTAAAGTGTTCAAAGTAACATGTATCTTATTTAATTTTCAAATTTCACTCAACTCCTTTTAATGGATAACCTACCCAGATTTTCAAATCACGCGCGACCATGCATAATTATCCAGTTACAGATAGATCCGCAGCTAACATCATGTGGATTCAACTCAAATTCTCCCATTCAACACCATGTCGAAGAATAAGAGGGGAAAAAATATAGACATATATATATAGATTGAAAAAGGGGTGTATATCTCCAAAATGTATCTCTTTAAAAATAAACACTCGTTTATTTTATAAAGGTAAAAAAAAATTTGCGTTGCAGGCATTTGGCTTTAAAGTGTTCAATGTAACACGTATCTTATTAATTTTCAAATTTCAAAAAACGCCTTTTAATGGATAACCTACCCAGATTATATATATATATATATATATATATATATAAATATATATTATTTATTTATTTCCCCAAATTCCCCAAAACCTCTGGCCTAGATGGAGCAGAGATTAAAACTTGCTGCTATGATTTCAAATGATTTGAAATAACAGCAAGGGAAGACATGATTCCAAATATTTCTCATATGTTATACTTCCCCATCTTTTAGAAAAAGGTTAGGATTATGAATATCTCCAGTATTACATAATCCTTATACACTGTGAAATTTACTTTATGTATGAAAACCAAAGACAGGATATATAACATATAAGAAATATTTGGAATCAAGTCTCCCCTTGCTGTTATTTCAGATCATTAGAAACCATAGCAGCAAGTTTAGTCTCCCCTCCATCATGGCCAGAGGTTTGGGGGAAATATCAGATATTTTGTAATTCATATGCAAAACTAGTAAAAAAAATGACTATGATTGAAACATTTTATGGCTGTAAAAAAGTGCCAAAAATTGGATCTGGATAATGGAAGATCCTCATAAGATGCGATCTTAAGGGTAAATATTACATACGCCACTACATAATTCTGGTCAGTAGCTTTCCAACGAACCTTCATTTGTTAAATTCTGATCAATAGTCGCTGAGATTTGGAACTGATAAAATTGCCCAAGAAGGTTGGATATATATATATATATATATATATATATATATATATATATATATATATATATATATATATATATATATATATATATATATATATATATATCACTATCATCATGCAGTCCGTCAGTCTTAATCGTGACAAGTCGGGGCCTCAGTGATCCCTCAGTGTTGGCATAGTCATCTTTCTGTGTGAAACGTCCAGTCACAGGCACTGTATATGTGGGTGCCGAGGTTGTGTCGTCAATAGTGTCTCAGCGCTAAAGCTTCTCCAATCTTTCTCTCTATTTCTTCTTTCCTTTTGTGAAGTGTTCCGCCAGCTATTCCTTTTATTGGCTTGTTCCTCCCAACTCTCGACATTGATGTTCATCCCTTTCAGGTGCCGCTTTGTTACATCTTTGTAGCGAAGCTTCTGACCTCCTACATTTTCCAGTTCCTCATAGAAGATCATCTTTGGGATTCGGTTATCTTCCATTCTGGCAATGTGCCCGGTCCATCGTTGTTGCATGGTAGCAAGGGTAACTTCCAAGCTGTCTAGATTTGTTATCCTGAAACTTGCACGTTTGATACGCAGTCACTCCATTTAATCTTCATGATCCTTCTCAGATGCCTCTGCTGGACGGCTTCCAGTTTCCTTATGTGTTTTCTATACAGAGTGTAGGTCTCTGCTGAATACAGCAAGGCTGGCAGGACGATGGCTTTGTGTTCTCTGCACTTTGTATCTAGCTGGATACCGAGCGAGAGCAATTTTTCTAGCTTACCAAAGGAGGCACATGCGCTTTGGATTCGGCAGCTTATTTCTTTGTCAGCACGGTTGTCAGTGCTTAGAGTACTTCCCAGATATTCGAAGATTTCAACGACTTTAAGCAAGATTATCATTATAGGCTCTTGGGGTCGTTGTGATCTCGTGAAGGTTGATACATCACTTCTGTCTTCCCTATGTTGATTTGTAGGCCGATCTTCCTGGCTGTTTGAAAGAAGGTATTCTCTGCATCTGGGCTTGACTGTGAGCTATAAGAACAGTGTCGTCTGCAAACAGCAGTTCTGTTATCAGCTTCTTCTTGGTCTTTGTTTTAACCTTCAGTCTTGCAAGGTTGAACAGTTTCCTGTTGGAAAATGTGCGGATGAAGATACCTTCTTCGATGTTTTGATGAAGCAGCATTAGGACGGTTGTCAGAAATAGGGTGAACACTCTTGTTTGGTGCCATGGTTTACTTCCAAGAGTTCGCTTTCTAGGTTCCCTATTTCAACTTTCCCTTTTGTTCCTTTGTGAAACTGTTTGATAATTCCCACGAAGTGATTGGGGCATCTGAACACTTTAAGAACTTTCCACAACATTTTTCGGTCAGCCATAGCAAATGCTTTGTGAAAGTCCACAAAGACTATGTAGAGCCTCCAGTACTGTTCTAGTTTCTTGGATCTGCCATAGGCTGAAGATTATATCTATTGTATATCTTTCACGCCTGAATCCACACTGTGATGCGGTTAGGACGCTATCTGCCAATCTTGCTAGCCGAGCTTTCACGACTTTAGCTATTATTTCCCCGGCAATGGTCAGCAAAGATATATCTCGGTAGTTGCTGCAGTTCTTGTGGTCACCTTTGTTTTTATAGACTGGGATGATGATGACATCTTTGAATTCTTGGGGTAACATTCCTTGTTGCCAGCATTTTGCTATTAGTTGAAGTTTTCTTTGGAGTTGTTCTACGCCGAACTTGTATACTTCAGCTGGTATGCCGTCAATTCCTGGAGATTTGTTCATTTTAGTTTTATCAATTGCTTTTCTTACTTCCCCAAACGTTGGTGTGTCATTCAGGTCCATCTGCTGGGGGAAAACTATTATGTGGCTTAAGATTTCCTCATCCGTATTGAATTCTATATTCTATAGGGTGCCAAAGTACTCTTGCCATCTTTGAATTAACTGTCTTGGTTGGATCTTGGTTGGGTCAGTGTAGCGTTTCCATCTTCAGATAAGAGGGTGTTAGTTATCTGGACTCTGACGCCATACACTTCCTCCGCTAGCTTCTGCATATCTTCAGCCTTTTTCAGTCACCAGGTGCTTTCCATTTCTCTTAGCTTTTTCTGGACTTTTGCCCTCACTTTTTCAGCTTCTCCAGGTTTGCTCTAGTCGGGTTGCTTAGCTTTGATTTTAATGCTTGGTTTCTTTCCTTTATTACATATCTAATTTATTGGTCCTTCTCGTTGAACCAGTCCGCATCAGAGAATACAGGCCTGCTTAGCAAGTCTCACGTTTGTTCCGGCGAATCAGAATCATCAGTAATTTCTTCCAATGCTGAGTTGATTGTAAGTTGTAGTCTATCTTGCCATTTTCTATTTCCAAGCTTTGGCGTGTCTAGCTATCTCTTTCGTTTTGTTGTCGTCCTGCTGCACACCAGTTTTTTGGTGAACTTGAAAGTATTCTTGATTAGGTATTCTTGATTAGGTAGTGGTCTGTTTGGTAATCTGGTTCTTGCATAGCTCTTACGTCTTTGAGGTCCTTTTCTTTTTGTGTTAACATAGTCTAGAAGATGGGGTCTCTTTAATCTGGGATTTTCCTAGGAGTAGTAATGGTTTTCTGAATGTTGGAAGTAAGCATTCGTAATTGCCAGTTCAAACTCCGTTCACAAACAGAGCAGCAGTTCTCCATTTGAATTGGGATGTCTCTTTCCAAACTTTCCGAGAACAGGGCTCCAAATATTGTAGTCATGACCCTCTTTAGCATTGAAGTCACTGAGGAGAACTAGCTTATCTGCTGCAGAGATATTTGCTATGGTGTCTTTCAGCTGAGAGTAAAAAGCCTCCTTTTCTTCGTCTGGGTAGGTCATTGTCAGTGTTATTATCCTTTCAGAGACTCTGCTAGGGTTTTCTGTGAGTCTGTTGGCTAGGTCATTTTGATCGCAAAAGGGAGTCCAAATCTTTTGGGTTGATCCTCAGGACAGCCTTTCCAGAAGTAGGTTTTTCCTGCTTTTCTCAGTTAGCCTTTCTCACTGAGTCGTGTCTCCTGTGACTATGTTGATATTCGTATTCTCGAGCTCCAAGTCTATGAGTGCTGTTCTTTTATGTAGTCTGTCACCTGAGTCTGTATTGTGCATGGTTCTGATGTTCCATGTAGCGATGTTGAAGTTATGAGTGTTGTTATTTCTTTTTCTGTTGTTACCGCTGGATTGGAGGTCCACTGCTCGCGGTTTGACAGTCAGATGGTCTTTGGATGAACTTTGTTTACCTAACCTTTTATAAAGGCGTCCCCTTCCAGGGAAAGCAGTGCTATCCCTGAACAGGGCTACTTGGTCATCCGTGAAGCTGCCTCAGTGTATCGTCGTCCACTCGGTACACTGGCGACCATCACACACAGCCGCCTATGTGCAGAAGTCAGACTAGTGACTTCCAGCTCACACCTGCTACCATTATCCTCATTCCATCGCCACAAGACTTATTACCTTGGCTCCTAACTCACTTGCGCAGTTTATGTGTAGTATCTGTTGTGCATCAAATAGATACCCTCTGAGCCTCCAATGGTCATGTCCAGTAGAACGAATCTGTGGCAGCTGGCAGCAGAGGAGGCTGCAGCTTCTGGCCAAAAGTAATCATAGTGATGTGTGTGCATGTGTTTAGATTCTTAATCCGGTAGGGGAATGTGATGCGACTAGTGTATTAGCTATAAGTTAATGTTGAGTTCATGCTTACATGCCTTCTTACTTCCAACTTACACTGTTGGCTAACCTCGTGGCGAAAAGGGAGCAGCTATGCATTAGTCTTCCCTGCCAGTACATAGCCTCTCCATCATCAAGACTCCTACAGTGCTTCCACGTTGGCCACACATGGTAACTGGGTGCCTTGCAAACCCAGGCCAAAACTGTAGGGAATCTCAGAGTAGTAGAGGGCCCCAAAGGTAGTGTGTTACAGCCCACCGATGTGTGGACATGCGTTGGCACACTACCAATTTTTACGCATTGTCTTATGGGTGCCCTTAGTAAAGCATAGACTAGGGGAGACAACCCCCAAATCAAACACCCCTGCCATGTGGCCTTATCACAGCCAAAAGGCTAAGAGATGGAAACTCTGAATTCAAAGCCTACTGCTGCCTTGCAGTTTTCCTTCAAAAAATGCTAGGGAACCTCATCCAGAAAGAAAAGGCATAGCAGCGGACACGATAGGGTGACTGTCTACATCACTGATATATATATAAGCTCGCGATTTGTTTACAAACAAACGTTTAAGCCCTCTACGAGTAGCGGACGGATGTTTATTTAAATAATCGTTCGGACAGGTTAATTTCGGCCACCGATTCCGTAGTCAAGGGGTAGGACTGCCGACTGTCATCACGACGGTTCTAGGTTCGATCCTCGGCTTGGGAGAGGTGTTAGTCTAGCGGCACTGATGAGTTGTGAAACAACGAAACAGGTCTGTATGTCGATGACTAAAATATATTTTATAAAGCTCCCCTCTTTGGTAGAGCACTCTCGTAAATTATCTTACTCGCTACTTAATTTAGCTGAAATAATGCGAAGCTCGCGATTTGTTTACAAACAAACGTTTGAGCCCTCTACGAGTAGCGGACGGATGTTTATTTAAATAATCGTTCGGACAGGTTAATTTCGGCCACCGATTCCGTAGTCAAGGGGTAGGACTGCCGACTGTCATCACGACGGTTCTAGGTTCGATCCTCGGCTTGGGAGAGGTGTTAGTCTAGCGGCACTGATGAGTTGTGAAACAACGAAACAGGTCTGTATGTCGATGACTAAAATATATTTTATAAAGCTCCCCTCTTTGGTAGAGCACTCTCGTAAATTATCTTACTCGCTACTTAATTTAGCTGAAATAATGCGAAGCTCGCGATTTGTTTACAAACAAACGTTTGAGCCCTCTACGAGTAGCGGACAGATGTTTTATTTAAATAATCGTTCGGACAGGTTAATTTCGGCCACCGATTCCGTAGTCAAGGGGTAGGACTGCCGACTGTCATCACGACGGTTCTAGGTTCGATCCTCGGCTTGGGAGAGGTGTTAGTCTAGCGGCACTGATGAGTTGTGAAACAACGAAACAGGTCTGTATGTCGATGACTAAAATATATTTTAAATATATTTTATATATATATATATATATATATATATATATATATATATATATACTCGGGGCCAAATTAAATATTGAAATGTTCATATCTCTGGGTCTATGGGATGAAACTACAAGAAAATTTGCAAGCTTTTTGGAGATTAAAATATTGTTCCATGGTTAAAATTTTATGACAATTGGTACAAAAGAATCTATATTTTCAGATGAATAAAATATGCCAAATTTGCCTACATATGTGTATATATAGTGTCCTGGCAAACCAGCTTTAGTTTTGCTGCTTTGGGTTGAATTTTGTTTAAGTTTTTTTTTGTTTGATTGCCTCCCCTGTGGTTTTGCCAAGCCACTAATATATATATATATATATATATATATATATATATATATATATATATATATATATATATATTCCGATTTCCCTGATTCTAATTCCAATTTCCAATTCTGATTCCGATTAATCATTCCAATACTGATATATATATATATATATATATATATATATATATATATATATATATATATATATATTGAGAAAAATAGAAAAACCGAATGAAATTATTAAAATAATCAACGTTTCGTCCTTATTTCATAGGACATCTTCAGGATACTGAAGTAAAAATGCAAGAAAAGAAAAAATCATAGATCATACGAAAAAAAGAAACAGTTTTTGAATCCTACCCATGTCGGGAAGGACAAACATATGTGTGCGTATATACATACATACATACATATATATATATATATATATATATATATATATATATATATATATATATATATATATATATATTTTGTGTACAGAAAGTTGTTAGTTGAGACAGGTCATTGGTACCGTCGGTTTCAAGCCCGATAATAAGGCCCGTTTAAGGTATCCTTATCAAGCTCTCTTCAGCCAATATTCGACGAATATTGGCTGAAGAGAGCTTGATAAGGATACCTTAAACGGGCCTTATTATCGGGCTTGAAACCGACGGTACCAATGACCTGTCTCAACTAACAACTTTCTGTACACAAAATATAAGTACGCTCTTAAAATTTGGATTTTCCTTTTAATTGAGCACTCTGCTGGAATTCTTTTTCCAAAAAAAACTAATCATATATATATATATATATATATATATATATATATGTATGGTTTGGTGTGGGCATGTTTTAAAAGCACACAGATTCTCTAGCGTCATATATATATATATATATATATATATATATATATATATATATATATATTTAAATAAGGGAGTAGGCACCAACAATGTGTATTTTTTAACATTATTTTATTATTCCGTGTCTTGGTTTTTCATTGAGAATTATGTTTGGATCATTGTAATAATGTTTTTAAGTCATTGAAATCGTTTACGTACGTTTCAGATGGTCTGATGCGTCCTCGTCAGAAATTATTTTCAAATGCCAAATTATATATATATATATATATACATATTTTATTACATTTTCACCCCAAACAAGGCACATTGACATTTTGATGTAGGGGGCTACTATCAGGGACATAAGCTACAGGGGTACTATATGGGGAGTTGGGCAGCATGATGTCAGTTCATGTTACACTTTAACTTCTGCATGTCAGTACAGTTGGGGAAGCAGGTACCCGGAAGGGAATTCCAAAGTCTAGCTGTCCTGGGGAAGAAACTACTGGAGTAGAAGGCTCTCTTACATCTAGGGATCTCAACTGTGGAGGGGTGGGATTTATTGCTTGTCTAGGGTATTTACGTCAAGGGGGTACAAGTGCTTGCAGTTCGTCAGAGCATTCACCGTTAAAGTACTTGTAGAACAGGCAGAGGGATGCAACATTTTGTCGATGGGACAGAGGCTGAAGCTTAGATGACAGTTCAGGACCTATCAAGTTGGCGACTCTCTTTTGAACCTTTTCTAGGAGTGAGAGACTAGCAACAGATGCACCAGCCCAAATATGACAACAATACTCCATTCATGGACGAATGATAGCCTTATAGAGGTACAGAATACTTTTGGGCATTAGTGGCTTTCTAGAACGGTAGAGAGAACCTACCTTTTTCGCAGCGGTCCTGGCAATGCTCTCAATGTAATTGTTCTAACTCATGTTTCCTGTGAACGTTAGGCCGAGGAGTTTAAAATATATAGCTTTGCTCAGTCAAATCATTCCCGATATGGCGATGGAGGAGTGGCAGCCTGTACAGACTTGACCAGTTGAAGGTAGTCACAAATCTGCAGGAATCCTTTCTTTTCTTTTTCTTTTTTTTTTTTTTACTCACCTTCACTAAAAACAAGGCATATTACCACTTGGACGTAGGGGGTTAATAATTGGGATCATACCTAAGAAAGATTGTTGGTTCACGTTGCATTTAAACCTGCATACTAGTACAGTTTGGGAAGCAGGTTGCAGGAAGAAAATTCCAAAGTCTAGCTGTTCTAGGGAAGAAGCTAGTTGAGCAGAAAAATTTTGGACATTTAGGAACATCAATAGTGAAAAGGCATGATTTTGTTGCTAAGTGGGTTTGTTGGCGATATGTACGTTGAGGACGCACAAGTTTCATGGGGTGCACTCTATCTTAACATTGTTATTGTGCATTCACATGACAGAGGTCCAATCTGGTGGAGTTTCCTGTGACTGAGCAGCCTTATTTAGGGAGAGCACTGCTCACCCAACGTTTTGGGAAAGTGTTTTTGAAAAGGTGCACCAAAAATTGTCTGCCATAATGTCACTGGTTTGTCTCCTCCTGCAGCTAATGGTGGTTCATGTAAACAGGAAGAAAACAAAAATTTATCCTCAAAAAGGAATAAAACTCAACTTATGCTGTTGGAATGTACGTACTCTTCTTGAAAAAGGGTCATTCAATTGTCCAGAGCACAGGACAGTGCTTGTCACTGCAAAACTATGGAGACTTAATGTATATATTGCTGCTTTATCAGAAATCCGTCTCTCGGGAGAAGATCAAATAACAGAGGTATCATCAGGCTACACTCTCTTCTAGATTGGTTAATTGGAGGGTGTCCCTAGATATGGTGGAGTCGGTTTTGCAATTAAAACATCTTTGGTTGATACTGTGGAATTTCCTTCCAGTATCTTTGACCGCATCATGAAACTTTGTGTTTCTCTCTCACACAAAAGATTCATTACTATTCTTTCAGTCTATGCACCAACCCTTCAAGCGAGTGAATATGACATCTTGTGTTTCTATGCGCTCAGTTGTTGCATCTACATCAATTAATGAAATTGGTGATTTCAATGCCCGTGTTGGAAAAGACTATAAGACCTGAAGTGTTCTTGGCTTCTAAGGTATCGGTACTATGAATGCTAATGGCTTTAAGCTATTAGAACTGGGTTCAGAATTTAATCTTGCTATCTGTAACACTTTTTTCCACTGTAAACTGAAGCACAAAGCTACTTGGACACATCCACATTCAAGGCATGGTGATCTTATTGACTTCATTATAACTCGAAAATACCACTTTTGAGGTGCATATACTGTTGCTGTCATGCACAATGCTGAATGTGACACCGATCACAAGTTGGTGAGAGGATAGTTTAATCTACAAATTCATAAGAACGTTCGTCATTGTGACATTAAAGTGCCTAGCTGTATTAATGTCATCAAGTTAAAGTTGCCTGAAGTTCAAAAGAAGAAGGTGGAAAAGCTTGATAATCTTGCATTGGATGGCACCTTGTTGAATTTCAAAACTCAGTTTGCTTCAAAAAGAATAAGAACAGGGACTGGTTTGACGACAACAATCTTGAAAATAATCAATTGCTGATGAATAAACAAGCTATTTAGGAATCTTTACTTCAGATCATACAATTCTTGCAACGATACAAAGAAGTCAAAGCCACATTGCAACGTGAGCTAATAAAAATGAAAAAACAATGGTGGATGAATATAACAGAGCAGATTCGAAAGGCATTTGATACAAGGAATTTGTCCTCCTATCTCTTCAATATCTCCTCTGATATCAAAAGATTGTTCTATTGTCAGTAAAGATCCAGAAAATATTTTGAAAAGATAGCAGTAGCACTTTACTGATGTGTTTTACAATCCCTCAGTAGTGGATGGTGATGCAATTGATAGCTTACCACAATGTGATGCCAGATTCAAAATGGATCGTTTGCCTAGCCTGGTGTAGTTGGTTATCGTACAGTCATCACACAAGTCAATGATGGCAAAGCACCTGGTTTGGATGGTCTTCTGATGGAACTTCTTAAAATTGGAGGTGTAAATATTGTTAATGCTATCCATGGTTTTGTTGAGGAGATCTGGGCGGGTGCTCCTGTTCCACAGGATTGGATTGATGGTGTCTAGGTAACCCTATTTAAAGGAAAGGGACAGAAGAATGTTTGTGATCACCCTGTTGGAAGCTGCTGGGAAAGTTCTTGCACGATTTATATTAAACAGGCTACTAGGCATGTTTGTTCTAATGCTATTCCAAAGGTATGTTTGTTCTAATGCTATTCCAAAGTCATAAAGTGACTTCAGGTCTGGGGGAGTGACTATGGATATGATTTTTTCGGCCTGGCAAGTCCAGAAGAAATCCATTGAGCAGCAGATGTTGCTGTATCAAGGGTTTGTGGATCTGACTAAAGCATTTGACACCATCAGCAGAGTTATCTAAGATGGCATCGATGACAAGATGGGGATGGGGACAACTCAATATGACAGTGATCGTCTGGAAAGATGCAACACTCATCATTCATATATATATATATATATATATATATATATATATATATATATATATATATATATACTAAAGTTTTTTGGTCAAGAGTATGGATTTAGGAAGCCCTATTTAACTTTGGATAACCTAACGGTTGTTCTCTGAATGTATATACCATTCAATGAGCAAGGTAGGTGACGCTAACATTGTAGCATGTCCATATGCGCGCTTGCGCATACAAAATGGCCACCCGTGATAACATATAGAATCACATGGTTTAATATTTAGAAAACTACTTGTTTTTCGTCTAATTTTAATTTTTTGCCAATACTACACTGTGACAAGGCAGTTTGGTACGCGAGTGCACATTTAACACCTTCGTTTATGCTCATGCATAGCGTAAGCGAAGGCTAGGCTGTGAAATGGAAAAGAGTCTCAGCGTTAATACCATGCAAAAGAAATCAAACAAAAAACTTTTTAGCCAATAATAGGCACCGCCAAAAATGGCCGCAAAATCAAGTTGTTGTTGTTTTTTAAAACGAAATAACATTTATTAAAATCCATTATTTCTGAGTAACTTTTTTTCCAGAAAGATAAAACCCTGAATTTTATCATATAGAAAACAGATTAATGTAAAACTTTTTCTACTATCTTTAATTAAATTTTTAATGTTAAATTTTCCCAAAAGGTTAACAATTGACATTTTTTGTCTCGCACAAAAAACGTACATAAATATTTAAAAAAAAAAAAAGGTTTTTGAAATAATTAATTTATTTATTTGTTGTCTAACTAAGATTTAGGATGATTTTCTATGAGAATATGCAAAAATATTATAATATAAGTACCTGGATTTCAAATAATTCCACTTATTCATATAGGCAAACAGTTACTTCGCGTCGATCTAGAGTCTAGATCGACAATGTTTACGTTTGTATTTGATAAAAAGCAAACTATGGAAGACCAAACAGGCCAAAAAAAACTTATTTTTCAGTGACGAAAATTTCAATGTATTATTAACGCTGAGGCTGGCCAGTACCAGATGGGTGACCATTTGTATGAGTTTGCTTTTTAATGTGTATGTGTGTGGGGGCCAGGCTCCCCAAAATGGGGGGGGCAATTTAAAGCAGAATAAAATAAAATTATTTCAGCGCGTTTGGTCCACCGTAGTTGAAAGGCGGCAAACGTTTTCAAACGGGATCGAAAAAATGATGCTATTTTTAACACAAAGCGCACAATATTTATCGATTTTTTTTTTTTTTATCGATTCTTCAAAGCATGCCCTGTTTTATAATGTTCATGCATTATTCGGCTCGCTAAAAAAAAAATGTTAATTTATTTATCAAAGATTTTAAAATGGCTTTTTTCGTATAAATATTAAAAAGATTTTTTTTTTTTTTGCTTATCTTAAATTAATTATTTTACTTAACATATTCACCGAATTTCACACTTCAAAACTCAAAAGCGGGATAATTAAACACAATCGAAGTTCTGATATTCAGACGTCAAAATAAGGTATGCAAACAATTTTTTTTTTTAATCTATAATTCTGTCCCTTACAACAACACAATATGCTGTGTTCAGTTTCAGATGATTATTTTAAGCATATTTGTACCCCCTCAAAACAACGGGGGGGGTTGTTAGCAAAAATATATATATATATAAATATCGTTTATGAAAAATAAGTACACTGTTATAAAGTTCATTCTTCTCTTAATAATCTCTGAAAATTTCGTATTGATCGGATATTACCTGATTTTTGGTAGATTTTTAAAAAGACGGTCCGTCAAAAAGTACTTACCTGCCCCCCCCCCAAGTTTTGGCGGTGCCTCCCAATAAACACACAAAAAAATGCCTCCTCTGTCAGGTGACCAGAAAGTAGATGCTCATTTTAAGTTAAATTTACAGGGAAAAGTGATCACCCACTTTTGTAAAAAGTTATTTCTTCATATCATGAAAACTATTTTTCTGCGACGAAACGGTTTGCAAATTCGTTTTTAGCACACTGAAATCTACAAAAAAATATTTTGTTATATACGAACGTGAGACGGGCCTTAAAGTGAAACGGAGGTAAATAAAATAGCAAAGTTAAAACACAACGGTATTAGTTTGGAAGGGAAGTAACTTTTGTTCAAGGGAGATAACTTTTAAAAATATCAAAGGGGTGTAACTCTTGTTCCTATTTTGTCTCTTAAATCTAACAGCAAATTTAATTTGACATAGACTATAAAGAAGCATTAATTAATTTACCCGAACATTGTTTTCTAGCACCGGTTGAAATGAATTGATCCCTCCTTGAAGAAGACCCTGTTTTTATACGCTCTTAGAATTGTCTTTCTTCAATCCGGATTTTTTGGAATGTTTGGATTTTTCAACCATTGTAGAAAATAATTGCCTTCAGATATTGCATGCATCACTCTGCCTATACAACAATCAGATGCTTCTAATATGGAATACTGATATCACATATGGTAAGGTGCAGCGTCGAGTACAATTCGACTACAAAATCTAGTGGGATGTGATTACTTTCCTTCACTTTCTCACAGACGACATTTTAATCTTTGTTTTCGACATGTAAGATATTCACAGCAAGAACTCATATGCTACCATAATGGAAATGCAGTTTATGCCATTTTATGCAGAAGCGAGTCAGCACTTATTAAGGCCCGAAGTCACCTAGAGGATAAAGGTTAATGAATTACTTAACTAGCAACAATGGTTGGGATAGGTCAGAATTACATTATTTAAGATAAATGTCCAACAAGAATTTGTTAACATTGGACTTTAAAAAGATTATTCTCTATCCAGCTGGGAATCATTCCCGTGGTATTGTGTTCGAGAAACTGTTAGTTCTTGGAAAGAAACTTAGTTTATGGTAGTTCTCTTTAGTTTTATGTATTCGGTGGGATAAAGGAAAGATTTTCGTAATGGTGTACATGTTTTCCAGGGTGGGACATCTATGATGAAAATAACAATAGAGCAAAGCAAGACTAGCAACGTCTTTTTTATAATAATGATAGTGTTAATACTCCCATAATATTCCTTATCTGTCGCCTGACGTTTTCATTCACATTTTGGGCGTGATAAGTGGTAACCCAATAGTAAAAAAAAAAAGAAGCCATTCCTTATGATGTACACCTACCAAGAAAATTTGGATGGATGTACGTATATACATGTTGAGTCATATGTTATAGATGCTGGTCGCAATATAAAGTGTTAAGACCAATTCTTATAATATTATTTGTAAGTAACGAAAACCGTTTCACGAAATGAAAGACAAAACTTTTTTTTATAACGACAACGAAAGGATATATAGATCGATGTTACCTACAACTTTTGGATCAAGTAAAGATTAGATATCCCAAAGCAAAAGACAAAGATTGGCAAACATTTCAAGTGACACCGGTTGTTCGATCTTGACATTGCTGGTGGTTGTTTGTAAACACGTCAAATAGCAGACATGGGCGAATGTTCTCAAGCAAGATTTGAAAAAAATATATTTACAAAACTTTTAAGGATTTAAAAGAAAAAATATATAGTTACAAAACATTTTTCGACAGTAAAATCAAAATTTTATAATGATTTGTTGATTGCAATTTTAAAGTAGTTTAATAATGTTTGTTTGTTTGTTTGTTTGTTTGCTTTTTTTTTGCTTTAAAATAATGAAAGTCAAAATTAGCGAAAAAATAACATAAAAATGCGTAACATATGTGTTTTGAGACCAAAACTTACTTGCATCATGGACTCTTCCAATACAACTTGAGATAACACTTTCAGGGAGCAGTATCGTAATACTGTAAGAATCAGTAGGAGTATTAGTAGACTGCAGTCAGTACGACTACCCATAATGGACACGACTGGATAGTAAGCTCTGCTTACCTTTTATTCTATCCTTGTAACCTTTTTGGTTTATATTAGTGTTGGGACGATTGATTGGAATCGAGAATAGGAAAAATCGAAAGATTTGTGGGTATCGGAATCAGTATCAGAATCGGAAAAATTTTACGCTTATTTTCAGATGCCGAAATGATTCTTTTACTTGTGTATTTTTATTTGATTTTGTTTCAAGCAAAATCTTCCATTGCTGGTAATAATGATAAAATTAAAATTATTTATTGATTTAAAATTTTCAGTTAAGCTAAAATCGATAAATCGCAATACACAAGTGTATTTGACATTTAGGAAAATATCTGCATATTTAACATGTGTTTTGGGGTTTTTTTTTACTGCAATCTGGGAAAATAACGATTTTGTAGTTAAATAATTAGAAATTTATTAAGAATCGGAATCGGAATAGATAATTGTATCGGAATCAGGAATTTAGCACGGAATCGGTAATTGTATCAGAATAGGGAAAAATAGTGAAATCGTCCCATCACTAGTTTATATATCTTTCTTACACCTAATTCGTGTTCCGTGTTTTCCTTCCGTGGTCCCATACGAGGGTCCACATCACTATGTTAAAAAAGATGAGTGAATGGAAAAGCTTCTTTTTTTATTTCCGATTTCTAGAATTACATTAATAAAAGTTTGTTGATTATTTTAAAAGATGCTAAAACAAAACAACTTATGCTTTTAATTGCTACACAGCGGCATCAAGGTTTAAATTTTTCTTTAACTGTATCCACTTTAATGTAGAAGATCGTATTGGTAGTGCTGTATCATTTTTTAAGTAAATTATTTGTCAACATATTTTTGTGAATGTTTGCTTTTGTGTAAAACGTAAAAACGTCGAAATATTTGTGTCACTTTGATCGGAACGCGGTTATCTTATTTAAAGTTCATACAATATTCGATTTACTTCTTTATTGAATCAAAACTTGCACTCGTGCCTGGAATATTTTGTAAAGGTGAAGATTGTTTTTCAAACCAATGAAACAAAATAATTTAAATGATTATTTATTCTGCACGATGACCCTTTTAAATTCTCATCTCCTTCTCATCCAGCCTATCTCTCTCTATATCTATCTATCTCTCTATCTCTCTCTCTCTCTCTCTCTATATATATATATATATATATATGTATACATATATATATATATATATATATATATATATATATATATATATATATATATATACATGACACTATTTTTTTTCAAGACGCCGACGAAATGAATTAACTAATTTCACAAGGATTTATCTTCTTCTTTTTTTTTTTCGAGTAAAGAAACACTTATAAAGGCTGAACCCCCATTTTAAGATTAGGATTAACGAGATAGAGAAGTCGGCATATAAATGATGATTAATATTATGAGAGGATTTTAAATCTCCACACTTGCTCTGCAAAAAACAGCATTTTCTTATCATCCAAACTAGCGGTCATATTATATGAAAACTAAGTGGAAAACTCACAACTCTCAATTCATTTCTTGTAGGAATCATATTTTAGTAATATAATTTAAGTATCGGAGGTTATTTTCCAATTGAGTTGTGATACTACGAAATATTACTCGATGTGGATGACTATATATTTTAAGCCCATCTTTGGGTAGAGCACTATTGTAAATGTATCTCACCTGCTACTTAAATGGTTATAAAGCAAAGTTCACTGTTTGTTTGTTTGTTTGTTTGTTTGTAAATAAACAAGCTGCTCGAGCACTGTAAAAGCGGTGGGCGAATGTTTATTTAAATGGAGGGTTCTAAAGTAAGCTTAATTATAATATCTTACTTTATACAGATTTTATATTTATTATTATTTACTAGCCTGGGTGCCCGACATTATCCGAGTGTTTGTACGTGTGTGTTTGAGCAACAAAAAAAAAGTTGTAGTAGGCAGGTAGGCTCGAACCCCTGACGCAAAGGCGAAAAAGACAGTGGAGGTGTGTATAAGGGTGTTGGTTGAGCAAAAAAAAAAAAAAAAAAGGGGCAAGGAGATTGCGAGCGCAAAAGAAAAAAAAAGAAGTTGTAGTAGGCAAGCAGGCTCGAACCCGTACCGCGAAGGAGGAAAAAAATGTGAAAAAAAAAAATGACGTATTTGCTGTTGCGCCCATTGTGAAACCGGAAGTGACGTGGGTTTAAATTAAGGCTAGTCAATCGAAAAGAGAGGATGACTTTCAAAAATATCGACGAAGAAGCGACCCCTCCCTGTAGAAAAGTGCCCAGTTGAGGGTGAAGAAAGGAATGCTTTTAGCCAATTTTTCGATATTTGCTCTCCGAAGGGTTGAGCTTCAAAATGATACTGATCTCATGAAAATCAGTCGCTTCTATCAAAAGTTTTAGGCATACATACATGCATACATACATACATTTGAACAGACGAGTGAGATTTATAGTATAGACTAGCCTGGGTGCCCAGCGTTGCCCGGGTGTTTAGAGGTGTGTGTTGAGCAAAAAAATAAGTTTTAGCAGGCAAGCAGGCTCGAAACCATGACGTGAAGGCGAAAAGAAAGTGGAGGTGTGTGTAAAGGTATTGGTTGAGCAAAAAAAAAAAAAGTTAAATTGCGAGCCCCCCAAAAAAAACAAAAAAAAAAGGATTCTGCCATTGTCTTGAATTTGTGTAAATCCATTCTTCCTTTTTGTATGTTATAGAACGTTGTATCATCAGCAAATATACGCATCTTGGACACAATATTATTGGTGAGACCATTGATGAATATCAGGCATAATAGTGGTCCAAGGATCGATTCCTGAGATACTCATCCATTAATGTTATACTGCTTGGCTGTACATCGATCAATGATAACCTGGATGGTCCTACTGTCTAAGAAGGATCTAATTATATTTAGTATTCGTTCAATTATACCGTATGATTTCATTTTCATTAGCAGCCCATCGTACCAAACTTTGTCAAAAGCCTTGGATATATTGGGGGCTACAGTCCTGGCTTCACCTGCCTGATCTAGTGCATGGTATATGGGTTCAGAGATGACTGTTAAAATATCTGTAGCAGAAAGACATTTCCTAAATCTGTACTGTTTTTCAGAAAGAAGATTAACTTTTGCAAAGTGGTGCTTGATTCATTAGCGTCTCAAAGATTTTAGCGAAAAGGTGGAGGAGACTTATAGCACGATAATTGAGATGGTCGGTCCTTTCGCCAGAATTCTTGTACCATAAAAGCTATCTTTCAGCTATTAAGGAAGCAGGATTCAACAAGGCATTTGTCGACCTAGCTTGAAATGAAATTTAAAGAAATTGTACGAATTTTTTTTGTTTTTCTTTAATTATGTAATCAACGTTTTGAAAAAAAGACATGATTGTTTTAAAACGATTGTAATTTAAACAGTTAGAGCGAAAAACTCTATTTAAAATGATCTTTAAAGTAAATGTATTATAAGGAAAATTTATTTGAAAATACATCGTTTGAAATCAAAATTCCGCAAGAACTTTTTTGTCAACTTAATATTAAAAAATTTTTCTCTTAGACTATGATGTTATATAATGCATCCTTTTACGTCATATAAATAAATAAATTCTTGTAACAACAGTACTAAAAGGTAAACAAACTGTTTATTATTATTGAAAGCTTTGCAATCCAGTGTTGTCACTCTGGCCACACCACTTGACTTGTTGATTAATTCACAAGAGCACATAACTCCTCCTCAATAATTTTATGACGATTCGATTAATTTCAAATAATCTTTAGTCACTAAACTATAAACAATAACATGTGAGATAAACGTTAAAGTCTGGCACAAGGCAATCAAAAAATGACATAAGAAGACGAAATATGCAGATTTTATCGTGTATCAATATGACGACGGAATTATTTGCTGAAATATTTCCGTAAATGTTTGTTTTTTTCTTTTTGGGGGGTAAAACGTAAAAATATTTGTGTCGCTTTGAATGTAACAGGTTTATCTCATTTGAAGTCCATAGACTAGTTACGTGCAAAATGAATGCCAATGCTTAAAAGGTATTAACATTTTGACCCCACCCTTTACATAAAAATTCACCAAAAATCAGGAAACTAACTAATTTTAATGAAATTGTCTGTAATTATCAAATAATGATCACAGAATATGATGAACTTATTAGTGGAAATAGATTTCTTATTTAAACCAATATTAAAAACACGTTTACTTAAGTTATGGTTTTTCTAGAAAAAAAAAAAAAGTGAATTTATTTTTTTTTTTTTTTGCTTTTTTATAAAAAATATAACATCGGAAATTGTAACAATAAAAAAGAAAAATTAATTTTTTCAGGAGCATTACGAAAAAAGCCCCTAAAGTCCGCATTAATGATTTCGATATAACTCGAAGAAAAATTAATTTTTCGAACTACCGATATTATCGTTGAATAAATCATTGTATTTAATATTTTCACACATAATTTTTATATAATGTTGATACTCCCCGATAATATATATATATATATATATATATATATATATATATATATATATATATATATATTAAATAATAAAATTACCGTAAAGCATTTTTTTTACCTAAATTGAAGAAAATAATATTCAGCTGTTTTGAATGAGTATTACCAACAATCTCGTTAAATTTAATGTTTTTTAATTTTGGATATGTTTTCCTTAATTATATATATATATATATATATATATATATATATATATATATATATATATATATATATATATATATATATATATAGTAAAACCAAATACAAAGTCCAGACTTGTCATTTTTTCAAAAACTGCAAATTTAAGCTAAATTGATTGTAACTGTTTAAACAAACTATACCTCATTTGATTCGCCTTTTATTCTTCTATAATTTTCCCTGTTCATATTTAACTTTTAATTTAAGTATCCTAGTGTTCACGTCAATTTAAAAAAATTAACTTCAAATCGAGAAAGTAAACAAAGAAAACAAACTCTGCAGCAACAAATGAGCTTAAGACCAGCTTAAAATATTAACCTTATAGGCAACAAACAATCTCTGATCGTAATTGGTGTTGTTCCTAGGTTATGCAACGTAACATTTATTTCATATACCTCGACTTTCTCTTAGTGATCGTCAGGAGTTCATTAATCTCCATCTTTCTGGTTTATTCAATTGAGAAATTGGCCGCAGATTAAAATGCGATGAGAAAACGGAACGAATGACTGTGCAAATGCACAAAAACACAGGCAGTGGTCGTCCTAGAGTTACTTCTTACAGAAGGACAATCCTATAAACATTCACAGCCTCCAAACCAACAGATTTGAAACGGCTCCACAAATCCAACAACAGTATAATATTGTTAAAAAGTGCTCTCTTTCTACAGTTTGGAACAGATTGAAGGGATTTAATTTGCGAGGATATGTTGCAAGACGCAAGCCAATGATTTCTGTAAAGAACAGAAAGCGTCGTTTGGACTTCGTCAGATGTAATGAAGATCGTGACTCTTCATATTGGTCGAAAGTGCTTTTTAGCGATGAAAGCAAGTTCAATAGGCAAGGCAGTGATGGTTGGCAGTACGTCTATCGACGGAAAGAAAAAAAATTTAAACCTTAGGTGCACAGTTTAAACGCTGCAAGATGGTGGAGGCTCAGTTTTGGTGTGGGGCGTTATTAGTGCCAATGAGTCAGGGTCTATAGTTCACTTGCAAGGCCGGATTAAATCGACTAAGTATATTGATATGTTGACTGAGCATTTTTTACGCTACATTGGCCGGAATTGGAATGATAATCCCATCTTCATGTAGGATAATGCTCCCATTCACACAACTGGTAATGTTAAGAGGTTCCTGGAAGAGCATGGTATTCTGTGTTTGGAACGGCCTGTGCAATCTCCATACCTCAATCCTATCGAAAACGTATATCATTACATCAAGCAACAGCTACGCAATGAAAAATTTCAAATCTGTAAAAACTTTGGACAAAAATTAAAGAGAAGTGGGATGCCCTTTCACCAGAGTATTACCGCAGATTAATTCAAGAAATCCCTAAAAGATTGCAGGCTGTCAAATTGCAGAAGGGCTATGCTACTAAGTATTTTTTTTTTTTTTTTTTATTACATTTTCACCCCAAACAAGGCAAATTGCCACTTTGGTGTAGGGGGCTACTATCAGGGGCAACAACTACTGGGGTACTATGTAGGGATTTGGGCAGCAAGGTGTCGGTTCACGTTACACTTGAACTTCTGCACGTCAGTACTGTTGGGGAAGCAGGGACCTGGAATGGAATTCCAGAGTCTTGCGGTTCTGGGGAAGAAACTATTGGAGTAAAAAGATCTTTTACATCTAGGGACCTCTACAGTGTGGGGGTGGGATCTAGTAGCCTGTCGGGTTTGTCGAGGGTGCTCGCGTCGTGGGGGCACAAGTGACTGCAGTTCGTCAGAGCATTCACCACTAAAATACTTGTAGAAAAGGCAGAGGGATGCAACATTTCGTCGATGGGACAGAGGCTGAAGCTTAGATGCCAGTTCAGGGCCTATCAGGTTTGCGACTCTCTTTTGAACCTTGTCAAGGAGCGAGAGACTAGTAGCAGATGCACCAGCCCAGATGTGGCAGCAATACTCCATACATGGGCGAATGGTGGCCTTATAGAGGTACAGGATACTTTCGGGTGTTAGTAGTTTTCTAGCACGGTAGAGAGAGCCTACCTTTCTTGCAGCGGCCCTGGCAATGCCTTCAATGTACTAGTTTATTGTGTTCATGTTGTATTTGAGTTTTATTAATGTTTTAAAATTACATTTAAATAACAATTTTCCATTGTGTAGAGTTTCTTTTTGCCTTCTCGATTTGAAGTTATTTTTTTAATTGACGTGACCACTAGAATACTTTGATTAAAAGTCAAATAGAAACAAGTAAAATATAAGGTTGGTGCAAAAATAATGTGGGTTTTTTTACGAACACTTTAAAAGATCATAACTCCTTTCATAATAAACTTTATTAATCGATATAAAAATCATTAGAATCGACACGTTTTTTCCAACAAGAAACAAGTTTATTTATCCCATTAACATAGAAATCCGGAGTATATACATATATTTATGAAAAATAGAATTTTAAATAAATTTGGAGATACATTAATTCTTGTTGTGGACTCATTTTCATAATTGTTGTTGTTTCATCATGTTTCGGCCAACTCATCCAGGTCCTTATCGGTCCTGGATATGACCTTAAACTATATCC
>NC_136485.1:171874460-172049460 GCF_053919585.1 Euprymna scolopes | reverse complement strand
AAAAACTATTGAGTTTAAGAACAGAGTGTTAAAAGTTTGTGAGAAAGTCCGAAAAAATGATGGCTGGGCATCCACTGTTAAAGGCAGAATAGGTTATGTAGCTGGCCTTGTTTGACATAAAGCACGTTATCACAGAACATGTTTTGCAAACTTTGATTCCAATAAAAACTTTTCTAAGGCATTCTTTTCTGCTGATTCTTCTAAGAAACAAAACATTGATAGATCAGAGGATTCAGAGAAAAATGGGGCATTTCTGGAAGTTGTGAATTATTTGCAGCAAAATGACGAGGAGCCATTCGTGCTCACAGCTTAGTTGATGCTGCTCTGAATGCTATTTCTTAGCAAAAACCTATGATTTGCCAGTTTCACATGTCATTAAGGATGATCAATCTAGCACTGATGCGGAAGATGCATTTCCACAATAAGAAAACCTGAAGGAAGCTCAAGGTCTATTGAAAGGTCTTCTTGATGGGACTGATACATTGGATAATGTCCTGTCATCAGAATCTGTGACTAGGATTAACAGGATAATCATGTGAAGGATGCGATGATTAACCAGAGAACAGCAAAATTGTGGATTCAATACCTTGATATTGTGAATATTATGCAATTGTTTATCAAGACAAAGTGCACCAGAAACTGAGAATTGTACCTTGACGCTGTGAGAAAAATGCTGCCAATATTCGCTGCAAAGTTGGCCAATTTCAATTGCAGCAAATAGAGGGGCTGATGAAAAGCCATCCTAAAATTTACCAGAAATTTTCTGAAGGATTGTATGTGATTAGACGGAGATACAATATATATATATATATATATATATATATATATATATATATATATATATATATATATATATATATATATATGTATGTATGTATGTATGTATGCCAGGTCATGTCATATGCTACTGGTATCATGTAACCCAGTACTACCTGCCTCATGGTCGGGTCACCGGCGACTAAACTGGTTCCCCCACCAAACTTGTTTGGTGAGGAGGGTGGCTAGTCTCTCTGAATGATTAAAACAAGACCTTCCAAACGGCGAATGAACCCTTTTGCGGGGTCAATGGCCAACTAGCACCGTGTGTGTTTGTGTGTATGTATGTGTTTGTTGGGGTGGAGAGGGTTCCCGTAAGCCGTGGTGAAGGCAACCTTTCTAGGAGAAGCAAATCTCTGATTTAAAAAAAAAACATAAAGCGGGAGACCACTACCCGCAATAAGCTGGTCAGCAATTTAACTTGTTGCTGGGTATCTTGTTCTTGCTTGTTGCTGGATCTCAACATTTTGAACCGAGAGAGAGACTTAGCTGTCGTACAAAGCTAAGACTCTGCAAAATCATCTGTGTATATATATTCCCTCAAGCATTTGTCTATTAAAATGGTCATGTGGCGATGGAAGTCATTTTAGGGCTCAGTGTCTAAGGGAGTGGCACTCGTCTGACAAGACGTTGCAATCATCATCATACATGTATGTGACTACTTCATTTAATTACATAAATAAACATACAAAGAGATAAGTTTATGTGTAAAAGGTAAAACTAGGTAGTAAATTATGAAAATATATATGGCAATTAAGCTACACAGAATATTCCACATTTCATTCTCGTGAGAATTCGTCAGTCTTATGCATAAGCCTGAAGTATTGTCACGAGAATGAAATGCAGAATATTTCGTGTAGCATACTTGGCATTCATATTTTCATAACTTACTATATATATATATATATATATATATATATATATATATATATATAGTAAGTTATGAAAACTCATTCATAACTTACTATATATATATATATATATATATATATATATATATATATATATATATATATATAGTAAGTTATGAAAATATGAATGCCAAGTATGCTACACGAAATATATATATATATATATATATATATATATATATTTCGTGTAGCATACTTGGCATTCATATTTTCATAACTTACTATATATATATATATATATATATACATATATATATATATATATATAGTAAGTTATGAAAATATGAATGCCAAGTATGCTACACGAAATATATATATATATATATATATATATATATATATATATATATATATATATATATATATATATAAATAATGCTAACAAAAAGGAAGTCCGCACTTGTCATCTTTTCAAAAAACACAAAATTTAAGCTAAAATGGATGTGACTGTTTAAACAACCAATGCATAATTTCTCTTTAATTTTACCTGTTCATATTTGACTTTTAATTGAAATATCCTTGTGTTTACGTAAATTTAAAAAAATTAGCTTCAAATAGAGGAGACAAAAAGAAACTCCACGCAGTGGATAATGTTATTTAAATGTAACTTTAGAACATTAATGCAACACAAACATTAGAGGAACACAATGAACATGTTATTATTTAGTAGCATAGCCCTTCTGCAGTTTGACAACCTACAATCTTTTGGGCCATTCTCTTGAATTAGTCTGCGGTAATAATCCGGTGAAAGGCATTGCACTTATCTTTAATTTTTGTCCAAAGTCCTTCCAGATTTGAAATTTTATCAATGTATAGCAGTTGCTTGACATAACGCCATACGTTTTCGATAGGATTGAGGTCTGGAGATTGTGCATGCCAGACTAATCCAAACACGGAATATACTTTTCAATGAACCTCTTGACATTGCGAGATGTGTAAATGAGACAATTATCCTGCATGAAGATGGGATTATCATTCAAATTCGGGTGAAAGTAGAGTAGAAAATGCTCAGTCAACATATTAATGTGCCCTGAACCATTGGCACTAATAATGCCCCACACCAAAATCTGAACTTCCGCCACCTTGCAGTGTTGAAACTGAACACCTTTGGTTTAAAATTTTCTGTCCTTCCTTCAACAGATATTCCCAACCATCACTGCCTTGCCTACTGAACTTGCTTTCGTCGCTAAAAATCACTTTCGATCAATATGACGAGTAATGATCTTTATTGCATCTGATGAAGTCCAGACGGGGCTTTCTGTTATTTGCAGAAACCATTGGCTTGTGACTTAAAACATTGCCTTGCAAATTAAATTCCTTCAATCTGTTCTTAACTGTAGAAAAGAGCACTTTTTAACAAGATTACACTGTTGTTGGATTTCAAATCTGTTTCTGAGATGGCAGATCTTGATAGCATTTTCTTCCCTGTAAGAAATAAGTCTAGAATACAAGATTTACGGGCATCAAGAACACTGCCGGTGTTTGGGGGCTTTTGCGCAGTCATTCGTACCGTTTTCTCATCTCATTTCAATCTTCGGCCGAGTTCTCGATTGGATAAACCAGAAATATGGAGATTAATCAAGTCCTGACGATCAGTAAGAGAGACTTGAGGTTTATGGTCTAAATGGTAGGAACATTTACGATTAGAGATTCTAAAAGGTGGATATTTTAAGCTGGTTTTAAGCTCATTTTTACTGCAGAGTTTCTTTTTACCTTCTCTATTTGAAGCTAGTTTTTTTTTTAATTTACATGAACAGTAGAATACTTCAATTAAAAGTCAAATATGAACAGATAAAATTACGGAGAAATAAAAGGCGAATCACAGGGGATACAAGTTTTGGAAATAGGGTACGCTTATGAATATCTCTAGTATAAAATAATCTTTATACACTGCGAAATTTATTTTATGTATGAAAACCAAAGAGGGGAGATATAACATCTTATTATAAATTTTCCTAATGTCTGTCTGTCTGTGGCTGTATGTGTGTGTGTGTGTGTGTGTGTGTGTGTGTGTGTGTGTGTGTGTGTGTGTGTGTGTGTGTGTGTGTGTGGCGCGGTTTATCTCAGCCTACAGGCAATCCACCCAGGCAAGTAAGGTACCGAAATGAAGCTTATGACCCAGCGGATGTTTTAGTGATAGTGATTTATTAAACAACGTTTTATTTATTGGATATTTTTTTCGGTACAAGGACTCAAGTTTTCCCAGTTGGAAATATTGAGAAATATTTGGAATCAAGTGTTTCCTTTCTGTTATTTCAGATCATTTGAAATCTTATCAACAAGTTTTAGTCTCTCCTCCATCAAGGCCTGAGGTTTTGGGGAAATATCAGATAAAATGGGTAAAACAAATGACTGTGATTGAAATACTAGTAAAGGTGCAAAAAATCCTTTTAAATTGCCACTATTGTAGGTTTTCGAGAGTGCCAAAAACAAAAATAACAGTTAAAATCACAGGAAACGAGTAGTTTCCAAGATATGAAGAAATTAGTGTTTTAAAAAGTTGGGGGGGGGGCACTTTTCTATATTAATTTAGCGTAAAATGAACACCCACTTTATAGCCATCCCTTTTTTAGCAGGACCGTTTTTTTAAAAAAGGTGGTGTTTATCTCATGATTGTGGAATGGTAGACCAAAACAAAACCTACCTTAAAAAGTTTGTGTTCGGGTGTGCTGAAAACGAATATCGCATTTTAATTCATTTCGCAAATACGTATTTTTCCGGGTATTAAGCAATGTAATTCTTTATGCTATAAGTGGTGGCCATTGTTGTACGCGCAAGTGCGCATATTTTTGTTTAATACCCGGAAAAATACTTATTTGTGGCAAATTTAAATGCGATATTCGTTTTCAACACACATAAAACCTATAGAAAACAAGTTTTTAAGGTAGGTTTTATGTTGGTCTACCAAACCATAATAAACACTACCTCTAAAAAAATAGAACCCCCTCTCAAAAAAGGTGGCCATAAGGTGATTGCCCATTCTATGTTAATTTAATATGCAAAAGTGAACCCCCACTTTTTGGAACAATCATTTACGAATTTAAGTGCAAATGTCATATAGCCCACTAAACAATACAGGTGATTAGCTTTCCAACAAGCCTTAATTTGTTAAATTCTGATCAATAATTGCCGAGATTTCGAACTCATAAAACTGAAAAAAAAGGTGGTATATGGATATATCTATACTGGTAGCCAAATTGAATATTGAAATATCTTTGGTTCTGTGGGACGAAATGATATGAAAATGTGCAGGCTTTTTGAATATTATAATTCAATGGTTAAAATGTTATTACAATTGGTAAAAAAAGAACAGGCTGGCAAATTGCAGAAGAGCTATGCTACTAAATATTAAGTATTTCATTGTTTTCCTGTTGTATTTGTGTTACATTTATTTTCTAAAGTTACATTTTAATAACAATTTTTCATTGTGCGGAGTTTCTTTTTGCCTTCTGGATTTGAAGTAATTTTTTAATTGACGTGAGCACTGGGATACTTAAATTAAAACTCAAATATGAACATGTAAAATTATAGAGGAATAAAAGGCGAATAAAATGAGGTATAGGTTGTTTAATGAGTTACATTCAATTTAGCTTAATTTTGCGGTTTTTGAAAAATGACATCTACGGACTTTTTTTTGGCACCACTATATATATATATATACACTTGTGCCCGATATTATTCATACCCCCTCTTGAAAATTGAGTTTATTAGGTGTAACTTTGTAAGAATTTATTGTTTACGTCCATATTGATACATATTCTTAATAAACCTCTTCTGATCATTTTCGTCATTTTAAAATCTCGGGATACTTGTAATAAAAGAAATATACAGCTATTTATAAAATCTGCAATGTTCAAAAATAATCATACCCCCTTATTTTTTTCAGTATTAATCGAGTTTCTGACTGTTTGTTTCCTGTTTTATTCTTATTTTGAATGCTTTTATACAACCTTTGATTAATTTCATTGCGTTGTTTGCATTTTTTCAGAAATTAAAATGATATCAACTGAAAACCAATAAAAGAATAAAAATTATTAGAATGGGGAAGAAAAAAGAGCTTAGTAATGATCTTAGGACTAAAATTTTGAATTCACATAAGGATGGTTTAGGTTACAAGTCAATTTCCAAGAAATTTGAGGTCCCTACAGCAACAGTACAGAGCATCATCAAAAAATTCCAGAGCCACCACACAACAAACAACTTGATTGGTAGAGGAAGGAAAAGGAAACTGTCTGCTAGAGCCACCGGGAATATTGTAAGAAGTGTTAATGCAAATCCAACCACCACTACTAAGGACATTTTAGATAATCTGGAGTCTTCTGGCATAAAAATAGCAAGGCAAACATTGCAAAGGACTCTGCATGAAAATGGTCTGAAAGGAAGAAGACCAAGAAGGACTCCATTGCACACCGGAAAACACCTTGCAGCACGTCTAAAGTTTGCTAGAACCCATGTGAATTCTCCAGAGTCCGTTTTCCCAAGTATTTTGTGGACTGACGAATCAAAAATTGAATTGTTTGGCCATATGGATGCTTCTTACGTTTGGAGGAAGAAAGGAGAAGCTTACAACCCAAAGAACACCATACCCACGGTGAAACATGGTGGTGGTAGCCTAATGCTTTGGGGGCTCCTTTTCGGATAGTGGTCCAGGTAGTTTGGTCAAGATAGATGGAACCATGAAGAAGGAGCAATATTTGGAGATACTCCAGAAAAACATAGACAGGATGCGGAGAAGCTCCATTTAGGACCAAACTGAGTCCTTCAACAGGATTATGATCCAAAACATACTGCACAAAATAGTCAAGAAATGGTTTGAGGATAATCAAATTAATGTTTTGGAATGGCCTAACCAGAGTCCCGACCTGAACCCTATCGAAAACCTCTGGCACATATTGAAAACTGAGGTTAAAAAGCGGAAACCTAGAAAGTTGAGGGATTTGGAGAACTACTGCATTGAAGAATGGTCAAAAATGAGTGTTGATGCTTGTAAAAACCTTGTTGGTAAATATCCAAAACGGTTACAGGCAGTTATTAAGAATAAAGGGCATGCTATTGACTATTAGTAAGAGAGGTATGAATAATTTTGAACTAGTGCCATTATTGTTTTTCTTTGTATAATGTTTAAAATTTGCATAATTTATTTATTTGTTGAGTTTAAATTAAATGCTTATGCTTGATTTATTGTTTGAAATCCCTTTAATATTGTCTATCTTCTGGTTTGAGCAATATTCTTATAGAAATCTCAAAGATCGGAGGGGTATGAATAATATCGGGCACAAGTGTATATATATATATATATATATATATATATATATATATATATATATATATATATATATATGTATATATATATATATATATATATACTTACAAACCCCAATTATTCAACGCTTTTCAAATCTATATTAATGAAACAGTAGATTCTCTCTCTCTCTCTCTCTCTCTCTCTCTCTCTCTCTCTCTCTCTCTCTCTCTCTCTGTGTATATGTCTTTGTGTAAACTCTTAGACTACAGGTCACATGACGCTGAGATTAACAGGAAATAGTAATCAGACACCAAAGATTATTTATAACGAATAAAATATTTCGATGAATAAATAATGCATACAGAAATATATCGGCAAGTTGAGATACAAGATATTCATTTCAGTTCCCGACATATTTCTATTTCTTTCTGTGCATGCCCAAATTCAATATTTTATTTTTCTTATTTATCTCTTGAAAGCTACATCGGTAGGGAACGCGAATGGAAGGTTACGAGGGGCGTGCAATAAGTAATGCCTCGATCCACTTTCAGTTGTCTAATCTAGCTGAAATTTTGCATGTGCAATGATTTAGATCTCTGCGGGTTATGTGGCAAATTACAGCTCTGAACTAATTGTGGTTTCTGTTTTACAGGTGTTTGAACTGAGTCAGGTGTGAAATGGAGCCTGTTAAATGTCGAGCAGTGATCCGGTTTTTGTATTTGAAAGGATGCACACCACAGGAGACTTTTATGAAATGAAAGAAACGTATGGTGATAATGCCCCATCATATGATCTTGTAAAACGCTGGCATCGTGAATTTAAATATTGCCGGAAGTCTGTGGAAACATCTCCCAGACCTGGTCGCCCCCCTTCTACCATTGATGAGGCATCTGTCCGTCAAGTTGAGGCTGCCATTTTGGAAGATCGGCGCATTACTATTCGCCAAATAGCCCAAGATGTCAAGATTAGTACAGGGTCTGTAGAAACTATCATTCATGACCATTTGCATATGCATAAGGTGTCTGCCAGATGGATTCCCAGGTTGCTCACACTATTCCAGAAGCGAGAACGCGTCGAGTGCTCGAGGATGAATTTGGAGATATGCCAAGAAGATGAGTTAAAGTTTTTCAAAAGACTGATTACACAGGATGAAATCTGAGTCCATCACTATGATCCAGAGACCAAAGGCCAGTCAATGCAGTGGAAGCACTTGGACAAAAGAGGCAAGGGTGCAACCCTCCGCTGGCAAGGTCATGCTCACAGTCTTCTGAGACCAGGACGGAGTAGTGATGACAGATTTCCTGGCAAAAGGTACCACAATTACAGGAGCCTATTATGCTTAACTTTTTAGGAAATTAAGGGAAGTTATCAAAATCAAGAGACAGGGCTAGATCAGCAAAGGTATCCTGCTGCAGGACAACGCTCTGGTCCACAACTTGCATGTCGCCAGATCAGAAGCACGGGCGTGTGGTTCTGAAATACTCACCAATCCTCCCTACTCTCCTTACCTTGCACCCTCTGACTTTCACCTCTTCCCAAGCATGAAGTTGTTTTTGAAAGGAAGACGTTTCCCAGATGATGCAGCCTTGATTTCTGAAGTCACGTCGTTGTTGGGGGATCAACCTGTGGTGTTCTACAAAAACGGTTCCCAGAACTGAATCAAACGATGGGAAAAATGCATAACTCTGGGTGGTTCCTATGTAGAGAAAGACTAATAACTGTGCCAAATTTCGTTACTCTACTGCTATGGGAAGTGAGCCAGGGGCATTACTTATTGTACGCCCCTCGTAAATGGTTTTTGTTTCGATTGTAGCTCATGGCATTCAAGTCATTGTTTTTTTAAGAAACTTTTGAAATCATTATTATATATTAGGTACAATATAATATTCAATAGAGAATTGGTTCTGTAATAATAAATACGAAATTTGTTTGAATTAAAATATATGCAAGCGTATTTTATGGCTGGTAAAGTTAGGCGCCACCCCTGCTAGTTGATAATAAATTAAATAACAAAACTTTTGTGTATCATTAATATATAAATATATATATATTTTTTTTTTATTGATAACTTTCGTAAAAACGGATAGTGCATTAGAAAGCTGTCAGACGTGCAAAACTTATAAATTGTTTCCAGGGAACTCAATGTAGCAAAGGTATATGGGGATGGGTACAAATAATGCTGAAAACATAATAATGAACATAATAACAGAAAATAATAAAACATAATACATAATAAAACCTAATAATAAACATAATAAAACATAATAATAAATATAATAAAACCTAATAATAAACATAATAAAACATAATAATAAACATAATAAAACCTAATAATAAACATAATAAAACATAATAATAAACCTAATAAAACCTAATAATAAACATAAAAAACATAATAATAAATATAATAAAACCTAATAATAAACATAATAAAACATAATAATAAATATAATAAAACATAATAATAAACATAATAAAACATAATAATAAATATAATAAAACATAATAATAAACATAATAAAACATAATAATAAATATGATACAACCTAATAATAAACATAATAAAACATAATAATAAATATAATAAAACATAATAATAACCATAATAAAACATAAAAATAAACAGAATAAAACATAATAATAAACATAATAAAACATAATAATAAACATAATAATAACCATAATAAAACATAATAATAAACATAACAAACCTTAATAATAAACATAATAAAACAAAATAATAAAAATAATAATAAAAATAATAAACATAATAAAACCTGATCATAAATATAATAAAACCTAATAATAAACATAATAAAACATAATAATAAACATAATAAAACATAATAATAAACATAATAATAAACATAATAAAACATAATAATAAAAATAATAAAACCTAATAATAAACATAATAAAACATAATAATAAACATAATAAAACCTAATAATAAACATAATAAAACATAATAATAAACATAATAAAACATTATAATAAAAATAATAATAAAAATAATAAACATAATAAAACCTAATAATAAACATAATAAAACATAATAATAAACATAATAAAACATGATAATAAACATAATAAACCTAATAATAAACATAATAACACATAATAATAAAAATAATAAAACATAATAATAAACATAATAAAACATAATAATAAAAATAATAATAAAAGTAATAAACATAATAAAACATAATAATAAACATAATAACACATAATAATAACCATAATAAAAATAATAATAAACATAATAAAACATAATAATAAAAATAATAATAAAAATAATAAACATAATAAAACCTGATAATAAATATAATAAAACCTACTAATAAACATAATAAAACCTAATAATAAACATAAAAATAAACATAATAAAACCTAATAATAAACATAATAAAACATAATAATAAACATAATAATAAACATAATGAAACATAATAATAAACATAATAAAACATAATAATAAACATAATAAAACATAATAATAAAAATATTATTAAAAAATAATAAGCATAATAAAACCTGATAATAAATATCATGAAACCTAATAATAAACATAATAAAACGTAATAATAAACATAATAAACCTAATAATAAACATAATAAAAATAATAACATACATAATAAAATCTAATAACAAACATTATAAAACATAATAATAAACATAATAAAACCTAATAATAAACATAATAAAACCTAATAACAAACATAATAAAACATAATAATAAAAATAATAATAAAAATAATAAACATAATAAAACCTAATACCAAACAAAATAAAACATAATAATAAACATAATAATAAACATAATAAAAAATAATAATAAACATAATAAAACATAATAATGAACATAATAAAACATAATAATAACCATAATAAAACCTAATAATAAACATAATAAAACATAATAATAAACATAATAAAAAACATAATAAAACATAATAATAAACATAATAAAACATAATAATAAACATAATAAAACATAATAATAAAAATAATAATAAAAATAATAAACATAATAAAACCTAATAATAAACATCATAAAACATAATAATAAACATAATAATAAACATAATTAAACATACTAATAAACGTAATAAAACATAATAAAAAACATAATAAAACATAATAATAAACATAATAAAACATAATAATAAACATAATAAAACCTAATAATAAACATAATAAAACATAATATTAAACATAATAAAACATAATAATAAACATAATAAAACATAATAATAAACATAATAAAACATAATAATAAACATAATAAAACATAATAATAAACATAATAAAACATAATAATAAAAATGATAATAAAAATAATAAACATAATAAAACCTGATAATAAATATAATAAAACTTAATAATAAACATAATAAAACATAATAATAAACATAATAAAACATAATAATAAAAATAATAATAAAACATAATAATTAACATAATAAAACATAATAATAAACATAATAAAACCTGATAATAAATATAATAAAACCTAATAATAAACATAATAAAAAATAATAATAAACATAATAAAACATAATAATAAACATAATAAAACCTAATAATAAACATAATAAAACCTAATATTAAACATAATAAAACATAATAATAAACATAATAAAACAATAATAAAAATAATAATAAAACATAATAATAAACATAATAAAACATAATAATAAACATAATAAAACCTGATAATAAATATAATAAAACATAATAATAAACATAATAAAAGCTAATAATAAACATAATAAAACATGAAAATAAACATAATAATAAACATAATAAAACATAATAATAAACAAAATAAAACATAATAATAAACATAATAAAACAAAATAATAAAAATAATAATAAAAATAATAAACATAATAAAACCTGAAAATAAATATAACAAAAACCTAATAATAAACATAATAAAACATGAAAATAAACATAATAATAAACATAAAAAAACATAATAATAAACAAAATAAAACATAATAATAAACATAATAAAACAAAATAATAAAAATAATAATAAAAATAATAAACATAATAAAACCTGATAATAAATATAACAAAAACCTAATAATAAACATAATAAAACCTAATAATAAACATAATAAAACATAATAATAAACATAATAATACACATAATAAACATAATAATAAAAATAATAAAACCTAATAATAAACATAATAAAACATAATAATAAACATAATAAAACCTAATAATAAACATAATAAACCTAATAATAAATATAATAAAACATTATAATAAAAATAATAATAAAAATAATAAAACATAATAATAAACATAATAAAACCTAATAATAACCATAATAAAACATAAAAATAAACATAATAAAACATAATAATAAACATAATAAAACATAATAATAAACATAGTAATAACCATAATAAAACATAATAATAAACATAACAAACCTTAATAATAAACATAATAAAACAAAATAATAAAAATAATAATAAAAATAATAAACATAATAAAACCTGATAATAAATATAATAAAACCTAATAATAAACATAATAAAACATAATAATAAACATAATAAAACATAATAATAAACATAATAATAAACATAATAAAACATAATAATAAAAATAATAAAACCTAATAATAAACATAATAAAACATAATAATAAACATAATAAAACCTAATAATAAACATAATAAAACCTAATAATAAACATAATAAAACATTATAATAAAAATAATAATAAAAATAATAAACATAATAAAACCTAATAATAAACATAATAAAACATAATAATAAACATAATAAAACATGATAATAAACATAATAAACCAAATAATAAACATAATAACACATAATAATAAAAATAATAAAACATAATAATAAACATAATAAAACATAATAATAAAAATAATAATAAAAGTAATAAACATAATAAAACATAATAATAAACATAATAACACATAATAATAACCATAATAAAAATAATAATAAACATAATAAAACATAATAATAAAAAAAATAATAAAAATAATAAACATAATAAAACCTGATAATAAATATAATAAAACCTACTAATAAACATAATAAAACCTAATAATAAACATAAAAATAAACATAATAAAACCTAATAATAAACATAATAAAACATAATAATAAACATAATAATAAACATAATGAAACATAATAATAAACATAATAAAACATAATAATAAACATAATCGAACATAATAATAAAAATAATAATAAAAATAATAAACATAATAAAACCTGATAATAAATATCATGAAACCTAATAATAAACATAATAAAACGTAATAATAAACATAATAAACCTAATAATAAACATAATAAAAATAATAATATACATAATAAAATCTAATAACAAACATTATAAAACAAAATAATAAACATAATAAAACCTAATAATAAACATAATAAAACCTAATAACAAACATAATAAAACATAATAATAAAAATAATAATAAAAACAATAAACATAATAAAACCTAATACCAAACAAAATAAAACATAATAATAAACATAATAATAAACATAATAAAAAATAATAATAAACATAATAAAACATAATAATGAACATAATAAAACATAATAATAACCATAATAAAACCTAATAATAAACATAATAAAACATAATAATAAACATAATAAAAAACATAATAAAACATAATAATAAACATAATAAAACATAATAATAAACATAATAAAACATAATAATAAAAATAATAATAAAAATAATAAACATAATAAAACCTAATAATAAACATCATAAAACATAATAATAAACATAATAATAAACATAATTAAACATACTAATAAACGTAATAAAACATAATAATAAACATAATAAAACATAATAATAAACATAATAAAACATAATAATAAACATAATTAAACCTAATAATAAACATAATAAAACATAATATTAAACATAATAAAACATAATAATAAACATAATAAAACCTAATAATAAACATAATAAAACATAATAATAAACATAATAAAACATAATAATAAACATAATAAAACATAATAATAAAAATGATAATAAAAATAATAAACATAATAAAACCTGATAATAAATATAATAAAACTTAATAATAAACATAATAAAACATAATAATAAACATAATAAAACATAATAATAAAAATAATAATAAAACATAATAATTAACATAATAAAACATAATAATAAACATAATAAAACCTGATAATAAATATAATAAAACCTAATAATAAACATAATAAAAAATAATAATAAACATAATAAAACATAATAATAAACATAATAAAACCTAATAATAAACATAATAAAACCTAATATTAAACATAATAAAACATAATAATAAACATAATAAAACAATAATAAAAATAATAATAAAACATAATAATAAACATAATAAAACATAATAATAAACATAATAAAACCTGATAATAAATATAATAAAACATAATAATAAACATAATAAAACCTAATAATAAACATAATAAAACATGAAAATAAACATAATAATAAACATAATAAAACATAATAATAAACAAAATAAAACATAATAATAAACATAATAAAACAAAATAATAAAAATAATAATAAAAATAATAAACATAATAAAACCTGAAAATAAATATAACAAAAACCTAATAATAAACATAATAAAACATGAAAATAAACATAATAATAAACATAATAAAACATAATAATAAACAAAATAAAACATAATAATAAACATAATAAAACAAAATAATAAAAATAATAATAAAAATAATAAACATAATAAAACCTGATAATAAATATAACAAAAACCTAATAATAAACATAATAAAACCTAATAATAAACATAATAAAACATAATAATAAACATAATAATACACATAATAAAACATAATAATAAAAATAATAAAACCTAATAATAAACATAATAAAACATAATAATAAACATAATAAAACCTAATAATAAACATAATAAAACCTAATAATAAATATAATAAAACATTATAATAAAAATAATAATAAAAATAATAAAACATAATAATAAACATAATAAAACATAGTAATAAACATAATAAAACCTAATAATAAACATAATAAAACATAATAATAAACGTAATAAAACATAATAATAAACATAATAAAACTTAATAATAAACATAATAAAACATAATAATAAACATAATAAAACATAATAATAAACATCATAAAACATAATAATAAAAATTATAATAAAATAATAAACATAATAAAACCTAATAATAAACATAATAAAACATAATAATAACCATAATAAAAAATAATAATAAACATAATAAAACATAATAATAAAAATAATAATAAAAATAATAAACATAATAAAACCTGATAAAAAACATAATAATAAACATAATAAAACATAATAATAAAAATAATAATAAACATAATAAAACATAATAATAAACATAATAAAACCTAATAATAAACATAATGAAACATAATAATAAACATAATAAAACCTAATAATAAACATAATCAAACCTAATAATAAACATAATCAAACCTAATAATAAACATAATAAAACATATTAATAAAAATAATAATAAAAACAATAAACATAATAAAACATAATAATAAAAATAATAAAACATAATAATAAACATAATAATAAAAATAATAAACATAATAAAATCTTATAATAAACATAATAAAACATAATAATAAACATAATAAAACCTAATAATAAACATAATACAACCTAATAATAAACATAATAAAACATAATAATAAAAATAATAATAAAAATAATAAATATAATAAAACCTAATAATAAACATAATAAAACATAATAATAAACATAATAAAACATAATAATAAAAATAATAATAAACATAATAAAACATAATAATAAACATAATAAAACATAATAATAAACATAATAAAACCTAATAATAAACATAATAAAACCTAATAATAAACATAATAAAACATTATAATAAAAATAATAATAAAAATAATAAACATAATAAAACCTAATAATAAACATACAAAAACATAATAATAAACATAATAAAACATAATAATAAACATAATAAAACATAATAATAAGCATAGAAAACATAATAATAAACATAATAAAACATAATAATAAACATAATAAAACATAATAATAAAAATAATAATTAAAATAATAAACATAATAAAACCTGATAATAAATATAATAAAACCTAATAATAAACATAATAAAACATAATAATAAACATAATAAAACATAATAATAAACATAATAAAACATAATAATAAAAATAATAATAAAACATAATAATAACTATAATAAAACATAATAATAAACATAATAAAACCTTATAATAAATATAATAAAACCTAATAATAAACATAATAAAACATAATAATAAACATAATAAAACCTAATAATAAAAATAATAAAATATAATAATAAACATAATAATAAACATAATAAAACATAATAATAAACATAACAAACCTTAATAATAAACATAATAAAACAAAATAATAAAAATAATAATAAAAATAATAAACATAATAAAACCTGATAATAAATATAATAAAACCTAATAATACACATAATAAAACATTATAATATACATAATAAAACATAATAATAAACATAATAATAAACATAATAAAACATAATAATAAAAATAATAAAACCTAATAATAAACATAATAAAACATAATAATAAACATAATAAAACCTAATAATAAACATAATAAAACCTAATAATAAACATAATAAAACATTATAATAAAAATAATTATAAAAATAATAAACATAATAAAACCTAATAATAAACATAATAAAACATAATAATAAACATAATAAAACATGATAATAAACATAATAAACCTAATAATAAACATAATAACACATAATAATAAAAATAATAAAACATAATAATAAACATAATAAAACATAATAATAAAAATAATAATAAAAATAATAAACATAATAAAATATAATAATAAACATAATAAAACATAATAATAACCATAATAAAAATAATAATAAACATAATAAAACCTAATAATAAACATAATAATAAAAATAATAAACATAATAAAACCTGATAATAAATATAATAAAACCTACTAATAAACATAATAAAACATAATAATAAACATAATAAAACATAATAATAAACATAATAATAAACATAATAAAACATAATAATAAACATAATAAAACCTAATAAGAAACATAATAAAACATAATAATAAACATAATAAAACCTAATAATAAACATAATAAAACATAATAATAAACATAATAAAGCATAATAATAAAAATAATAATAAAAATAATAAACATAATAAAACCTAATTATAAACATAATGAAACATAATAATAAACATAATAAAACATAATAATAAACATAATAAAACCTAATAATAAACATAATAAAACCTAATAATAAACATAATAAAACAAAATAATAAAAATAATAATAAAAACAATAAACATAATAAAACATAATAATAAACATAATAAAACATAATAATACAAATAATAATAAAAATAATAAACATAATAAAATCTAATAATAAACATAATAAAACATAATAATAAACATAATAAAACCTAATAATAAACATAATAAAACCTAATAATAAACATAATAAAACATAATAATAAAAATAATAATAAAAATAATAAACATAATAAAACCTAATAATAAACATAATAAAACATAATAATAAACATAATAAAACCTAATAATAAACATAATAAAACATAATAATAACCATAATAAAACCTAATAATAAACATAGTAAAACCTAATAATAAACATACTAAAACATAATAATAAACATAATAAAACATAATAATTAACATAATAAAACATAATAATAAACATAGAAAACATAATAATAAACATAATAAAACATAATAATAAACATAATAAAACCTAATAATAAACATAATAAAACATAATAATAAACATAATAAAACATAATAATAAACATAGTAAAACATAATAATAAACATAATAAAACATAATAATAAACATAATAAAACATAATAATAAACATAATAAACCTAATAATAAACATAATAAAACATAATAATAAAAATAATAAAAATAATAAAACATGATAACAAACATAATAAAATATGATAATAAACATAATAAAACATAATAATAAACATAATAAAACATAATAATAAACATAATAAAACATAATAATAAACATAATAAAACATAATAATAAACATAATAAAACATAATAATAAACATAATAAAACATAATAATAAACATAATAAAACTTAATAATAAACATAATAAAACATAATAATAAACATAATAATAAAAATAATAAAACATGATAATAAACATAATAAACATTATAAACATAATAATAAATATAATAAAATACAACAAAACATAATAAAACATAAAAAAGTGAAAAAATGTATTAGAAGTCTAGTTAGCCGTTAGGCGTATACATCAGCATTTCGTGCCGTGGATAGAAACGCAAAATGAGACTTGATGGCTAATGACGAGAGATCTTTATCTTTAGCTCCGGGATTTGACTGTTCGAACCGAGCGAACAATTCATGTGAAATATTAATTGTTACTTCCGTCATGGTTTTACCTTTAATGTGCTCAGATTTTTCGAGAACCTGTCCACCAATATTAAGTAAACTATCCAGTCAGTCAGCAAAATTTATGTAGATTATAAACCATGCTTGGTTAATTTTCGAGCAAGTTCTAAACGTTGCAGATATTTTCACTCCCAAAGCGCACCCTTTGCATAGTTTTATCGCATTTGAAGCATGAGATTCCATGAACAAAGCTTCTTTCTTAGAACTGCACGCCTGTGGAACTCTGTTCCGTCTGCCTGCTTCCCACCTGACTACAACTTGAATGTGTTCAAGTCCAACGTTAACAAATTCCTAATGAACCGCCCTCTTAAGTAAACACTTCATCAAATCTCCACACTAATGTAATGTACGTACTTGCACTAACCCTTATCCGTGAGTGGCTTCCGGGCCTTGATAAGTGGTGACCACTGTGTAAAAAAAAAAAAAAAATAAATAAATAAAAAATAAAATAACGTCAGATGTAAATTATGAGATGAACAAATGAATCTCTTAGTAAACGAGAATTGTCTCCCTCGGCACAACGACAAATTGTAAAGCAGCGCCCAGTTTTCTGTTTCAAGTATTTTCTAACGGCGCTTAATTCTCTCTATTAATTATCTAAAAAATAAATATAAAGAAAAATCTAAATTTAGATAAGACGAGCAACTATCTCGCGACGCCATTTTGAAAACAGTCTCAATAAACAAATGAAATAATTCAACATAATTTAAACTTGCCAGATTTTTATTGTAATACCTACGATTTCCCATTTATCGCTTAAAAATTATTTTATTTATAAAAAGTAAAACTGTTTGATTAATATACGTAAATTTTGGAATATGATGTTTTCTTTTCGTACGTGCATACAGCTAATTCTTTATTTTTATTTTAATATAGCTGACATTATGCAGTATGCACAAGCAGATTCCTAATAAACGCTTTAAAAGTACTAATAGTTAACAATATCAACGCTTACAAAGACATACAGTTGTCAAGATTCTTCATAGAAAAGTTTTCATTTATATTTTAAGATGAAATGTTATTAAATAATCAGTCTTATATGGGATTTGAACTTATTTGAACACGGACGGTCGATTACAATGCAGGCCACAATCTTCTAAGGGATGTAACTCGAATGAAATTCCAAAATTGTCTCCCTTGGTTTAAACTATATCTGATGGTGAGGCCCCCAGCTTTCGGGCTTTAGGGAGTGTGGAGCACCCCTTAACTGTCATTGCTCCCAGGTCCACTCTGACCCAGAGTTGTAATACCTGTTAGGGTGCCAATCATGGGTTAAATAGAAACCGACTTGAATATATATATATATATATATATATATATATATATATATATATATATATATATATATATATTCTATAAAAATATTTTCTTCAAAATCATTGGATTCGGCATTAAATAACCCGAAAACGGTTGGTATGTTGTAAAACAAAAACCCCCACTCTTTTATTTTTTTTCTGCATACTTGGAACTAAATAGGGCTTTCATGAGTAAAGTTCTATTTTATAAACTATTCTTCTATTGAACACAATATCATATTAATGATTGTCGTTTTCAAGACCAATGTAAACAAATTCTTGTCGAACTGTACTCTTAAATAACCAAATCTGGCCAGATTCAACCATCTTTTCCAGTCCAGAAGGTGTTTATCTCATGTTTCACCTGACAATCATCAGCCGTTATTCTCGAGTGGCTTTTAGGGGGAGTATGTATAAGCAGTTAATTATTAGTACCGTTTAGAAAAGAAAAAAGAAAAATTACTGGCTCCGTAAATTTTCTCTTTTCTTTCCAAACAATCACCAACATGCCTGAGGATTGTCGAAGGCCAAACCAATCGAAACGTTGCATGAATAATACACAAGATGAGAACAATAATCCGATCAAAACAAGTAATATAAACAATCAACCCTCATCTAAAAAAATCAGAATTTGAAAATGTTATAGCTTTAAAAAAAATGTCTGAAGAAACCTGAAGTTAAAAAAATAATTTACGCAAAATCATATTTCATGTTAAGAACATATACCAAAAAGAACATATACCAAAAAAGAACGTACACCAAAAAAGAATATATACCAAAAAGAACATACACCAAAAAAGAACATATACCAAAAAAGAACATATACCAAAACGAACATACACCAAAAAAGAACACATACCAAAAAGAACATATACCAAAAAAGAACATATGCCAAAAAAGAACATATATAAAAAAGAACATATACCAAAAAGAACATATATAAAAAAGAACATATACGAAAAAGAACATGTACCAAAAGAAACATATACCAAAAAAGAACATATACCAAAAGGAACATATACCAAAAAAAGAACATATACCACAAAGCAACATATACCAAAAAAGAACATATACCAACAAGAACATATACCAAAAAAGAAAATATACGCAAAAAGAACACATACCAAAAGGAACATATACCAAAAAAGAACATATACCAAAAAAGAACACATACCAAAAAAGAACACATACCAAAAAAGAACACATACCAAAAGGATCATATACCAAAAAGAGAGAAGCGAGAGTTACCGGAGCTGCCGATAACACATCCACTGTATTATCTACTCTCCATTTTAAAAAAAAAGGGGGGAAGGGGGGAATGGGTACAAGTGACTTATTTATATCTAAGTAGTAAGTCCGGTGCTAAGTTATCAATTCAGGACACGTTTGATGATAATCTCCCCTCCCATATTAATGGGTGGAAGTTTGTCGTTATCCATCTCGAGTTTGCTAATGTCACTGTATTATATTTCGAATATAATAGAAAATAAGACTAACTATATTAGATGGTTTGATTGGCTAGCCAAGAAGCAAGCATTTTCAATATAAGCAAGTTTGCAGTAATAGTATATATTAAGTATATTACTTAAATAAAGTCCTAACTATATCTACTCTAATAGAGAAAAATAATTCACGGCATTTTGTTTTGTTTTTTATCGCTAGTTTAATATGTAGCATGGGGGAGGGTGACGAATAAGACAGGAAGTAGATACAAATAAATACATAAATAAAACAAGAAAAACAAGTTTAAACAAGGTGACATGAAAAACATTTAGGATTAAATCAAAACATTAAAAAAAGAAAGCTGCGACTAGTTTTTTAATGTAACAAAATGTAGTTTTTTTTTTAAGAGAAAACCAATGATATGTTCATTAAATGAAAACATTTAAAAAAGAAGCTGCAGAAACTTTTTTTAATTAAAAAGTAAATGTTATGGTACGTTTTTTAAAAAAAAATAGTCTTTAACATCGCGAAAATATGATGAAGGGAAATTATTTTTTTTTCAAACAAAACTTTTTAATAAAACAAGGATGAAAATATGAAAAGCAGTGTGCGGCTTTTTTTTTTTTAACTGAACAAAGCTTATACTATTAATAACGTCAACATCTAGTTGTTAACATAAATAATAAATCGCAGTTTTTTTTTTGTTTTTTTTTAAATAAAAATTACTTTACAATTATTGTCGCATTTTCATGTTTTGTAATGTTAAAAGCAAGATGTTGGTGTTATTAATATTATAAGCTTTGTGACAGTGAAAAAAAAAGTCGCCGCAGCTTTAAAAGTTTTATCCTTGTTTATTAAAGAGTTTCATTCTTTGTATTTTTTTGAGGTTAAAGACTAATTTTTTAAAACCTTACCATAGTATTTACTTTTTGATTTAAAAAAAAAGTTGCCAGAGCTTTATTTTTAAATGTTTTCATGTAATGAAAATACTGTCTGTTTGTTGGTTTTAGCGTCGTAAATTACGATATTAAAATAAAAACGATCCTCTTAATAGTTGTGTAGACTACATTTTGTATTATTAATGTTATCGACTTTGTTACATTTAAAAGAATTCGTCGTAGCTTCTTTTTTTCTTTCTTTTCTTTTTTTCTTTTCTTTTTTTTCTTTTTTCATGTTTTGATTTAATAAAAAGTATCGTTAGATCGAACGTCTTAAATTATGAGATGAAAAAACGAGCGAATCTCTTATCAATCGAGAGTTGTCTCCCTCTACACAATCACAAATTATAAAACAGCGACAAGAAACTTTTATTGATCCAAACTGCAACGGGACTACTTTTTATGACGACTTCTTTTTACGAGTACTTTTCTTTGTCGACTTTTTTTCTTTCTTTTTTTTTTTTTTTGGTTGATACTTTTCTTCGACTACTTTTTTAAACTACTTTTTTCGACTGATTTTTTTTTTCGATTAATTTTTTTTCCGATTAATTTTTTTTTCGATTAATTTTTTTTTTCGATTAACATTTTGTTTACTAATTCTATTTCGACTGCTTCTTTTTTCGGCTGCTTATTTTTGTCGACTATTTCTTTTCTGGATCAATTCTATTTTTATTTCTTTTTTTTTTTCGACTACTTTTTCAGTACTTTTTTCGGGTGCTTTTTTTTTTTTTGTCGACGACTTCTTTTTTCAACTAATTCTTTTTTTTTTTACTACATATTTTTTACCCGCTTCTTTATTTTTGACTAATTTTTCGACTATTTGCTTTTTTGTTGAGTGCTTTTTTTTTCGATTACTTCTTTTTTTCAACTGCTTCTTTTTTCGACTATTTCTTATTTATTCGATTCATTTTTGTCGACTGCTTTCCTTTCGATTGCTTCTTTTTTTTACTGCTTTTTTTACTACTTCTTTGTCGACTGCTTGTTTATTTTTTTTTTCGACTGTTTGTTTTTCGACTCCTTATTTTCGACTGCTTCTATTTTCTAATACTATATTTTTACTGCTCTTTTTCTTATATTTTTTCAACGTGTTTTTCTATAGAAACCAGGTAAGGTTTTTGAAAATGTAAGCTTTTACCTTATAAAAAAGAGGAAAATACGACGATGATTTTTACAGGGATCATAATTTTTTATTAAACTAATCATGTTATTAAAAAGTGATGGAAACATTTAAAAAAGTTGGGACGAGTATTTTTGTGAATGTAGCAAAGTTTATAAGATTAGCAAAACGAAAAAAAAAAGAAGAAAAATGCGGTGATAGTTTCACAGTTATAATTTTTATCAAATAAAACTGCGGCGACATTTTCTATTTTACATAAAATATGTTTGTACATTAATTATTTAAATCAGGAATTGTCCCCTTGACACAAATCAATATTCTATGACACTTTGGCCAATTTGTCGTCTCCGGCACAAGTACTTATCATTAATGTTATTAACTTCATTACATTTTTTTTTTTAAAAGTCGTCGCAGCTTTCTTTCAGAAATATTTTTCTCCGTTATTTTTTATAAGGTATTTTGTTTAATAAAAAAGTATCATTCCTCTGCAATTTTCATCACATTTTCCTTCTTTTGTGTAATGTTAAATTTTTTTTTAACTCTTAATATTTTATTTAAACCGAAACATTCGGCAAATAAAGTATTCAATGATTAACCGTAGTTTATATTTTTTTTAAACAGTCACATTTATTGTCTAATAAGAAAAGAAGTCGTCGAAAATAATAGTCACGTTGCAATTTTCTCTAATAATTTTCTTTTCTCATGTTTTTATATTGCTTTAAAAAAACAGTAGTCGCATGTTTATTTTGTAGAATTCCTCGAAGTTGTGTTGACTTTAGCGTCCGAAGTTTTCGTATGAAAAGGAACGAATCCCTAGGTGTGTCAAGACACTTCGTGAAAAGTGTTGAATAATTCGACCCCCTGTTTTTCCAAGTTTATAACTGCTCGAAAATTTAATGCAAACCCTATTTTTTTTTCAATTAAAGGAGCAAGGACCAAGGTTTTATTAACAAAAAACAAAACAAAAAACAACGTGACTTAAAAAAAAAAAGGATTTAAACTTCGGACTTTACAAGTAAATTTCTAAAAAACACTTTTTTTTTGTTTTAAATTTAAATATTATTACTTATTGATCTTTTATCTTAAATTTGTGATATATAAAACTTTGGTGAGTAAATTAATTATTTACTTTTTAATAGACATTTCAAAATGGGGGGGGCGTGAATTAATTCGACCACCCTGTCTTTCCAAGCTTATAGCTACTCGAAAAATGTAATCTAAACCTTAATTGTTTTTCAATTAAAGGAGCAAGGACGAAGGTTTTATTTAAAAAAAAAAAAAAAACCCAAAAAACCAAAGTGTTTTTTTTTTTTTTAAGTTTTAAACTTCGAACTTTGCAGATACATTTCTAAAAAACACTTCTTTTTTTGTTTTAAATTTAAATATATTATTTATTGATCTTTTATCTTAAATTTGTGATATATAAAACTTTGGTGAGTAAATTAATTATTTACTTTTTAATAGACATTTCAAAATGGGGGGGTGAATTAAAAAAAAACGTTTGTCTAAAATATTATATTCGGCTTATTGGAAAGAGCATAAAATGTCACATTGACCCTAAAAATATCGTAAAAAAAGAGCCAATAGAAAAAATTTGATAGATTTTTAAAGTTTAAAAAATTGCAAAATAATGAACTCGTAAAATTCAATTAATTTCATTACTGTTTTTTTTTTAAATAAAAATTATTTCTATTTTCTAAACAACTGTAATAGTTATTTTGGAAGTATAACCCATAAAGAAAATAGACAACCCACTTTAAAAAGAGAAATTACGTTTTTTTTTTTTTTATATTATTTTATTCGCAGTTTTGTGTTAGGGGTGTCAAAAATTCCTACAAAAATTCTGATACACTTAACGAATCCCTGTACTTATTCAGATTGGTACTTATGGCGATAAACAAAAATGCGCAAAAACTTTTATCATGTACCTACTTGTCATGGAATGAAGATGGTATATTCCAAAAATTACAAAAAATGATCGAGTAGTTTTTGTTTTATTTTCAAAAAGCAAATTTGACATTTTTTTTTTACCAATAAGTGAAGGCTTATTCTTAAATTTTGCTTTTAATTTATATAAAATGATTCTTTTAAAATAATGTTTTCATTATTTAAAATTTTATTTTCTGAAAAAAAAATACATGTGTTAATAAATTATTGTTTTGTTTGAAATCTTACGTTTCGTTGTATTTCTGACATTATCGACAAAAGAAAAAAAAAATGAAATGAAAGCCGGTTGTCTGGCCTTGATTCCTTCATGAACGCTGTCCCCCTCCTCGCCCCAACACGGAGGAAAATTCGATTTTCTTGAATAAAATAAAAACTCACATGACTTGATTTTAAACATATTTCATGTTCGTTTTGTGACTGGTACATACATCATAAGACTTTTCTGTAATGGCTTTACTTTTAATTGCCGCCATAAGTGCCGATCTGAATAAGCACCCGAATCTTTTAGTAAAATCGAGTCATCTCCTGCAGCATACTGACAAATTCTCAAAAACCACCAAAAAATTTCAAAAGAAACGGTGGGCACTTTACCAAAAATAAAACAAAGGGAGAAAATTCTGGAATAATTTTAGAGTTATTTCCCTTTGATCACTTTCTGGTTATAATTATTTTTATGCTGAATTCGAGAGATTTGCGTCGTATCCTTTTCTATAATTATTATATCAATCCGCCACGCATAACCTCCTCCGTTTTAGGGGATATGGGGCTAGCACAGTATATGTCCGTTTATGGCGGGAACATATTTTTGCTTGTTTTAAATAATGTTAGATATTAAAATGTCTTACTAATACGCACGCGGGCGTATGTACACCACACCACACATGCGGAGTTCAATATGGAATATGCTCGTGCGTTAAGAAAACACGTTGCAATTCAAATACAAGAAGAAAAAGAAGAAGAAGAAGAAGAAGATGTCAAGGTTTCTGGGGGGTTTTACGGCATATCAAATTATGTGTGAGATGGATTACAGTTTTGCAATTACAGGATACTCTAACTTAACTTCTAAATCTGACCCCCAAGATCGCCATGGGCATGGAATATGTGCCTATATTAAAGATAGCTTTCCATGTGGGAGGGACATCTCCAGGGAAGATCCTAACTTACCCTATATGTGCTTCCGGGTTGCTTTAGCTCACACTACTGCATTTATATTTACTCTCTATCGCCCCCACAACAGCGGAGTTACTATCTTTCAAAGCATATCTGAGAAAATTGACCAAGTCCTTTCTACTTATCCTTCAGCTAACATTCACGTATGTGGAGACTTCAATGTTCACAACGTCGAATGGTTGACCCACTCAAACAAGACCGATGATGAGGGGAGGTTCTGTCATGATTTCTCCATTGCCTATGACCTCACTCAGATTGTTCAGGAACCTACCCGTGTGCCCGATAATGACGGCCAGTATGCGAGCCTACTAGACCTTTTTCTCACAACTTGCCCTGAACTATGTTCAGTTTCTGTTCTGTCGCCTCTTGGATCTTCCGACCACTCTGTTGTATCAATTAAGATAAAAATGAAATGTAATAAGTCCCCAGACGTACCACTTCATCGTACAGTATATCGATACACTAAGGCTGACTGGGATAGCTTCCGTACATTTATATCTGATCTACCTCTGCATTCCATGTTTAAAAAGGATGTGTCCTCTATAGTATTAGATCTAACTGAATGGTTAATTGTAGGTATTGACCATTTCATACCCTCTAAAAAGTTTCAGCAAAAACCTAACAGCCAGCCATGGTTCTCTCCAGAATGTGCTGCTGCCATTGCGCACAGAAATCACTTTTTCCACTGCTTCAAACGTAATAGATGTATGGAAACTAAAGCCGTTTTCAGGACTGCCAGCAACCATTGTAAGAAAGTAATAAGGAACGCAAGAGAGTTGTATGCTCAATCTGTTAAGTCCAAAGTAGCTGAGCAGCGGCTTGGTTCCCACCAGTTTTGGCAAATAGCAAACAGAATCCTGAACAGAAGCGTGTGCTCCATCCCAACTATTATCAATGGACCTGAGGTAATCTCGTCAGCATCAGACAAAGCCAAACTCTTTGTCAAGAACTTTGCAGCTAATTCTACCCTTTGCGACCAAGACCGCCAACCCCCAATATTTCCTCCTGTATCAGAAAACACGCTATGTGATATACGTATATCTGTACGTGATGTTGCCAAGCTAATCAAAAACCTTGATTCCAGTAAAGCAACTGGCCCTGATGGTATTCCAATTATAGTACTCAAAAAACTTCAACCTGAACTAGCGCCCATACTTACAAAACTGTTTAAACGTTGTCTTAAGGAGAATAGTTTCCCATCTCCCTGGAAAATCTCATCAGTATGCCCTGTATTTAAGAATTCAGGTGATCGCTCATCCCCCTCTCAGTACAGGCCAATAAGTCTCCTGTGCGTCATGAGTAAGTTGCTAGAATCTGTGTTAAATACAGAAGTAATCAAACATCTCAACAAAAATAACCTTCTTAGTGACACTCAATATGGTTTCCGTTCTGCTAGATCTACAGCAGATGTCCTTACAGTTATATCGCATAGGATTAGCAAATCTCTCGACGGTGGCAATCTTTCTAGGGCAATTGCTCTTGACATATCTAAAGCCTTTGATAGGGTATGGCATAAAGGTTTACTTCATAAGATCGCTAGCTATGGTATAGCTGGAAAAGTCTTCTCAATTATTAAATCATTTCTTTCTGATAGGTTCATAAGAGTAGTAGTTGAGGGGCAAAAATCAGAAGCTCACAGTATTAATGCCGGTGTCCCTCAGGGATCCATCCTGGGCCCAACTCTTTTCCTGATCTACATTAATGATCTTCCAAATCATATCCTTACATCATTTGTAGACATTTATGCTGACGACACTACCATTTATGGTACTACATCTAAGACAGTAAACGAGCAAGTACTCTCCAATTCTCTCTCCTCTGATCTTGAGCATGTAGTACAATGGGGAAAGGAGTGGCTGGTTACTTTTAATGCATCTAAAACCAAGCTTCTCTCTTTACATCATCAACATTTTAATCCACATTTGTCATCAATTGAAATGAATGGCTCTCGTCTTCAGGAGGCCTCAAGTTTTGACAAGCTTCTGGGCTTGACCATTACTCCTGATCTTAAATGGAACACGTATATCAAATCTGTTGCCAAGGCCGCTGGAAAAATGGTGGGATCTTTCTATCGATCCAGTAGATATCTCACTGCTGATGCTATTCTCTATCTATATAAGAGCCAGGTACGTCCAAGGATGGAATACTGTTGCCACATCTGGGCAGGAGCTGCTAGAAAGGACTTGTCCTGCCTTGATAGAGTTCAAAATAGACTTCGTAGCCTCGTAGGAGATGTCCTTTTCTCCTCCTTACAACCTCTATCTCACAGAAGAGATGTTGCGAGTTTGTCTCTGATGTATCGTTATTTTCATGGAAAGTGTTCAACTGAGCTTCAATCTATGGTCCCCCCTCGCCAAACTTTCACAAGAAACACTCGTCTAGCTGTAAACACTATCAATAATTTCCCCCACTCTTTATCTGTGACTAAACCTAAACATAGATTCCATGAACAAAGCTTCTTTCTTAGAACTGTACGCCTGTGGAATTGTCTTCCGTTTTCCTGCTTTCCGGCTGACTATAATATGGTTGTGTTCAAGTCTAAGGTAAATAAGTTCTTGATGAGCCGTTCCATATAAGTTATTAAATTTAACAAATTTTCATTACTAATGATTACTATATTGACCAACTTCTACTGTACACTCTTTAACCCTTATCCTTGAGTGGCCTCTGGGCCTTGATAATGTGGTGATGCCTTTGTAAAAAAAAAAAAAAAAAAAAAATTTTTTAATCGTAGTTTTAAACTTTGTTTTTGTTCTACAATATCGCATTTTTTTTTTATTTCAACGCATCAAAATTATATTGAAATAATTATAATTAATAACCAACAAAGTTACATTGATACGTAAAAGTAGCAAACACACACACATTTGCAGTTGTCTGTCATCTTTTATTTAATAAATTGATCATATGATTTTAAGAAAATGGTTTAATGGACATTATTTTCGGTGTTTTATTATCGTATTAGATTTAATTGATGCGAAAATTAAAAAAAATTAATGTTTAATTAAAATTTGTCTGAAATTACTACTTCTCTGTTTTTCAAAAAATATTACACTTGTAATTTGATTAAGAAAAGATTTCTGATCCCGTTGGATGAGTTCATTAAAAGTTTAAGGGTTATACACTGACATAAAAATGTCAAACTATAGGATATTTATACAAGTGAAAAACGATTTAATCAATTTTTATCTGGAAAAAGGATGTCTGATGGGTCAAAATTTTAAATTTTTACGTGGGGATCGTCGGATTTTTTATCTATTTGTCAACTGTTTCACTACTGCGCATGCGCGGTTGAGAAATATGACAGTTTCATTATGAATACTGAATAAGATGCTTTTTTTTAAACAGCTTGTGAATGTTGTGCCGAGCTGGTATGATTGTCAGCCTAGTGTGTAGTGTACTCACTGTCGTTAGATTTTGGTTTCGATCTCTGCTCGAGTATTATTTATTTTTTTACTTACAAGGAGTGAACTGTTTAGAAAAACATAATATTTACATGCACATGTCTCCGTATTTGTATTAATTAAAATATAATATTTATGTATTTTATAACCGTCGGGCGGCCTTCTAGTATCTTATTAAGACGCTTGTGCGTATCTAAAAGATGAGCCCATCCAGTCTATGCTAATAGTAGCTGCAAATGCTATTTCTAAATAAAATATGATCTCTTGATTAACAAGGGAGAGAACTCTTTAATTTATCCGAGTTACGTCCCTTTAAACACTGTTTAGTTATTCACAGTTGAATCTTATGTATATTGCCAATTAATTACAGGCCAATTATATGAAGGTATTCGAAATTCTCATGTAATACTTTAGGTTGTATCATATTTAAAAAGGAACAACGGCACTAGCTGGTCTATTGGCCGTTATCAAAGTTTAAGTATCTGTCCTGTCCGAAGGTAGAGGAGAGAAATCGTTTTTTGTTCGAACTTCCGCCTATATTAAAAAGCAATTTTGTTTTTGAATTTGGATAATGTACGCACCCGTGACGAAACAAAAATATCATGTTCTAGAAATCACATTAATTGATAAAGTAAGCTAATAAGAAAATAAAATTTTATGAGTATCCGAGAAGAGAATATCTCGCCCACCATTTTCATAAATGTCAAGAAACAAAGGGAGATAACTCAACACTTATTCATACTAGATTTATGTTGTAATGCTATTGAATTCCCATTAATCACTTAAAAATAATTTTCTTTATAAAATAAAAACTATTTGATCAATTGACGTGATTTTTGGAATAGGATGCTTCCATTTCGCTACAGATTTTCATTATTTTTTTTTTTTAATATAAGGAAAATTATGGACAAGAACCGAGAAATCTTCAATTGAGAAAATTTAATTTTCCTTTCATCTAGAGTTTGATAAAATACCTCATTAACACACTGGCGGAAAGCTCATGGTTCAGTTTTCTCAACTTAACATTCACGGGCAACATGAATTGGAACAAATAGATTGGGGTCATTTTTGTGGTTGCTGCAAAGAAGGTGGGCTCCCTTTACTGTTTTAGAAAATTACTCATACTCGAGAGTATCCTATATCTCTACACAATTCGCTCATGCATAAAGCATTGTTGCCATATCAGGACTGGTGCATTTATCACTAGTGTCCAACTTTAGACAGAATCAAATATGCTCCTCACTATCGACCAAGCTCGAACCTCTGTCTCCTCGCCGCAGTGCTGCATTTCTATGCCTGTTTTACAAGTATTTCAATGGAATGTGCTCTGATAAACTCATTGTACTTGTACAACCTCGACATACATACTTTCAATAAACACGTCCTGCAGCAAAATCCCACACCTTCACCATAGGGACAAATTTGATTTTCTCATTAAAAATAAAACTACACATTAAATGCCGAAATGCTTTCTATTCTAATAGCTTCTTCCCTTGAACCGTTAAATGTTTTAATATAATGCGGGCAGACATCTTGCTCATCATCGTACATTGCCCCCTTTTAAACATGATACGAAATAGTAGCTGCATACGTCCAAGTGGTAATATGCCTTGTTTAGGGTGAATCAGATTTTTAAAAAAGAATTTATAATTCCGGCAAATGATCACACTTTATCGATGTATGTCTTACGCACGATTCGCAGTTAATAACAAAAAATAGTCTTTTCAGACGTTAAAAAAGAAATTTACCCCCCCCCCAGATATTTTTCAAATCAAAACAAAATAAAAAAGATGATCATGAAGTATAGGACGGACGGTAAACTCACGGAAAAAATAACTTTAAATATGATAATCAGTAAAAAATACACCCAAATAGTTGTAACATTGCGTTGGATGGTTCTCAAGCTGTCATCTTAGATGTAACAAAACAAAGCTAATATTGCAGAGAGAGAGAGAGAGAGAGAGAGAGAGAGAGAGAGAAAGAGAGAGAGAGAGAGAAAAGAAAAGAAAGAGATAGAAAGAGACATTCTGTTATTCGGAGTAGGCTACATGATATGATAACTTCAGAATTCTGAGTTATTTAATATATGGATATAAAATTCTTCTGACTAGGGTGTTTATTATCTGTAAAATGACAAGTGCTTTGCTTTCTCAGCATTAACCCTATTTTTCAAGAAGCTCTTTATTTATTTATTTTTTACAAAGGAATCAGCACTTATCAAAGCCCAGAGGTCACTCGAGGATAAGGGTTAAAGAGTGTACAGTAATCAAAAGGACAATATAGTAATCGTTAGAAATGTAAATTTATGTAAATTGGATTACTTAAGGGGAACGGCTCATCAAGAACTTGTTTACATTGGACTTGAAGACAACCATATTGTAGTCAGCTGGAAAGTAGGAAAAAGGAAGAGAGTTCACCAGGTGTGCAGTTCTAAGAAAGAAGCTTTGTTCATGGAATCTACGTTTAGGTTTAGGCACAGATAAAGAATGAGGGAAATTATTGATAGCGTTTTCAGCTAGAGGAGTGTTTCTCGTGAATGTTTGGCGAGGGAGACCATAGATTGGAGCTCAGACGAGCATATACCATGAAAATAACGATAAAGCAGAGATTGGCTTGCAACGTCCATTCTGTGAGAAAGAGGTTGCAGGGAAGAGAAAAGGGCATCCCCCACTAGGCTACAAAGTCTATTTTGAACTCTGTCAAGGCAGGATAATGTCTTTCTAGCAGCTCCTGCCCAGATGTAGCAACAATACTCCATCCTTGGACGTACCTGGCTGTTATAAATGTAGAGAATTGCATCAGCAGTGAGATATCTACTAGATCGATAGAAGGATCCCACCATTTTTCCAGCCACCATGGCAATGGATTTGATGTACGTGTTCCATTTCAAATCAGGAGTAAAGGTCAAGTCCAGAAGCTTGTCAAAATATGGGGCCTCTCCAAGACGAGAGCCATTCATTTCAAGTGATGGCAAATGGGGATCAGAACGTTGATGATGTAAAGAACCAAACCAATTGCTCGGGTAATCTTTTTGATTAGCTAAATATTTTTCTGCTAGTGGGACCCATGAAAATTCTATGGAATGAGAAAATATTTAATCAACAAATATTTTTTTTTTTTGATAAAACTGATATATTGTTGGAATTCAGAAAAATAACACGCAGCAAATATGAGTTCATGAACATTTACTACGGAAATAGCGTTCGTTGTATTTAAAATATAGAACTGACATATATGCGATAAATTAATAAGTAATAATCAATATTTAGAAAGAAATATTGTGCTACATAGTTCAATACAAATAATAAAATCACATTCTAAGAGACAATATTTAATTTACTCCTTCAGCCCAGCACTTTTTGGGCTGACAATGTTCTCCATTTTTTCCCTGTTTCTGTCGAATGTTTCTCTTTTTTACATAACATTTCGCTGGTTTCTTTGTGCGGCGAAGATCGGGGCACATCAAAATTACTAAGAGTTCTTTTCTCATACCATTCCAATAATTGTCACATATTCTTGAAATTATATGCGGAAACGAGGCTACATATAAAGGAGGTAACTCTCATATTCTTGTCCAGATTTGCCAGATTTGCCAGATTTGTCCTTTTTAAAATTAAATTTCGTGATTTTGGGCTTTTTAAAATCAGTTTTGCCCTTTTCAAAGCATAACTTATGGACTAAGGAGAACTAATAGAATATTATGTAGATTACATCCCTGCTGTTCAAAGCACGCATCTAAGCAACCTACTGAACATCCATTCATTCATTTAATTGACAAAGAATAAACGCATAAGCGATTGTCATTTACAAGGGTAAAAAGTTAGTGAGAATTTAGGGGGGATATATACAAAGAAAAATTTTACAGGGGGAAAGCTATGGAGGTTCGACCAGCATCTGTCCCAGGCCACCTTGAAGCCCAGTAGTGTGGGCATGGAGATGCCACTTGAACCAAGAACGCTGCTTGGCGTCGAGGCTTCTCAAACTGTGGAAGGTAGACCTTTTTCGTGTGCCCATGGAGCCGGCGATCCGGGGCAGTAGTGAAGAATAGGTCCTGGTCCAGGCTGCACTGTCCATGGAAGATGTTGTAGGCGAGGATGAGGTCGCCTCGAAGCCTTCTTGGCTCAAGGAAAAAAAAGATTTAGAGCCCTTAAATGTTGCTCATAGGATAGACCTCTGAGACCAGCCACGATTCTCGTTGTCAGACGCTGAAGCCGTCCTTCACATTGTGCATTTTTACAAAAATATTTATAGTTTTATAATAATTGTGTCAAATTCATGATTCATATTTAGACACTAGAGTTTATGGACAGTTTTTGGAGTAATGGTGCGTTTTGCGACAGTTTACAACAGTTAGGGACAGTTTATGGATGTTCTTAAGTTTGTGACAGTTGATGGTTTCCAGTTAGGCACAGTCGAAAGCAAGTTATAGCTCAGAGCAGATCGAGATGAGCTGACGTCAACTGACGCTAAAAATGCCGCGATAGACGATTAAGTTTGTGATGTTAGCATTTGGAGTGTCCCTTTCCACGGTGATGTTACACGAACTGATATCTACAGTATATGTAGGAGCCTTTGTTTTTTGCTTTGAGCTTGTTTTTTTTTTTCTTTTGGGTCATTGCCTGCACCCTCTTAATAGCCGTGAGACACGACAACACGGCCAGAAGAGGAGACAACAGAGATGGAGACTATAAAAACAGCGTTGGGGTCACCGGCGTTCTCGAATGGGAGAGCATGTGGTTGCGCACTTCGATTGTTGATAATGTCCATTAATGAACACATACGAATGATTGCAAACATATTTTTGTTGAGTCGAGCTTAGATATTGTCATGGAGTTATTGAGTTGAGAAGATAAAGACAGCTACAGAGAGAGAGAGAGAGAGAGAGAGAGAGACAGACAGACAGACAGACAGGCAGACAGACAGACAGACAGACAGAGAAAGCGAGAAAGAGAGAGGTAGAGAAATAAAGAAGGAGAGAGAAAGAGGGAACTTCAATTTGCTTTGCTTTAAGCAATCGTTCTAAGATCACATTATATATATATTTGATTCGCTCCCAGTCGATTTCTTCCTACAAATATAATACCTAACTACGTCAATAATGTTATTTATCACGTAATTTCGACGTCAATTTATCCGGTCATGTGATTGTCATATTTGACCCTAAGACGTCGATATACAACTACTTACACGGCTCACAAAGCTTCCAGTTGCAAATATCAAGCCTTTTCTGCGTCACCTATTTTGGATTAAAAAAACTTATGCTACAAGTTCTTTACTTTTTCAAATATGTAGTCGTTGTTTTTGGGTTGGTTGTTTTGTAAAGAAACATGTTGCCTTTTGTTTTTTGGCTTTGCAGAACATGATTGAGTTTTTCTAAGGGAAACGAAATTAATAATAACATGGGTCACACAGAATAGAAAAAGTTCGCATAGACGATGAAGCGGAAAATATCACGTTCTTCTGGTGACGTAGAGCATTGTTGGTGAAAAAAACAAAAACTAGAAACGATAAAGTTATTGCGCGTTCAAATCACAAATTAAAGCAAATATTGCGTGAACTTTTGTTTTTATACGCGACAATGTTGACATCTATGAATGCGATATTCGTACGATTACAGCTGATTTAGATGGTTTATTACCGTTTGTGTATGTTTTCACTTTTTCTAATTCTTCTATTTAGAGAACTTGCCTTCTCTTCTACATTCGCACGCATGTCAGCTGCCAGTGATCACTACCCGGTCTTTTGCGAAAGGTCAGGGCTTGTATGAATCAGTTAAGATAAACAAATCCTGTGCAATTACAGCCATGTCTCGACCGTTCACAGATACAAAAACGTAAAACTATCCACCCATGCGTATATGTGTGCGAATGCATTACTGTGAACCGTACGCTTATAGGTATGTGTGCAGTTTTGTTTTTGCGCACGCGCGTGTGTGTTTGTCTGTGTGTATGCGCACGCGCGTGTGTTTGTCTGTGTGTATGCGTGCGTGTGTATGCGTGCGTGTGTGTATGTGACATTAACTTTTTCTATGTAGCTATTTCTGACACCGTCTGTCGTTTGTAACAGGGATTTTATACTAATCAATAATCAATTCGCCAAAGCAGGACCCAACATGTAAGGATAAGGTCTCGTTAGCGTATGCGTTAAAGAGTCACCCTCCCAGGCATTATATTTTAATTTTAAGGAGTGGTTTGGTTGGATTGTTGTTGTTGTTGATCGTCTGAAATATCGACAAATCCACCCACTGCTATCTTTACACCAACCAGTGTGCCCTTCAGGAAAGCTAGTTTTCCTTCATCCTCCGACTTTGTATCACATTTTTCTACAGCGGGATGCAATTAAATCATTAAATGAATAATCAGTAAACAATAAGAACACATCCTCAGTTGCATTATCCGATCCCGACCTGCGAACAAAGATTTTAAACTCTTTGTGAACTTTCTTCTGTATTTAAGATAAATCAACATATCTTTTCATCGGCACTTTTTCCAGTTTTTTTTTTTTTAATATTTTCATTTTTTATATATGTAACGTAGTCTGGCTTCCCCATTAAATGACGACTCACGTGCCGAATCAGCATTTTAAGCTGTAACGAGGGCGTGACGCCACAGAACGGAATGCATATATAGGGATAAATATCAGACAAAAACAGACGAAAAATGAAGAAAACGCGTGACGATTGGGAGGTTATCCGAGTCCCTTTTTCTTACCCTTTCGAAAGCGAGTCGACCGGCCTGACAGCTGTGTCTGGTAATCCCACTATGTCTGAAGCCGTGTGTTGAGAAACAATTGTATCTGGTTTCGTGTATTAAGAGCCAGTTATGTCTGGTATCGTGTGTTGAGAACCAGTTGTGTCTGGTACCGTGTGTTTAGAACCAGCTGTGTCTGGTACTGTGTGTTGAGAGCCAGTTGTGTCTGGTAACGTGTATTAAGAGCCAGTTGTGTCTGGTACCGTGTGTTGAGAGCTAGTTGTGTCTGGTATCGTATGTTGAGAGACATTTGTATCTGAAGCCGGGTATTGAGAGCCAGTTTTTTTTTCTGGTGTCCTGTATTGAGAGTCATCAATGTTTTGGGCCGTGTATCAAGAACCAGTTGTGTCTGGTACCGTGTATTGCGAGCCATCAGTTCCCGGAGCACCGTATTAAAAGCTGACCGCTGTGATGTTCAGTTAGAGAGGACAACGTTTCATATTTTTACTATTCATCGCGTAGTCATTTATCATCTATTTTATTTGAACTAATTTAATAGAATTAATCTTTTTGTATACTTTAAAAATATCCTCTAAGAAAATGGATGTACACTTCCAATACAATATATATCTTCACCAATCTATAATAGAACCTTGCAAATACAACCTCGACTTTATTACCCAATCCATTCAATAACAAAGTAATAGTAATAATTTAAATGGATTTGCATTAAAAATCAAATTACTTCTTTTTTCCTATTCCATCTCCTATCTAGATTTTTGGGCGAGTAGTATGAGTTTAATTTCCTGGTTAGTATAATAAAAAATATTGTTAGTTAAAATAAACACCTTATAAAGTAGTATTGGAGAAATAGACTCACAATAGTTATGCATATCGGAGATAATAACATTTAGTTGTGAACTCCGTTTAAGATTAAAAAACTAACTGATTACGTTATCTCATGCTGAACTCTGTTTAAGATTAAAAAACCCAACTGATTACGTTATCTCATGCCTGTCAGAGAGGGAAGCGAATTTCCTTTTAATCAAAGGATAATTCTATCTAAAATCTTTTTGCTAATTTTACTTAAACATATTTTGACGGACAAATTTATCTAATGGATGTATTGTTAAGAAAATTCTTTTTATGATCTTTAAGAGAAACTCTTGGAGTAACAGGAATCACATTAAAAACCGACCCTGGTGTCTAACTCTGTCAATAAGTCTCCTGTGCGTCATGAGTAAGTTGCTGGAATCTGTGTTAAATACAGAAGTAATCAACCATCTCAACAAAAATAACCTTCTTAGTGACACTCAATATGGTTTCCGTTCTGCTAGATCTACAGCAGATGTACTTACAGTTATATCTCATAGGATTAGCAAATCTCTCGATGGAGGCAACCTTTCTAGGGCAATTGCTCTTGACATATCTAAGGCCTTTGATAAGGTTATGGCATAAAGGTTTACTTTATAAGATCTCTAGCTATGGTATTGCTGGAAATGTCTTCTCAATTATTAAATCATTTCTTTCTGATAGGTTCATAAGAGTAGTAGTTGAGGGGCAAAAATCAGAAGCTCACGGTATTAATGCCGGTGTCCCTCAGGGGTCCATCCTGGGCCCAACTCTTTTCCTGATCTACATTAATGATCTTCCAAATCACATCTTTACATCATTTGTAGACATTTATGCTGACGACACTACCATTTATGGTAGCACATCTAAGACAGTAAACGACCAAGTTCTCTCCAATTCTCTCTCCTCTGATCTTGAGCATGTAGTACAATGGGGGAAGAAGTGGCTGGTTACTTTTAATGCATCTAAAACCAAGCTTCTCTCTTTACATCATCAACATTCTGATCCACATCTGGCATCAATTGAAATGAATGGCTCTCGTCTTCAGGAGGCCTCTAGTTTTGACAAGCTTCTTGGCTTGACTGATCTTAAATGGAACACGTACATCAAATCTGTTGCCAAGGCCGCTGGAAAAATGGTGGGATCTTTCTATCGATCCGGTAGATATCTCACTGCTGATGCAATTCTCTATCTATATAAGAGCCAGGTACGTCCAAGGATGGAATACTGTTGCCACATCTGGGCAGGAGCTGCTAGAAAGGACTTGTTCTGCCTTGATAGGGTTCAAAATAGACTTCGTAGCCTCGTTGGAGATGTCCTTTTCTCTTCCTTGCAACCTCTATCTGACAGAAGAAATGTTGCGAGTTTGTCTCTGATGTATCGTTATTTTCATGGAAAGTGTTCGACTGAGTTTCAATCTATGGTCCCCCCTCGCCAAACATTCACGAGAAACACTCGTCTAGCTGTAAACACTATCAATAATTCCCCCCACTCTTTATCTGTGCCTAAACTTAAACGTAGATTCCATGAACAAAGCTTCTTTCTTAGAACTGCACGCCTGTGGAATTGTCTTCCGTTTTCCTGCTTTCCGGCTGACTACAATATGGTTGTCTTCAAGTCTAACGTAAATAAGTTCTTGATGAGCCGTTCCATATAAGTTATTAAATTTACCAAATTTTCATTACTAATGATTACTATATTGTCCAATTTCTACTGTACACTCTTTAACCCTTATCCTTGAGTGGCCTCTTGGCCTTGATAATGTGGTGATGCCTATGTAAAAAAAAGGAATAGGAAATAAATCCGCATATGATTAATTATATTCAAATAACGATTCCCCTTCATTAATTATTTGATTAAAAGAGTGAGAAGAGCAACTTTATACGATTTCTTAAGTTTTTGTACATTAGCGACTTATATGTAAGTTAATCTAATTCATAGTAGTTTTTAGTTTTGTCAGCAAGTACAACTATCTTGTGAGGTATTTATTTTTGTAGCGAAATTATTGATTTTATCTATTGCAGGGTTTCGGGTATTTCATTTTTTTTTTTTTTTTTACATTTGATTATCTTCGTTTGATTAATTAAAGCATGTGCAAAATCTTCTAAGAGATTATTCTGTGTAGGGAAAGAAATAGATATTTAACTGTAGAATGAGGCAGCTAATCTTTCGGCTTTCTTCATCTGTCTATAGAAATCTACTGGAAGCCATGGTTATTGAGAAAATTATTGGAATTTATATGAGAAGCTTTATTACTCATACATTTTAATTTTAAATCATAATGATAAGCTTTCAATCTTACATTAATCACGCACTTATTTAGAGATTGGATATATACATGGTAGAATGATATATTTGAAAATAAAAGAAAACAATACTACAGTCTTATTTTAAAACTTTTTTGGGGAAAAATCAATTCGGATAACTTGATTAATTAGTGGAGCTGATATCTATTCAATGTAACCGCCTCCAGCCTCAATTGCAGCCTCGATACGGGATCTGGAACCGATAACACGCCTTTTCCACAAGCGCCAGTAGGAGTTCGGAGATCAGGCTGGATTTGGTGTTGTGCGAGGTCATGTTTGTGATGTTCTCAACGTATGAGTAAAACGAAGTAGTTCAGTGGGTTGAGATTCAGCACTCCTTCTGAAGTCAAGCTTGGGTCTCTTTGGTCTTGTGGGCCAGCGCAGAGTCTGACTGATACACCCAGGGTCTGCCTGCGGCCAGCTGATTGCACCAGATGATTACCGCACTCTTCAGCCCATCCAGGTACACTTTGGTGCTTGCTTCTCGCTCCACACACACACACACACACACACACACACACACACACACACACACATATATATATATATATATATATATATAAGTTACTGCTTCCATTAAATTTTTTATTATTATGTGCTTTAATTATCATCTCTTAGTTTACACAGCAACTATGAGGCAGGTTTAATTGGATTTTATTAAATATCAATAAAAAAAAAACTAAAACTGCCCTCTAGATACTGTGAAAACTTAGAGATGGCGATAAAGCATATAATAAAATATATAATAGCAGCATAAAAGAAAAACATATAAACAAAATTGGTAAGAAAAGTGGCCAACGTAACAACAACAAGAATAAGACAAAGGAGAAAATAATAATTTCTAGAAACAGAAGTAACCTAAACCTTGATAGAACTAAAAACGCTATAAATAGAAGAACAGTAGTAACTGTAGAACTCGTGCAATCTATACTATTGTCCGCTATAAAATAAAAGCCTAACCAAAAGCATCATTTACCAGGTCACACTATTGCCATTAAAAAATCGAATAACAAGAACTAATACGTAGCAACGACTTTCCTGAATGTAAAAACGGATATTACGACCACAGAAATACATTTAAAAACAAATAAACGTCAAATAAAACAGAATTAGAAAACGACAACTAGCAGCTGAAGAAAAGTGGACGCTCACCGACAGTCAATTCGAAAATAGTACAACAAGCCAGAATATGTATGATCCTAGATGACTTGTGTAACTATGTTTGAATGAGAAATTAGCTATCTTAAATTTTAAAGAAGCCCAACATTTATTAAATTGCAGAAGTGAAATAGCAAACGTATGCATACACAAAATAAACTTTAGCTTAGGATAACTAAACATAAAAAAATATTAACAGCAATAGCCAAAATAATAATAATAATAATAATAATAATAATAATAATTAATAAAAATTAAATAAATAAACTATAATGTAAACGAAAAACAGCACGATTAAACTAAGTCAATTCCTAACAAAAGAAAAGGAAGGACTTAACCCTCAAAAAACGAACAAAGCAAGGAGTGAATTAGAAGTAAAGTGACTTCTTACCTGACTAAAATGTGACAACTAGCTGCGATAAATGGGTGTACGAATAACAAAAATTTGGTTGACTAACTAGCACACTCAGTACTACTGGAATATATAAAATCAAGCTGTAGTATCGCTTCCATTCTATAGCCCGACGAATCCTCACGACGATGAAATGCCGAAGCTTAATTGCCATATATATTTTCCAAACTTACTTCCTAGCACTATTTACATTACTGAAAATACATACATAAAATTTTATGTAGATACATGAAATTATATATATATCTATATATATAAAAATGTAAATGTTGGTTCGTTTGGAATTAATTGTCTAAAAAACCACTGGACGGATGGCTTCCACGTTTTGGTATAATATGTTTACTATATCCATGTGTGTTTTTATATATTTCTTTTTAATTATAACATTATACTTAATTTTTCTATGATAAATAGGTGGATTTCTTTGTACCGAGAGGCCATTTTTTATTTAGGGACAATTATTTATTACCGCTTCCTGTCACGTGACCAGTGTTACAATTTAGCGGTTTTCCTGCTATATCTGGAGATTTCGTTTACAATCTAGCGGGAAATTCTAGAAAATCTGGAGGTATTTGGCACCCAAACACCCGCATTAGATTATTAAAAAATAAAGAAAAGCGCTTGAAAATATTCAATGTAAGTAAAAAAAAAAGTAGAATTTATTGCCTTTGGTAACAATTATTTATTGATTATTTGTTTTGTTTTTCACCTTTTTTTCGACTAACCATTCTTAAATCTCACTATAAAATCGATTTTTCCAAGTACATTTTAGGTGAGGGGGGAATTCCAACTTCCGAAGTTTGGGTTTGTATTACTGTACACATAGATTCGAAAAAGTTGTCAAAAAACAAATATATAACAAATAAATGTTATCAAAGGCAAGATAAGTTACTTTTCTGCAAAACTGGATATATTTTTCGTGTTTTTATTCAATGTAACATATTTATTCAGCTCGAAAAACATACAGTGTTTACCGATGTATTCGAAAATTCAAGATGGCGTCTCACACCCTCTTTAACACCGTAAGTTTGGAAAAAGGTGTTATAAATAAAAAACTATACAAAATACTATTAAAAACCCGCCGAATATATGTCAACCTATGTCACAGTAACATGTATTGAGCGAGTTTTTAACAGTATTTTATCCGTTTTTTTTATTTATAACATCTTTTCCCAAACTTACCGTGTTAAAGAGAGAATCAGACTCCATCTTGAATGTTCCAATACATCGGTAAACACTGTATGGTTTTCCAGCTGAATAAACATGTTACATTGAATAAAAACACGAAAAATATATCCAGTTAGGTAGAAAAGTTACTTATCTTGCCTTTGATAACATTTATTTGTTATATATTTGTTTTTTGACAACTTTTTCGAATATATGTGTACAGTAAAAGCGATTTTCTGGACATTTCTTTCTCCTGATCTCGCGGTTTTTTTTTTTAAATCTCAGTTGACAACATTGCATCACTAAAAAAAAAACACCACAGGCTTAATGTAAACAGAATGTGTTTACAATATCGGTATATTTTCTATGGGTTTAATTACATGATTATTGATAATGTAACCATGTGATTGAACTTTAATTTAAATTAACCACACGTGGTCGCAAAACGAATGCCGACGCTCAAAGTGTATACACATTTTGACTCCTCCCTTTACTTAAAAATTCACCAAAAATCAGAAAATTAACCAATTTTAATGAAAATTGCAGTATTTTTCAAATAATGATCGCAGAATATAATGAACTAATTAGTTTTACTTAACTCTTAGTGAAAATGTTTTATTTTGTTTAAACAAAAAATACCTTTACTAAAGTTATGGTTTTCAGTAGTAAATAAAAAACGCAAGAATTTATTTTTGCTTTTTTTAAAGCATCGTAATTTGTAACAATAAAAAAAATAATTTTTACAGTAACATTACGAAAAAAGCCCCTAAAGTCCGTATTAATGTATTCGATATAACTCGAAGAAAAATGAATTATCGTATACTATTCAGGAAATTAAAGATTCAATTAGATTCCTATTTCAGTCACCTAAATTATTTAGGGTGAAATGAGTTTAGGAATTTATAGCTAAACCTGAATATTTTTTTTTTGTAAATATCCAGATACGCTACTACAGAACACCGACCACTCTAATTTGTTGGGGGGGGATGTGATGTTGGGGCGCGCCCCCAATGTACAAAGTTAAAATCTACGGAAAATGTTAAATGGTGTTCTAATTGGTAAATGTCGGTGCGTTACTTACGGAAAATTTGAAAATTCGATGTTCCAGGTTAAAAAAAACAGATAAATTACCCCCCCCCTACTCCAACTTGGTGTGCTTTCCTTTTCTTATTTTATTTCTTTTTCAGCTAATTTTAAATTTTCCACCCAAAAAGCGCTATAATGTATTTTTGAAAATTAGAAAATTCTATGTCCTGGGAAAAAAAATCCCCCTCCCCCAACGTAGTTTGCTTGGTGAAGCCGTCGTTTATGCTACAGCGTGCATGCGCGTAGCATAAACGGAAGCTGCAAAATGGTGGAAAGAAGTTCGTGGGTTCAGGGGTAAATACCATGCAAACGGTAAATTTGCCCCAAGTTTGACTATCAGATTCGTTGTCAGCGACCTCAATTACCTATACAAAAACAAATTAGAGTGGTCGGTGTTCTGTAGTAGCGTATTTGGATATTTACCTTTTTTTTTCTTGCTTAAAAAAATAGCATTAATACAGTAAGTTAGGTAAACTGACTTTTTCGTTTAAAAATGTAATTATTTCCCTTTCGTTATTAACATTTTTTTTTCAAATTTTTTTTTAATAAATATTTTGTGTTTTATATACATAAAGTACCATTGTTGAATGTTACTGTTTTGATTTTTTTATTGGGGGGGGCACAATTAAAAAGTTAAGAAAGATTAAAATGAAGCGAAATTTAAGTTTCCGTTCCATTTTTACAACAACCGTAAAACAGTGCATACTCAGCAAGTTTTATCGTAATTTATAAGCATATTGAAACACTAAATCAACATTTTATTTATTTTTTTGCATAATTAATGATGGAAGTATTTTTCTGTTTATTTTCTTAACATCTGCTAAAAAAAATAAATAATTTGTACATTCTCTTGAAAAAAAGAATCAAACTTTTCTCTACTTTCACATGTGTTCCATTTTAACAAACTGAGCCACAGCAACGCGTGGCCGGGTACAGCTAGTATATATATGTATATATATATATATATATATATAGAGAGAGAGAGAGAGAGAGTGAGAGAGAGAGAAGGAGAGAAACTGGGAGAGAGAAAGAGACAGAATGCAGAGAGATAATAAAAGAAAGTAAGACAAATATAGAAGAACGAATAAAAAAATTCCAAGAACAAAAAACAATATTTATACCAATATCTTACGAAAAAAGCAACAAAAATAACAACAACAAACAAAAAACAAACAAACAAACAAGGATATTAAATGAGTGATGCTATAAGTATGTAGAAAAAAAGCAAAAATAGAAAAGAGGATACAAGAAATAAAAGAGTGAAGTGGAAAGAGAAAAAGCGACACACAAAAAGCAAAGACAAAAGAAAAAACTGAAATGTAAACACTAATGTTAAAAAAAACATGTTTATTTAAGCCGTTTTTTGTCGAGTTATTTCCCTTGATTACCTTTCATTGCACGATTAGGAGTTGAAGAGTGTCATTTAAAAGTCAAGTTGCAATTAGCTTGATAATTAAGTAACAAATAACCTGACAGGCCAATGCCAGATAGAGTATCTTCTTTCCAAGGAGATCATATTCCCAGGCATTGCACCCTTCTCGTCATTAGTAAGAATGGCTTTATTGCCTATCGCTTGGAGTTCCCTTTTTGTGTTGAGTTCCGATGGGAGTATCAAAACCAATAGGATCTAAGTTATTGTTGAGATGACTTTTGCCCGATTGAGTTATGCCTTTGGTTCTGTGCAGTTGTAAGAGATCCAAGCTGTCAGACTTTGCCTTCTCCTTTTGAGAAGGGATTAGGTTATTGCTAATCGCCTGAGACTCTACTACTTGGGAATGCTGACTTAAACCAGAATGTTTCTCTTCTTCAATTTTCACTTTCTTACCCTTGAATTACTTCACCCCACCTTGGGAGGAGATAAATAGCGTGAGTGTCATTTTATCTGTTTGCATTTTTATTTGATTTTCGATCCTCGTAATAAAATGTATTCAATTATTTATATATAAAAGAATTTAGTGCTAGTTGGTAATCATTGTCCCTTCCCAAAATGTGGTGCCACTATAGGAGAGCGTATATATTTATAAAAAACATAATATTTTTATGGAAATCGCCCCAGAGAATGTATAACGCAAGTTGATGTAAGAAGTTAGTTAAAAACTAGTCAGCGATATTAGATGGATAGATTCCGCCTAAAAAGCAGCAATTATTTCCCCTTTGTCAAACTGACTGAATTTGAAAACTAAAGGACAAGGAAGGGAATCGGAGTAGACAGGGTTGGCAAAAATAAATCCAAGTACACGTGTTTCGAATTTTGCTAATTCTAAATACAAAACCTATCTAAGAACACTGCTAGGCATATAAAGTACCTTCCTGTTAAATATCATAAAAATCGGCCCAACCGTTTTTGAGTCCATACGGAACGAATTCACACACACACACACAATAACACACACACTGACAAAGTTCCTTTTATATAATTGTAGATAGATATATACATATAAGTGATTGGACGATTCAAATATTTTTCCCGGTTCAGATACAATTATCGATTCCTTACTAAATTCCCGACTTCGATACAATTATTGATTCCGATTCCGATTCTCTTAAAATCTCTAAACATTTATCCAAAACTATTTTGGCAGGGAATACCGTATAACCTCACGTAATATGTGCAGCTATAATACATTTGTTTGGTGTTATCTATAAATAGTTTGATTAGTAGTTAAAAATCGATAAATATTTCTCTTTTCCCCATTAGTGCAGGCATTAGAAAATCAACATTTAATGAAAAACCATTTTTGCAAAGCTCTTCAATCGATCCCTAATAGAGAAATGCTTCCCAACATCTTGCCAAACCTCATTAGTTTGCGAAGTATTTAAAAATTCTGGAGATCGTTCTTCTTCATCTCAGTATATACCAGGTAATCCTCTGTATCATGAGTAAATTGCATTTAAAAAAACTCCTCATCGACAAACAATATGGTTTCAGTCCTGCGAGATCAGCATCTGATGTACTGACTGTAATTTTACAAAGGATCCGTAAATCAATTGACGGGGATTTTTTCTATCTTCGCGCATCAAAGGCATAACATAAATGTCTACTTCACAAGAGTTCCAGCTAAAATCTGTGAATGTCTTCTCAACCATCGAATCTTTTATTTCCGATAAGTTTTTACGAGTAGTTGTCGATGGACAGAAGTCCGGAATCTCAAAGTATCAACGCTGGCGTTCTTCACGGATCCATTCTGGGCCAAACTCACTTCGTTATCTTCATCAATGATCTCTTTTTTTTCTTTTTTTTTTTTACACAGTGATCACCACTTATCAAGGCCCGGAAGCCACTCAGGGATAAGGGTTATTGCAAGTACATTACGTTAGTGTGGAGATTTGATGAAGTGTTTACTTAAGGGGGCGGTTCATTAGGAATTTGTTAACATTGGACTTGAAGACATCCAAGTTGTAGTCCGGTGGGAAGCAGGCAGACGGAACAGAGTTCCACAGGCGTGCAGTTCTAAGAAAGAAACTTTGTTCATGGAATCCGCGTTTTGATTTAGGCACAGATAAAGAGTGTGGGAAATTTTTCACAGTGGATTCAGCTAGACGGGTGTTTTTCGTGAAAGAATGGCGAGGGGGGACCAGAGATTGAAGTTCAGACGAGCATCTGCCATGGAAATAACGATAAAATAAGGATAGGCTCGCAACGTCTCTTCTGTAGGAGAGAGGTTGCAGGGTAGAGAAAAGAGCATCCCCCACTAAGCCACGAAGTCTATTTTGTACTCTGTCAAGGCAGGATAGGCTGTTTTTTCCCAAAGCAAATTTTAAGTTCCTTCGTCGACACATACACAGATGATACTACCATATATGGCAATATTGCAAAGGCCAACAATAAACAGGATCTTTTTGAGTCTCTCCCCTTCGACCATGAACTTGTGGTCCAATGGGTCAAAAGGTGGATGTATAATTCAAACGCATACAAAAACAAGCGTCTATCTTTTCACCATAAATGATCTGATACCCAGTTGGCCATGACTGATATGAATGGTTCTCGCCTCAAGATAAGGTCCCTGCTTTGACAAACTTCTGGATTTGACCTTCACTCCTGATCTGAAACTGAAGGCTGTTGTCAGGTTTGTCGGAAAGAAGAGTTGCGTCATTTTACCCCTCCAGAAGATACCTCAGTTAGGACGCAAACCTCTACATATACAAGCCTCTACATATACAAGCCTCTACACATACAAGCCTCTACATAAACAAGAGACATATACGTCCAAAAATTGAGTACAGTGGTTAAATCTGAGTAGGAGTTGCTCGGAGAAACCTATTGTGCCTTGACAAAGTTCAAAACAGACTTCGACCCTAGTAGATTATGCCATTTTCTCATTTTTTCTGCAGATAATGTAGGAACATTTTGAGTCTCTCTATGCTCCATCTTTATTTTAATGGAAAGTTCCCGTCTGAGCTTCAATCTATGGTGTCTTCTCGCCAAACCTTCACAAAACACTCGTTTAGCTATTAACAATTTCCCCCATTTTCTATCTGTGCCTTAATCTGAACGCAAATCCCATGAACTCAGCTTCTTTCCTTGAAATTCCCGTCTTCGGAACTCTGCTCCACTGGCCTGTGTTCAAACTGACTAAAACATAGTAGTCTTCAAGTCCAATGTAAACAAATTCTTGTTGACCAGTTCCCATAAATATTCAAACTATAACCAATTATTATTCCTAATCATTACTACGCTGTTGTCTTGGTGACCACCGTACACTTATAATCCTTATCCTCGAGTGGCCTACATGTCTTGATAAGAGGTGAGTCCACTATAAAAAAAAGGAACAATAAAGCAATAAACAAGGACTGTTTTCGACATCGGAAATTAGAAAAAAATTCGATAGTCAAAAATGTTTCGATTTTTTCGATTCCCGATTCCGATTCCGATTAATCGTCTAAAAAGAAATATATATATATATATATATATATATTTATATATATATATATATATATATATATATATATATATATATAAAGTATTTTTAGCCTGAAACAGTAGATTTATTGTCGTGACTAATGGGAATTTTGTTTGCCAAATAAATAATATCCTCTTTTTATTGAAAATTCAATGGTCTTTACTTCTGGATAGTCTTAACCTTGAACACACACACACACACACACACACACACACACACACACACATATATATATATATATATATATATATGAACAGTGCATGGTGTTGTGGTGTGGTGTGTTCATATACGATTAGACTTCAGCACATCTCTTGATAAAATACCCGATAAGTTAACAAAAGGAAATTGTGAGAAAACTGCGTGGGCCACAAAGTTAGGCAGGCACAACCACGGAAAGTAAATATAAACTTCAAAAGCTTATGAATTTATCAGTTTTAAATAGATTTTAACCGAAGTTTTCTTAATGTTCGTTGGTCTTTCACCGATGACGTCATTTGTGGTCACAAATTTTTGAGCCGTCGCCAAAAAGAGAAAATAGAGACTCAAATTGTTGAATGTTTTAAATAAAATGAAAACACTATTATTTCTAAGTATAAGTCGCGTGTTAATTAAATGCATAAAAACGTGTAGTCGAAATCATTTTTAGTTGAAAGTTAAACTATGAAATCTAAGAATTGAATAAAACCTGTTACTGACAACAACTTGTGTGTTCCCTGGAGTTTGAATGACAACGAGTATCCCCAGATTTCCATTACTTGCCACATATTTCTATAAAATTTACAAATAAATTTGCGATATCGCAATGGCCGCTTGTTATTGACTTCTCCATGGTAATAATCATTGGTATAACATTAGCTTTTTTTTCTGGTATTTGAAGGTGCAATAAACCTTCCAAAGGTCCAAGTCTTCTTTGTCCTCATCCAATGGATGACTGGTTAGTGCTGTCTTTCCTCGATCTTTTCATTCTACTTGACTCTTCGACTATTTAGTGTGGCGCCAATCGATAGCGACATTATGTTATTTGGGAGGGAGGGGGGTATTTAACTTACACTTCTACTGTTTCAGTGTCAGTTCCATGTCGTATTCTTCTAGGTTTTTTTTTTATTTTTTTTTTTTTTACTTCTGTTTCTGTTTCTATATGGCCGGTTCCGGTTTGTGGATTTGTTTCCACACTCGATGATTTTCCTTAAGATTTCAGCTGTTTTCAGCATTACCGTCTGTTGTATAATCTAAGTCTTCCGATTTCTTCTAGTCTTTGTGTTTTTTTTTTCAAATTCATAGGGACTGTTCCCATGCTCCTACAATTATTGGCATTTTAGTGATTTTCTTCATGTTCTTCATTCCTTGCAGTTCTCTGGCAATTTCCACGGATTTCTTTCGTTTTTCTGTCTCTCTGATCTTCACCCCGTGGTTTGCTTTCGATAATCATGACAAATTAATTTTCGTTATCGCCATTCGTTTATAATTGATTTCTCGTTGTCATCAAACCTTAGTCCTAACAGAAAATTTGGTGACACTAAACTCTTAAAGGCCATTATCGTCTTCGCATTAATCCAGTGGAGGTCTGATTTCTCTCGTCAGTCTTTCTATACTCTTTGAGCCTTCGCAGCTATTTAGTGTGGCGCCGGTTAGATATACATTTCGATGCGGGAAGAGGCTGATAAAGAGTACTAGAATCTTGAGAAAGCTTATTAGCAATCACAGTTCAGAGAAAGCCGACAGCTATCATCAGCAATAAATCAGTAGCAAACGGCTGTTGCGATAATGTAAGTAACACCGTAATGCCACAATTACAAAAAAGCGGAGAATACTGGAAACTGGGAAGACTTGACGTCAATCAAAATCCATCGAACATTAATCCTTATTCGCAATTAGTAATTACTGATGTTAACTAGTTTGAAAACTCTTAATGAGTAAAACATTATAATAGGAGTACCAGAAAAAGCTATGACAAGACAAAACAAAAAGAAGCTTCGTATTATTTAGATTATTTGGACTATTATTCTCATCTTGAGTTATTTTTACAACGTTTCGCTTGGTGTAACTTTTGACCATACTTTTTTTTGTAGGGCATGTGACGTAGTGGCTAAAGTACTTGGTAAAATTCAGTTGTAAGTTACACTCAGTGCCAGCGATACTCAAAATACAATTGCGAATTTCTTAGGCCTTCTACCCAGTCACAGCTGACGGAACCAAACCATACTATCTGCATGCATTAAATAAAAGGTTTCATTTAAAAATCCGCGCTGATTTCCGAGTTCGATAGAAAGAGTTCGACAAGAAACACCTAAAGAAAATCGAGCAAAACGTTATGAAAATAACACTCAAGATGAAAACAGTAGTTGGAAAACCGAAAAAGTACAAATTATCGAATTTCTTCTCAACAGTTCAAAAACACAGCAAAGAAAAAACGATGAAATTGGAATGAAAGTTCTGATTGACACAGATTAAAAACATAACGCATGATAAAAAAAAAAAATCAGCAAATGCGGAGACCACAATAATAATCAACACGGAGGAGAAATTTGCAAATTGATAGATTTTGCGGTTCCAGCAGTTCACAAGGTGTAAATCAGGGAGGCAGAAAAGGTAAGCAAATACATAAATCCTATAAGAGAAAAAACAAATTATGAAGAAAATTGCTGCAATATTAAGATTTGTGGGAGTATCAGGAAGAGTACTAAAAACCTGGAAAACAAATATGAGAAATTGGAGTCACATGAAGATTGATATCATACACAGTATTCATGTAAATAGCTGAAATATTAAAGAAAATCTTTTAGTAGAGAAACCAACCGAATGCCTACTAATCACAAATCAATTAATTAGAAATAGAAAAAACATTATAAAAAGCGTTCGCGAAACCATTTGAACTGAAACTGACAGAGATTTTATCATTTAATACTCCTTTCTTATACTACTATATACATGCTGGCAACAACACTATCTGGTGTCACTCAAAACGGCCCTAAAGTGGCAAAGAGAATGGAAATACAGAAAAGAAAAAACACCAACAAAACCACCACCGCAAGTTTAAAAGAATAGTGGAATCTAGTGGAGGTTGACTGATTGCCACACAAATTTTAGAGAATATCAACTTTCCTTACTAGAGTGTCGTGTATGGTTAATTGCTGTTGCGATTAAGCAAAGAGTTTTCGATTAAATAGCGGTAGGTTTTGCAGGACTCTCAGCGATTTGTTATCTCTCAGACACAAAGACAATTCGAATGACTTGTGTGAAAGCACCTTGGGCGTAAATAGTAACAATAAAAGTAGATAATCGAAGGGAAAAATTGGATTCGAAAGTGAAACAAATTTTTAATTTTGCGCAGGAAATTGTTTTAAAGTCAATGTGAGTTACAAGATGAGCAGGAAATTTGAGGAAGGAACGGAAGTAAAAATATCTGTTCTACAACAACAGTAAAATCTGACAGAGTAACAAGGAAAGTAGTCTGCCATTCCGGAAAGTATGTTGTTATTTATAATTCTGTGGAGGCTACCGTCTGCTCAGTATCGTTTCGACGCCCGGAAATTTGGAAGTGATTTAGGAAATAGGTATAAATTCATATTGCAAGGAGTGTAGGCAAAAAAAAAATCATATGATTTATGTAGAGGTATAATTGTATAACAGGAAACGCCCCTTTTTTAGGGGAAAAATTCAATATGGCATAATGGAAAAATATAAAGGTAACTGTAGCTTCTCTTCCAATTTTTGGATTTTTACCATGTCAAATCACATTTCAATTCCTTTTGACGGATTGATAGTTGCTATTTCTTCTGATGAGTTAAGGACATAATAGATTCACTGATTAATATAATAAGTAAGTGATTTATATTGTGCTACGAAACAGATACTGTCAAGAATTGTATAAGTCAACTGAATTAAAGGAATAAATTATAAGATGGTCAACATCATGAATTTTTGAATATAACTTTTTGTCATTTATATTTATTCTCTCTCTCTCTCTCTATATATATATATATATATAGTAATTTATATATATATATATATATATATATATATATATATATATATATATAGTAAGTTATAAACTATATATGGCGATTAAGCTACACTGAATATTCCGCGTCTCATCCACTCTAGGACTCTTCAGGCTTATGCGCGAATTCTGTGGTCGTTTTTATATGCGCATCTTCTATTGAGATTTTAGTTAGCCAATCAGCTTTCTAGTATCTATCGCGCCCTTACTATCAGCCAATGAACATGCACTTACCGGACAAACCCCTATTTGATCTCTGGTTGACTTGTTTCTCTGTGTGTGCTCTATTTAGCCTGAATATCTAGTTTCTTGACCTGTTTTAAATCTAGGTTAGGTTTTTTTTAATGTTAGTTTATATATATGCACACAAACACACACACACACACACGTACACACACATATATATATACATATATATATACATATATGTGTGATAATTTATGTATATTCATGTTTATTCAATTTATTTTTTTGTTTATTATCTATTGTTTTTGCTAGTTTTAAAATTATTTTGTATCGCTATCCTAGAGTAAATTTTATCTTGGGAACACAGTTGTTCGCTATTTCTCTTCTACAGTTTAATAGATGTTGGGGTTCTTTAAAGTACAGAATAGCAAATTTTTCATGAAGGCATAATCTACATGGGTCGTCTAGGTCTCTACACGTGGTAGCTTGTCTTATTATTTTCCATTCGACTACCGGCGAGTGTCCGCTTTCCTTGAGTTCCCAGTATTTATTTGCTAGCGTTGTTTTCATACGGTGTTTTTTTGTATTGTTGAATGTACTTTTGTGGTCATAATTTCGAGTTTTGAAATCTAAGGAAGTCATACCTACGTAATATTTCTTGTTATTTGAGTTATCTTTCGCAAATATTGTGGCCTGGTAAACTACGCTTTTGGTTAGACATTTATTTTGAAGTGGGAAAAGCGTGTGGTGTCTACAGTTGCATTTATCTTGTTCGTTATTAGTATTTTTATTTTTATTTCTAGTATGGTTGTTGTTGTTTGGGGTTGGTTTATTATTATTATTATCATTATTATTATTATTATTATTTCTGCTAGTGTTAGTTTTATTTTTGTCATGGTGTCTACTTTTTATTGTTTATTTTGTTGTTTTTTACATTGTTTTTATTTAATATTTTGTTATTATGTGCTTTAATTATCATCTCTAAATTTTCACAACAGCTGTAGGATAACTTCAAGGTATTTTTATTGAAAATTTTATGTAAGGGGTTGGTTGCGGGAAAGTGTTTTTCAATAAGATCTAGAAATTTCTTGCAAAGTTTTGTTTTTAATATTTGATTGTATGGGGCCGTATACCAAATCATAGTTCTTTTTCTTCTATTTTTAATTTTATTATAGTTATTGGTGTTTTGTTGCTTATATTTGATATCGATATTTTTGTATCCACTATTTTTTAGGGCTGTTTCATAGATATTGGTTGACCTGTTAAATGCATTTTCATCGCTTGACTTATTACTGAGTCTACTTACGATCGAGTTAGGAATCTGTTTTATAATTGATGGTGGGTGATTGGACTTAGGGTTTACGTATATTGGAGTAGCGTTATCTTTTAAGTAGGGTTCATATGTGTTTTTATCTAAATTTAACGTGACGTCCAGGAAGTTTGTTATTTTTATGTTAGCTGATACGTCTGGTTTTAGGCCTAATTTTTTCATTTCCTTGTGTATGATTTTCTTAAAGTTTTCTCCCTTGACTTTGTTGGAGTCTTTTTAAAATTAACAAAAACAATAGAAAATAAGCAAATACATAAATTAAATTAACATGAATATACATAAACTATCACACACATATATATATATGTATGTATATATATATATATGTACACACACACACATATATATATATATAAACTAACATTAAAAAAAACCCTAACCTAGATTTAAAACAGGTCAAGAAACTAGATATCCAGGCTAAATAGAGCACACACAAAGGACCATGTCAACCAGAGGTCAAATAGGCCTTTGTCCGATAAGTGCAGGCTGATAGGAAAGGCGTGGTGGATACTAGAAAGCTGATTGACTAACTAAAATCTCAATAGAAGGCGCGTATATAAAAACGACAGACATCTACAAAATTCGCGCATAAGCCTGAAGAGTCCTAGAGTGGATGAAAAGCGGCATATTCAGTGTAGCTTAATCGCCATATATAGTTTATAACTTACTAACTAGCTCTACCTACGTACTGAGCACTTTTGAAGTTAATTCGAACACCTTAGACTGTTTTAGATATTTGAATCATCTGGTCTTTCTAAAGGCTCACACATTTAGTAAAGAGAAGGCTAACGTCGCCTAATTTTGGTCATATAAAAGCGACCGACGTGACAACGCGCGTATAACTGTGCTGTAATAGCATTAGTAGTAGTAGTAGTAGTAGTAGTAGTAGTAGTAGTAGTAGTAGTAGTATTGGCATTAATAGACTTCTATGGCACCAATGCTCCATATAACCGTTGGTCTTGGGAAATTTCGTGCAGTTACGTCAGATGCGTCTTCCTCGCAACTTTCAATGCGTAAACGAACAAGCAAGCTTATCAGTTTTACCATTTAAATAAAATGCAATTCTCCACTCTTTATTTATAGACCCCTTTTCTATTATAAACTGGATGTATTTACCCGGGGTTGCCAGGTGAAACCATATAATATGCAATTCTTATTTCTTTTCACACCTTAAAACTATAAAACAGAAACTGTGGAAAATGATTGTCATTCCCGGTGATTTTTATGCTTAGGTGATTTTTTAAAGATATTTCACCGAACCAGTCGTATGAATTGAAATAAGTAATATTTAATACAATATAATAATTTTATTTAATGCAATTTGTATTTTTGGAAATTTCAGGCTACTGTTTTCATCTTGAATGATATTCTCACGTTAGGTTGGTGTAAACGCTGACTTTCTTAAAACGTATCTTGCCGAACTTGGACCCGTGACGTAACGGAATGTGTACTGTGTAAAATTTCAGTTGAAAGTGACACTGTTCTGAGTGTTGAAAGTTCAATCCTCAATACGGGTTACATTAAAAATTGTGATTTACTTATGATTTCTATCCAGTCATAGCTGACAGAACGAGGGTATATTACCATGGCTACTGTAATATGGTGGCCTAGCGACGACTATAATTTAGTCTGGTGACGTCATGAACATCAGTGTGTTGAAATTTGGTCACGTGTCTCATGACTAAACCGGAAGTTGGTTTAAAGTTTTGGAGGGTTAAATAAATTTAAACATGCCGTCCAGATGTATAGTTCCAAAATGCCGAGGTAACTACGAAAATGGACCAAAAGTTACCGTGGATTCATTTCCCCCATAAAGGAAATAATTTACCAGTAGATTAATGTAATAAAAAGAAAGGATTTTACTCCATCTAAATATAGCCGAGTAAGTGTTAAAATGTTTGAGATATTTAAAAAAAAAGGGGCCTTTTTTCTTTCTTTCTTTATTTTTTTTAGAACGTATTTTAAAATAAAAATGAAAGTATGTATATAAAAAATGAATTTTACATGTAATTTAAGATAAGTGCTGAAATAATAAATTATTATTTAGAAACTTATTTAAAATGGGGAGTATGGTGAAAATATTATGTACTTTCATCTAACAATTTAATAAAAGCGATATCGTAAAAACGGAATCCCGTGTTTAAATAATTCTAAATAAGAAAAATCATTTATCTTTTTAGTTCAAATATTTTACTGTGCAATATTTATATCAGCGTGAAATGGATTAAACTTTTTTTTTAAGTTTATGACCGTTTTGTTATTCCAAAAGCTTATTAATAATTATTTTTGGTAAATGTCGTGGCCCTGTAGGCGTCAGAATTTTGGAGAATATACTTCCAAAATAAACTATTAAAATTGTTTAAAAAATAATAGAAATATTATTTTTTATTTAAAAAATGTGTTTACAAAATGCCGGCAATAAAAAAATAATAATTCTATTATTTTTTAAACAATTTTAATAGTTTATTTCGGAAGTATATTCCATAAAGAAAATAAACAACCCACTTTAAACGGAGAAATTACGAGTTTTGTATATGTTATTTGCAGTTTTCTGTTAGGGTTGTCAAAAATTCCCCCCAAATTCTGATACTGCTAGTGGCGCTGTAAACGAAAATAACGTTTAAAATTACGGCAAACGAGTAGTTTCCAAGATATGAAGAAATGTTAGTTTTAAAAAATGGGGGATCACTTTTCTATAAAAATTTAACGTAAAATGAGAACCCACTTTATGGCCATCGTTTTTTTAGGGCGCTTTCTTTTAAACAAATAAAAGCGAAGAAAAGTGAGTATGACCACCTTTATGTTGGGGGTTGGGAGTCAACATACAATGAACGCAGTTTAACGTAAAATGAGCACCCCCTTTCAAAAAGTGTAAACAGAATTTTTGTCGGGGAGAGGGGGTCAACTGTAGGTGCTCATTTTACGTTTAGTTTTGTTCATTCCTACATTAAAGAGGCACTTCGCCTTGTTTGAGGAGAAAATGTAATTTAAAAAAATTGCTCGCTGCTCATGTAAAAAAAAAATTGGCCATAAAGTGGGTGGTCGGTTTAGGTTAAATTATCCCCCTTTTTTTAACCAACATCTCTTTATATCTTGGAAACTACTAGTTTGCCGTGATTTTAAACGTTATTTTCGTTTTCAGCACCCCCGAAAACCTATAAAAGTGGTCATTTAAAAGGATTTTTCGAGGGTTGACTAATTCTGCACATTTACCTTATTTTTTTATTTTATCTTTTTTTGTCATGTAATATTCTTTTCTTTTTTTGTATTAAGCCAAACATGGTACGATTTTCTTTTAAATTATTTCTTTAGGTAAGTGAACTTCATTTTCGACCTGTAGACATACAGCGAGAGGCATCAGCATTTGATGAAAGGACTGGAAAGACAATTAGTGTTAAATTAAAAAAATCCCTATCTTAAGGATAGTGCTATTCCTCGAATATTATCAAACTGTCCCTCCTATTTATCGTCATCAACCATTTTTAGAGAGTCTCCCAATGCAAAGAAAATGCGTTTAGAAAATTCTGCTCTTACGCGTGCATTATGTGAAAGTGTTGCTGACAAGTTAGAGTTACGGAAACGTAAAACTTTCCATACTATTGATGATTTAGAAAAAAAAAATAACGTTTATAGATAAAAATTATTGGACTTCTATTAGACAAGACAATACCATCATTATATGCCATATAAAGAGATGCCTATGCCCAAAAATAAAAATGTCTATGGTGATTGAACCGGACTTGGCCGTTAGAGTATTCTGTTGTGATGTGGAAATGAGTGCTATAGGGGAGTATAGAATTCCTAAACATGTAACTGAGGAAAATACTCTGCAGAATTTGATGGAAAACATGAAAACATGATTTTGATGGAAAACATGAAATGAAAAAAAAAATCGAAGAACAGGAAATGAAAACTTCTAATATAAGTTCTTTATTAAAATTAATCTTATCATTTTTGCTATTAGTGCAAGATGAATCATTTAAATATTTTAATGCCATTAAGTTCATATATGAACAAATTAACATAATGACAATGAATAAGGTTAATTATTCGAGTGAAATGATGGTATTTTCTTCCTTATTATATAACTGCTCCCCTAGAGGGTACAGACTGTTAAGAGACACTAAAAATGTAATTTTACCATGCTATTCAATCATTCGCAGATTAACCTCATCAACTTCTATGAATCCTGTCATTGAACAACACGATAACAATTTTCTCAGGTATATTAAAAGTAACTTCAAGTTACTAATGCAGAATGACGTCACAGTATCTTTACTTGTTGATGAAATACATCTCAAATCTTATCTTGATTATAGATGTGGTAATATTGTTGGCTTAGCTAACAACAGCAATGAACCTGCCATAAGTGCATTTGCTTTTATGCTTAGCAGTGTATTCTCACAATATAAGGATGTTGTGCATGTTATGCCAACTAAATGTCTTCTAGCTGAAAACTTATTTAACATAATTAAATTGGCTTAGAAGATATAGGGTTTAAGGTATTATCTGTTATAACAGATAATAATGCAATAAATAAAAAAGCTATGTCTTTCTTTTGTAGCCCATCAAAGCTTTCAATTGTATATCCGCATCCAGTTAGAACGTCTAGCCCTCTTTTCTTCTTATTCGACTCAGTGCATATATTAAAATGCATTAGAAAAAAAGATGAACGTAAATGCATGATGCTTCCAAAGTTTTTTTATAATGGAAATCATGAATTAGATAACATCCAAAGTGTTCCATTTTCTAGTTTACATAAACTTTATACCCTAAAATCTCAATCACTTGTGAAATATTGTTATAAGTTGACTTCAAAAGCTCTTTCTCCAACTACTTTTGAAAGGCAAAATGTTAGTTTGGTTTTGCAAATTTTCAACGCATATACTATTCAAGGTTTGCTAATCTTAGGAAAACAGGAATGCTTGCCAAATTATGCAGAAATCGCAGAATACATTCAAATATTTTATATTTGGTTGACAATACTGAATGTGAAAACACCATATAAAGGTTGTCGACTTCGTAATAAATATGCTAATCCACTTACATTAAATACTGATAATTATAGTTTCCTAAATGTGTTTTGTGACTGGTTAGAAACTTGGAATAGCATTCCTGGAAGAACTACTAAGTTAACAAAGGAAACATATACTGCTTTGCACCATATTACTTACGCATTTTTTTTAGTGGAGATCAGTATAATATATCGATACGTCAGGTGTATGAATGTGAAAAAAACTCAGAATGTTGTCAATTTTAAAATTGAGCTTACCAATTAATAATGGAACTATTGAATTGAAAAATTTACACGAAACTAACTGGGATGAAATGACAAAGGAGCAAGAGTTACATGTTTATAAGTTTAACATAGATGTAACAGAAGATGATGTTAATCAATGCAAGGAGGTACTTCCTGTTATATTATACTTAACAGGTTATTGCTGTCATGCAGTTTTCAAAAACTGAAATGCAATACTTGCAAAAATTTAATATCCGGGAGAGAGGCTGTTGAAGAAATAGCTGTATTAAACAGCTACTTTCAGTGTATTAACAGAGGTTCTCTGCTATACCCAAATGATATAACTAATAATTTTGTCTTATATAATTATATAGTTATAAACAAACTTACAAAATGCGATTCTTTTTTACATTCGATTCATCAGAGAAAATTAGCCATGTACATAACTTGAAATATTTTGGCTTATCAAAATCGATTATTTCATGTTGACTCTTGTGATGAGAGTCACACTATTTAGCAAATTGAAAAAAATGCTGATACGGAGTTCATCGAATTCCCTTATAAACAATTTTTGCCGCAAAGAGAATGACAGTATTAGTAAAAAAAATATCAGAAAAAGAAAAATTCAAACTTTTAATTAAATTCTACAACAGATTTTGGAAAAGTTTTAATATTCAATGTTTGAAATATTTCAGCACTAGTAACCTTGTTTATACTAACATTTGTTTGAATTTAATTTTTAACTTATTGTTTGTTATTCAGTTAAACTAATTGTTCGTTATTCAGGTAAACTAATTTATTGTTCGTTATTCAGTTAAACCAATTTATTGTTCGTTTTTCAGTTAAACTAATTTATTGTTCGATTTTCAGTTAAACTAATTTATTGTTCGTTTTTCAGTGAAACTAATTTATCGTTTGTTTTTCAGTTTTGATTTTTAAAATATTGTTTTTTCGATTTAAAAAATATTTACTGTTAATTTTTATTTATTTGTATTGAATAAACTTCAGTTTCATACCAATCAAATCGTATTCCTTTTCTTTTTAAACTTTTTAATAACTTTTCTCCCTTTCAATTCGTTTTTTATTATTAATATTTTTATTATTAATATCGGATGAGTTTCAGTACAAAGTATCATGTTTATCTTTTTTAATCCAATTTTGAAGTTTTCTAACGCTTTCTGTAAAAAATGTCTGCTCATTATCGACAGTCTGTGTTCCACTTATCTTGCTTGCTAGGACCTATGACGATGGCGTCATTTTTAAGCTGACAGGCCATCTATGACGATAGTCACGATACTACCCTTGTAGATTAAATACAGACTTCCGTTCGGATTTCCTTGCAGATTCCAGAGTTCGAAAGAAAGATTTCCAAGTTTAATGAGACACAACTGAAGCAGGTCGGAGGTTAAATCGGCTGAAATGTTGTGAGAATGATATTCAATGTGAGAACAGAAGTCAACATTATCTAATTAATACAAATTATCAATCCGCATCTAAAAAGTTCAGACGCATAACAGTTGCTCGTCAGTAGTAAGATTTTATTTGCCAACTTAAATGCTATTTGGGCCCGACTTTGAAAATCCGACAAGATAATTTTATATGTTAGTTGTATTAATTTAATAACATCCATTATTGTTTATTTATTTGCTTGTCGTTCTGAACAGCGAAATTCTCATAGTCGCAGCGACGCTTTTGCGAGCACCGTTTTCGTGCCACGGAAGTTTATGAATGTCGCCTCAAACTTCCGACAAAAGGTTATCAGCCCGGTATATGCAAGCTCTCATTCAACGCCTTATATTACAAACGACTGTTCTGTCCTTTCTTTTTATTAAACAAACAAAATTATACCAAAGAAACGATTCTATATTTAGGCCATTTGACTTTTCAAATTATAAATATTTATTAAACCTCGTTTATCTTCTGACAATGGAGGAATGGGCAATGAAAGTAAATGTTACGAACTAAATGTCAGTCCATTTGTAACTCACACACACACACACGCACACAATATGTATGTTATATAATGCACTAAATAAAAGTTTTTATTTTTCAAAAATTATTAGCTACACATATGCATGTATGCTTCAGCTACAATCTACTTCGAAATCCACTCTTATGTAATAGATAGTTAGTAAAATGAGACGGATCCGACTAAATTTTTTCGAATCTTTCGGAGTTGAGAAAGAGAGAAGAAAATATGTGCTATAGATAGTAGGATCGTCAATATATATATACAAATAAAATATATTTGTAGTCATCGACATACAGTCCTGGTTCGTTGTATCACAACTCATAAGTGCCGCTAGACTAGCACCTATCCCAAGCCGAGGATCGAACCTAGAACCGTCGTGTTGATAGCCAGCAGTTCTACCCCTCGACCACGGAAGCGGTGCCCGCAACCGATTTGTCCGAATGTCTATTTAAATAAACATCCGTCCGCCACTTGTAAAGTGCTCAAACGCTTGTTTGTAAACAAACCGTGAGCTTCGCATTTTTCAGCCAAATTAAGTAGTGAGTGAGATTATTTACGACTGTGCTCAACCCAAAGAGGGGGGGGGCTTTAAAATATATTTGTAGTCATCGACATACATATATATGAAATTTCGGAGACTGTGTTTTATAGTAAACAACTGATGATCTCTGAAATAATATTCGGACTATTGTGAATTCATGAATGCAAATCAGCTCAGCGATTGCAGAAATTGCATTGCCTTACGGGCAAAATAATATTTTAACTAATAATTATTTTTTAATATTTTTTATATAGTTTTCAAGATTAAAAACCTTCTAAAACTATATATATATATATATATATATATATATATATATATAAATATATATATAAATATATATATATATATATATATATATATATATATATATTGTTAATTATCATTTTAAACCAGTCTAAAAATGTATATAATTTACACTCATAATATTTTATTTATGTTATTATAGGTTACGTGTTTTGTTTGAATTCAAGAAAAACTCGTCCCCGGAAAACTCGAGGGGGGGGAACATTATGTGAATATGTATGAAAAAATAATTTAACAAAAAATAATATTTAGTGGAGAAAATAATAAAAGAAATAAGATGGAATAAAAATAAAATAAAAATAAGAATGAAATAAAAGTATGAACCAAATTTACTCAAAGAAAAAAAGAATTCCAAAACATAAAATGAATAGACACACGATTAAAAATAAGGTTGGAGAAAGTGAAAGAAAACGATTTGAGGGAGACATCATTAAATAAAAGCACCGTTTACACTGGGTCCACGTTCCCCGTGAAGTACCGAACTTTTAACACTTTTTGTGTACGCGAAACAACAAAATGCACTTGTGCAGTATGAGGGCGGCAGCTATTTTTTTTTTTTTGGCGCATTTCACTAAACTGTTGCCAGAGGCGCTTTTCAGTCAAACAAAATTTTATTATTAATTTGTGAATGACCCTTCAAATCGTTTTAATTAAAACATATGTCTCATTTAAATTATTTATTTGTTAAAAAAAAAGGCTATTTTACTTTACAAAAATCCACTGTTGTTTTTATTACAAAATTGTTTTGTTAAAATTATATTTTCTTACGCAGACTTTTAAATAATTTATTTTACAATTATATATTGATACATTTTTATACAATAAATGTGTTGGTTTTGAAATATTTTTCTGTTCGGAAAAAAATATTGTTTGTTACTTATTTGCCTTGTTATTTGATCAAGAAAAAATTGGAGTTATCCCCCCTAACAATAGCTGTCGTCTGCATACTGAAGAAGCGCCCCTGACTTTTAAACGATACCCTCCCCTCTCCATGTTAAGAATGGCTTTCGAAATAATAATGTTATTATTTCAGCGCAGTACCAAAAATACATAAGTACCGTGTTTTGTTTTTTGTTGCTTCGTAATAATACAAGAATTGTTTAAACTAAATTAATTCTGCTAAATGAAATAATTGCTTTCTTTGATAATATGTTAATGTTTTCTTTCTTTTATTTTTGTTTTGTAATAACACAAAAAGTGTTAAAACCAAAGTATTTTTTAAAATAAATATATTTCGTTGTATGTGTCTTGACTCCGTGATCAAGTTTACTTTTTTAAAACAAGAGTTAAAAATAATTTTAAAAATACATTATGGGATATGTATTCTCGATATCATCTTCAAGGACGGTCATAAAATGTGTTTTCATCATTATTTATTCAATAAGGAACCAGTTTTCCTACCTAGCAAAAAAAGGGGGAGTTTTCCGGGTACGAGTTTTCCCGGTACGGGTTTTCCGGGGACGAGTTTTCCGAGCACCGTTTTTTTGAATAGCAGATATCTAAAAACCAATTCCGCAAAGACAAATAATTACGTGCCAGGGCTGCCTTCTTAGTTTTTTTACAGAGCCATCACAATTTGCCAACAACCACGGGAAAGGTCTGAGAGGATGCTGGACAACTTCTTTCATGTCCATTTTCCGGCTCCTTGCTATCAACATCATTCGAGAGAACAGTTGATAATCAGCTTTCAAGACAGTTTCTTTGTCTGCTGATTTTGATTTTTTTTTTTCTTTTGTTTTTTGTCAAACTGTCGAATGACTTTTGTTGCAGCTTTTTCAATGGGTTATAGAAGGCAGTGCCTTTTTTTTAGCCTTGAATCGACCTGATCGTGAGCTGTGAGGAGATCGCTTGCAACACTTTTGGGCGCTGTGATGCCAGATCATATGCTCATCAGTTCATCGGAAAGCAGTTCGAAAGGGTTGATCCAGTTACTTTCCAGCACTTCAATTACATGCTACACATGACGTTCATCCTTTTGAATGCGAGATGCTACTAGGTCTGGATGGAGAAGACCATGATCTTCGAGTTAATCAAAGCACGCAATTGTCGTATACATGTGCTTCGATGTTCTATAGTGAGGTAGTACTTTGATACTACCGTTGGCTTCAAGCTAAAACCTCTTGTCCCACCAAGTCTCTGCGTATCACGATTGGCAGTCTCTTTCAGTGTTTGGTCGACTGGGATATGTCCAAAAGTTGAACGAAGAATCTGCCTTTCAAAACGTGTTGGTAACTCACGGGATGATCTTTCTCGAGTTTTGTCATTTATATCGATAGGCAGCGGGCATAATTTTGCATGTCATAAGCAAAACACCAAGGAATCAAGCTGCATATTCCATGGAGGCACAAATGAGAGCCAACAGAATTTCCACAAGATCCAGATTGATGCCAGTGGTCCACGGGTGTTTCGAAGTTCATCTTGATATTCTGCAGAACGGACAATGATCTGCTTTGTGGATATGATGTCTACGAATGCAGACAAAGTTTGGTTGTTGGTTTTGGCATGTACTTCAGTAGCTAGGTTTATCAGGCATCGAAGTGCTGGCCTATCGCGTATGTGATTTTCTTCGATCCACTCATGGGAACCTTTCTACATTAGACGCATCAATACTTCATAAATGATCTTATGGAGTCGAACACCACAGTTGTACTGTCGACCTTCAGTCACATTATTGATTGACCCTTCTGTAATGAATCCAGCTTCGACTGCCAAATCTCAAAGTCCAGCTTCTCCAAACCGCTTATTCATAATGGACAGCGATTGCATATTGTGTGAAAGGTTCCTATTCGAAAGATAACATTCTGGAAGTCTCCCTGATTCTGCTAGACGACCTCCGCCGCTTTGGAGTACAAGGCTTGATAAAAAACGCTGATGACTTCTGGAAGATTGATTGCAGTCATTATTTTCTTTGTCTGTTCAAGTATTTGGTACACAGTTGACATCTGAGTTGCTGGGGAATTGATTGTCGGTAAGTATCTTACTTTGTCAGGCTTTATGTCCATGTTGTCACTTGTCAGGATGTTAAAGCCTTTACATGAGCTCATTTATTGGTTTGTCGGATCACTCATCCGTACTAACAGCCATGAAAGGTTTTTATTTATGGCTAAAGTGGCTTCATTCTGTGCATCCACAGGATGGTCTGGGGTTATAGCAGGTGAGGATTTTCTCTCACTGTAATCGTTGTGTGGTCGACTAGGTGCTATTGCAGGAAGTGATCGTTTCTTGTTCGTTTGTATGCCTGTTTAGCGAGGACGTGGAAGGCTGTCAGTATCTGCAGATGAACGATGATTCCATTCACACGATGGAATGTTCCCGCGCCAGTGAGAGTTTCTTCTTCTCTATGTTGTCATATGCTAGTACTGTTGGAACGCCAACATGTGTTTGTGTCGGTAACAAAACGCCCAGTCCAGATTGCTCATCCTGTTTCTGCAGACAAAGTTCTGTGTCTATTTCTTGCAGTGTTGAATATGATACTCCATGGCCCAAACGGTTCCAAATATTTATGATCTTAACATTTCTAGTAAGGGTCTTCACAGCCCATAGGAGTAAAATGTGCTTTGAGGTCTTCAGCTGACCCATTGTAACTGCATACATAAGATCTTGGGAAAACGACCATACTAGCTTTTGCATCCGAGTTATAGTCGCATCAGAACCTTTGTGTCCAGTCAGAAGGGTCGTAAAAACATCTGAAACAAATCTGGAGTGCTAACATATTGATCATCAAATTCATCTGGGTGAGGAGGCCATGGTTGTTCATGTTGCTCTGCCTTAATGATATTTCTAAGAAGTAACGCAGATTTGGTTATGGCATGCTCCATACTCTGATTATAAGATGAATATAAGTTAAGCTTTTGTCTCAGTGTCATGTTTTCTCTAGCAAGTTCTTCAAAGGTGATACTGTCTGGAATGACGAGGAGTCTATTGTTATTTCCATGGATTATCTTTATGGATGGTTTAAGTTCTGTTTGAAGTCTGCGTCGTACATGCTTCTTAGTATGTACCTTGACATCAGTTACTCCATCAGCGTTCACAAATGGCACAAGCTTCTCTGTTAAGTTTTTCATGTATGCTATTTGGTGTTTGGCGATCAATTCTTGTCTGTGTTGATTAGCATATAACTCAGATAGAGTGTATGCTTCTTCTTCATTGTCCCCATGGTCCTCACTGATGGGAACCTGTTCTGGTCTCTGTCTCGTGTATTCTAGATAACATGATCTGTGGTAGTGTGCTTCAGCAGCTACCAATTCACGTGATGGCCAGGATTTGTTCATCAATTTTCTTCTGGCTTTCAGACCATCGTTGAGTCAAATATCTGCAGGTAGATTCCCGTATTGTTTTGTCTGGTTGGAGTTTAACTGCCTGAGTCAGTTTTTCACGACTATGGCTTCTTCTAATATATTTGGAGTCTTTGTCACAAAATATGTATTTTGCAGAAATAGTGCGTGACTTACTGGTTCCAGGCTCTCAGGATGATCTTTTATGTTCAGAAATTGACTGTCTGAAATCAACACATTCAACTTTTAGCTTATTCAAAGATTTATTGTGTGTGAAGTCGTTACGGCATGTTGTTTCATAATATATGTTTGGAATTTCTTCTGATTGTGAATCAATTTCAAGTATTGGTCCAAATCTTCTTATCTTAGCAGCATCAACAAGTGTCCTTGATGATTCAAGGCTCTCGGGTCTGATCAAGTTTTTCCATGGTACATACTTGTTACACAGTATACAGAGCGCAGGATCTGTCTTTTGTCGCTTTTCTGGGGGTCCAAGGTTTGGATCATAATCCTCATCTAAAGCCATACTTATCAGATGCAAAGACAGAAACACAATTTGATTAAATACTAACTTTATATTTTCCACAAAAATGCAAATTTGGTGATTTTCACAATACGACACCATACAAAAACTTAAACTCGCTTTAACACAAAAAGCTACAACGTTCAAATGTCCAGCAAGCATTTTTATAAATGGGAAACCATACTGCACGTCTGGTTAAACTGGCTTTTAGTACATCCAGATGATACCAGTCAGCCAGCTGGTCCATGGACTATATTTTTTTTACATGGTAGTCACCACTTATCAAGGCCCGTAAGCCACACGGGAATAAGGGTTATTACGTGTACAGTAATCAATGGGGTAGTATTGTAGTAATCGTTACTATTGGAGATTTGATAACGTGTCTTACTTAAGGAGGCGGTTCACCAGGAATTTGTTTATGTTGGACTTGAAGGCATCCAAGTTGTAATCAGGTGGGAAACAGGCAAACGAAAGAGAGTTCCACAGGCGTGCACTTCTAAGAAAGAAGCTTTGTTCATGGAATCTACGTTTTGATTTTGGCACAGATAAGGAGTGTGTCCTGGTGGCTATATCCATCACGTCGAGGTTTTGCCATAAGTAAACCAACTGAATTCGAACTTGGTATGCTCATGAAATCAGACCGCATCGGTATAAATTTAGCTACGACATTTATGATCGGTTTGTGTTAGAAATTTTGATCGTAGCCCAAGAAAACAATTGTTGAATTCTATTGTAAAAATAGGCAAAGCACACTCATAAATCTCGGTGAATGTTCCTGCAGTATTTATTGGTTCGAAACCGATCTACGATTTCTTTTTTTAGGGGGGAAGGGGAGGGGCATGTGTGTGCTTAATGTTAATGTTGGGAGGTTGTCGGATTTGTGTTGTTGTTGTTGTTGTTGTTGTTGTGTGTGTGTGCTTTCAGGGAACATACGGGGACTGAGGATTATGGTGGCGAGGAGGGTGCTTGAAATGAAATTAATAAGAGCACGAAGGTTGGTTTCAATTACAGCGACACGTCGAATCGCATCTGACATTTGACTGTAATATGATATCTTGATGGCTGGGACAGGCTGCTTTAACAAGCCAATGATATGACACACATGAAAACACACACGCATATATGTGTATATGTTTATATATATATACAGACATATGTATTAGTGTATTTCTGTGTACTCTATTTATGTGCATATATAATATATATATATAATGTATAATAAGTTACGTTCATATATTTATGGCAATTAAGTTACACACAGGTGTCACCGCTTCAGCATAGTGAATCATAAGGCTAATATATATATATATATATATATATATATATATATATATATATATATATATATATATATATATATATATAATTAGACCGCACGACGCTGCCCTATCGTAAAATACGTTTAAATATGATATTTTAATTTATACAGATTTCGTATTTATTATTATAGAGCTAGCTTTCTATCGATTATCATATTTTACTCAATGTATATAAATAGTTTTAGAAGTTAATAAAAACGATTATAAATTAGCTTCCATCAGCTAGAATCCTAACTAAAACATAGCGCTCCAACTTTAGTCGTATGTAGTTATGTAGTAATGATTTCAAAAGTTAAAAACTGATTTGGGTACAATTAGTTAGAATTGAAACCAAAACGTATAGCTCTTCAGCTTATTAGTTACCGTATGAGGTAACAATTGTTAGATTCCAGAGCAGTAAAAATATACTGACTTTAATGTTTATTTGCGCATGCATAAAAACGTAGACCTTTAGTCGACTTAAGCCTGCCAAGTTCCAATTTGTTACAATTTTGACCGATTAGCATCTACTTTACTAGCTATTAACTAAATCGACTTTGTCACAAGTCTAAATTCCTTATATATCAAGTTTCACGTCTGTAGACCCAAAATTAACAAAGTAGTTTGGTAGAGACCGTTCTTAATTCAGGCAGACTGACCAGGTCACTTTCATAAATATAACTACACACACACACACCCATATATATATATATGTATATATATATTTATATATATATATATATATGTGTGTGTGTGTGTGTGTGTGTGTTTAAAGAAACGTCTTTTATCTTTGCTCGATTTTACACACTTAACTGATAAATCAGTCGTTAAATTAGAGATTAAATCTTCCCGCAATTAAATCCCGTGTTTATCATTTCCTGTATTTCTCTTCGAAGTCACGGAATACATTAAGTCAATTACTTTCTAAATATATTATCACTTGTCTAAATTTGCAGACATACAGACAGGCTTGAGGATGTTTTCATTAAAGTCACATGTTTGAAATCAGTTTTTTCCTGATAGCTTTTTATGCTACTTGAAGAATATAATGTCAGGTTACAATATGCTAAGAACATTCATCTTTTAGTAGGTGACACACAAAAATATACCTACTAAGCATTGAAAACGTAAAAAATAGAATTTTAGAGAAAAAAATCGGCTTAATAGGCTTTAGAATAATTATACTTAAATTTGAACAGGTATCTTAAAAGAAATTTACCGAAATATCATGTCCACAAGAAAGTTCTTGCGGTTTTTACAAAATTCAGAAGGAAATATCTCGGCTTAAGCAAAATAAAATATTGATCGAAATAAGCACCATCAGAATTAACACATTTTTACCAACGCAAACCAAGTGTATTTATGCCAGAAACGTAAAAATCTTGCGTTCTGGTGGCGATGAAGTCGCTGAAAGTGTTTTTGATATCGCTTAATTTTTAAAGCATTTATCACGCAGAAAGATACCGAGATGCTTAACAAAGTTGTAGTCGGTAGTTGAGAGGCCTAGAGAGTATGGTGAATGATGCAGAGTTTCGTAGCCCAATTTATTCAACTTCTGCATGGTCGATTTATCAACGTGCGGTCAGGCATTGTCGTGTGAGGAAAATTGGGTATTTTCTGTTGACTAATGCTGGGTGTTGTTGTCAAAGTTTCTGATGCATTTCATGAATTTATTGACAGTACTTCTTCGTCATAATGGTTTTGGCTGAATTAAAACAACATTAATAGTTGAAACCTGTCGTAGACTACCAAACAGTCACCATGACCTTCTTTTAGTACAACTGTGGCTTCGGGAAATGTCGTGGAGCTTGGTTGGTTTCTAACAACTGGGCTAAGCGTCGCTGGTTGTCGTAAAGGACCGGCTTTTCATGTCACAGCCCGGTCGAAAAACGGGTCATTCTTGTTGCGTAAAAGAACGGAGGATAACACTTCATAACGGTGTTCCTTTTGTTTTTTCGTTCAGTGAGGCATACTTTTATCAAGGTTTTGTCTTTCCAATCGCTCTCAAGTGGTTGGAAATCGTCGTATACGTGACGCCTAATTCAGAAGCAAATTTTTGAATAATTATGCATGGTTTGTCTTCGATTAAGGCTCTTAATTGATCGTTGTCAACACCCGATAACTGACCACTGCACTTATCATCTTCAAAACTCTCGTCGCCGCCATGAAATTTCTTAAACGATCAATGCGCTGTGCGGTAAGTTGTGGTTCCTGGGCTAAATGCTTCGTTGATATCGCGATCTGTTTTAGTAGCTTTTCGGTTTAGCTTGAATTGAAATTAGAAAATTGTGCAAATTTGTCTTTTTCATCTTGTATTCAACGTTCTGAAAAGAAGACATAATTGTTTTAAAACGAATGTGATTTAAATGATTAGATAGAGCGAAAAACGCTCTTTAAAATGGCATTTAAAATTAAGGTGTTATAACAAAAACGTATTTGAAAATACATCATTTGAAATCAAAATTCTTGCCAACCGAATATGTGTTGTCTTCAGTTTATGCCTATCAGAAGGACATCTACTGTGTACTGCATTTTATAAATTACCTTTATATACACACTAGACAATGCTTCAAGCAAACTACACAAACTTCTTATACTTAACTGTGAATATAGTGTGAGACAATGGCTATTTTGCTGCGTAGTCGTATTTTTAGAAAATATATATAATTTTTAGTTTAGAAAGGTGTGCTCATTTATCGCTGTGCATTCGTCTGTATTAACTTATGAGTTTAAAAGTTACTACACTGGATAAAATTGGATTTTCGAACAGAAAATATGTTTTCTTTTGGATTTTTTAGAGACGAATTGATAAGGTTCATTACTTGGATTAGTTGGTCTACTGTTCTCATCTATTGAATTTTATTTTAACTTTTTTTGTGTAACGGATTCGATGTAAGTCTTTAATTTCAGGTCTGGAGTGGCGGCCAGTTCCAGAAACTTTTGAAATTTTTAAACATATAACTTAGCTATGGTGCAGATTGTTTATCTTTGTTTTACATACGCACACACACACATACATATACACATGCATATATATACACATACATACACATACTTACACATATACACATACATATACACACATACACATATACACACATACATATATACAAACATGCACACACATATATGTATGCATAAATATAGTATGAAAAATATTTATGGCAATTGAGCTACACTGGAGTTTCTACGTTTTTGATAACATCGGGTTTTAGGCACTAATGTTATAGACTAAAGGAAATAAGTCCAACGAGAATGTTTTACAGACGTGGATTTCTATGGAATTCTGTTTGTGTGAGGAAGATAGGAAAGTTTTGTTCAGTCATCGTATCAATAGTAAGACAAGTTCGTTCTGTAAATGTCAACGAACCAGAAATTGGAGCTCAGCCAGGAAGATTTTATGGAAAAAAACAAAAAAAGTAAGGAAAGGCAAGCAAAGTCTCTCTTCTGATGGAAGGGCATATAGAGACAGAAGAGATCATATCCCACTAGATTGCAAAGTCAATCCCGGGCTTTGTCAAGACAAGAATCATTGCTATAGATGACACTTTTCCAGATGTGGCCGCAGTGCTTCATCGGAAGAAGTATACAACTCTTATGCAGATATAATAGATGGTTTGCATCAGATCTCAGGTACTTTCAGAAGCATGTGTAACGGAGCGCGGACGCACGTATGCAAATGCATACGACATGCGAAATGACGTCACTGTAAGGAAAACGACTATAAAATGAAGAGAGAGCACGTTAGAGAGGACGTTCGAAGCGACAAAAGACGATGATATTAGAAACGTGGTTAACGTCACGCCAGTAACGAGGAGTCGACTTCGAAATCTAGTGGCGATTCTTTTTCTGCGCTTACCACCTTTGCTTCACAGAAGAGACGTCACGTGTCTATCTTTACTCTATCATAATTTTCATGAGAGATGCTTGAATGAACTTCAAGCTTTGACCGTCATCTATAGAACATTCGCAACAAACACTCGTCTTGCTACAACCAACTTCAATAACATTCTTTACTTTCTCTTTGTACCAAAAACTAAACGAAAATTTGACGAGCAATTGTATTTCCTTTAACTGTCCGACTGTGGAAGACATTACAACGGAGCTGCTTCCCAGCTGAATATAAATGGTCGTTTACAAGTCAAAGGTAAACAAGTTCTTATTAAGCAATCCTCACAAGTAAGCAAATGCTATTTCCACAAATTAATAAAAATAGCAGTTTTGTCTTATCGGCCATCTAATATTCATTAACATCTGTCCTTGAGTGGCCTTCGAGGCTTGATAAATGGTGACGCCTGTGTAAAAACAGAATTAAGCTAGAATAAACGAGTATGTTGCTTATTTGATATAGACTGCTGCAAATTGCTAAGTACTGAAGACATTAAAGGAGGATATTGTTCTAAAATTCTTATTACGAGCAATACCATACAACACAAACATGTTAAATAATATTTGAGGACAATATCTGTTTGCGTTTCGTTGATTTATCCGCTGTGACTTTTCGAAATTTCATGCATTTTAATCTAGAGATTCCCGGTGAAGAGTAAACGTAGAAGCCTATGTGTAGCTTAATTACTATATGACATATTTTCATAACTTAGTACCTAGCTCTCCTCACGTATTGAGCACTGCTGAAATATATAAATATATATATATATATATATATGAAGTGAATTAAAAGAAAATAATATTCACGGGCTGCGACTTTTGTAAAAAAAAAATCATTTTTTATTCATGATATATATATATATATATGTATATATATATATATAAACACAATACAAACACTTGTATATTTACATATGATTTAAATAGTGTATATGCATAAAAAACATAAAGTTCTTATTTCGATAACTCAATAATGCTATAAATATTTTCATTAAAGATAACACGTTAATAAAGGTAAAGATACACGGATATTTCCTCATTTTCGAAAATTTTTATTTTATTAGTCACAAAATTGCGTACAAATATTTCATCACTCAGTGTTAGCATATAAGAACGTAAGTACTCATCAAATTACAGTTTGCATAATTTGGGTATCATCAGCGCGTAGAAAAAAAAAAAATATTTGAAACGTTTTCCACAGCCACCCGAATAGGATGTTCCCATGTAACACAGCAGGTATTCCTTTTTATCAATAACATGTATTTATAAAGTCCCGATCGGACTTTGTCTGCCTTCTTTAGATTAACAACATATTTCTTGCAATGCAATCCTCACTCGAATTTCGTAGTCATTGATAGCCAGTTCGTTTCCATATATATATACTAGTTGTACCCTGCCACGCGTTGCTATAGCTCAATTTGGTGTAATGGAAAAATCTAATAAAAAGAGAAAATGCATGTTTATTATATTCTTAGTACAGCAATCCGCTCCAAAAAGTGAGAAAAAAAAAGGCGAAAATTAAAAAAAAAAAAATGGTACTCTTGCAGAAATTGACCCGGATTCTCAGGAGTTTCCGTCAATCATGGATTGGACTCGACGAGCAATCACCGATTTAAGCCGAACGTTGCAAAGATGTTGAAACGCTAAATCGAGTTTTTTTTTCTTTTCTTTTTGTATTAAAAAATGTGAGTTTTTTATTTATATTTGGTAGAGGGGGTTACTATACACGGATTCGAAAAAGTTATTAAAAAACAAATAAATGAAAGCAAAGGTAAGATAAGTTAACTTTCTACCTAACTGAATAATTGTTTAGTGTTTTTATTTAATGTAAAATGGTTAATCGCCTCGAAAAACATACAGTGTTTATCGATGTATTTCCAAAAGTCAAATGATGGCAAACTCTGTTAAGTTTGGGAAAATAAGTTAAAAACTAAAAACTACACAAAACACTGTCAGAAACCCACCGAATATATATTAGCGTGACATAGGGTGACATATTCGGTAGGTTTCTAACAGTATTTTGTACAGTTTTTTAGTTTTAATACATTTTCTCAGACTTAACGTAATCAACAGAGTGTCAGCCACCATTTGTATTTTTTAAATACATCGATAAACACTGTTTTTCGAGCCGACTAAACGTTACATTAAATAAAAAGGGTGTTTAGTAATAATGAAATTCATGTTATCAAACCTTCTTAAAAAATAACAGCATCACAAAATCCACTTTCAACATTGAACATTGGCATTTGGGGTTCGACTCGTGTACGTCAGGCCATTAATCTTAAAAAAAAAAAAAAACTTTTTTTTTTGCTGAAATAATAACCGTCAATCTTTATCCAGTATTATTCGTCGACATTTTCTTTTTAGTAGTCCACATGTGTACCAATGATGAAGCGATAAATTTCGCGTCTTCCGCTTTTTGGATTTTAGCCAATCGGCGCACTTCTTATGCCAGAGTTTGCTGTACGTCTTTTGCCGATAACAAACGATTTCACACGATTTAAAAAAAAAGTTTTTTTTAATATTTTTCTGTTTTAAATATATAAAAACACGCCTTGATTAGCTAAAGACGCGGTCGCAAAATGTTAAGAAAAACGGGCCTGTAGTTTTCTTGTTTATTTAAGTCGAACAAGCCAAGCGTTTCATTTTTATATATGCTGTGTCAATCGCCTTATTGTAGATTAGTGAAATATCAATATTTCACTAAATATACGTCACAACAAAATGAAAATTATATCATCAAACGACTCATTTAAGGTTAGTTATTTCCAAAAATTTTATTAAAATTCATGAGATATTCACAAAATTATGACATTTTATTCTTTATCAAAGAATTTCCACTTCCCATCGCTTTATTGCGGGTATCTTAAAATGTTGTTTTAGGGCAAAAATACAATGTCTTATCTTGCAAACTTTACTTTTTATTATATCTTTCTGTCAAAGAATAATAAACAAAAACATATCCTAGGTATGGGCCTCATATAAATTAATTCTTTATCGACATATCCATCTTTTTTTTTAAATAACTTAAAACAACCTTTTGTCCCCCGCGGAAGTCAATTTTTTTATCTTAAAAGGTGTTATGGCTCTAGCAACATCAACTCCGTTCCTTTACAAGACATCCTTTGAAGTAAATTGCTTTCCTCCCTCACAAACTCCTCTTTTTAATATAGACCAGAGATATTCAATGGGGTTAAGGTCTGGAGAACACGGTGGTCATGTCATGAAATTTTCCCCAACGAATTCCATAGATTCAAGGAAGGATGCAATCGCCCCAAGCAGAATGGAATGGTATATTGTCATGTATAAAAATCACCTGAAAGCGACGTGGCAATGTTAGGTCATCTAGCCATGTTGACAAATGATTATCCAAAAAGGTCGTGTACGTATTGCTGGTAAGCTATACACCCTCTGGCGCTCGGAATGGTTCAACCAACTTATCCCTAATGATTCCCGGCCAAAACATGATGCTTCCACCTTCTTGTTGGCGATGAACTCTGTAACGGGTTTGAGTTCCGTTCAGGTTTCAAACTTTGCTCCATGTATCCGGACCGTCAAGAGTTGCACGGACCTCATCCCTAAATAGGACCTGTTGGAAATCCATGTTCATGTAATTCTGTGTCCAAGCTATTCGTTTTTCCCTATGTTTGCTCAACGGAGTTATTAGAATAGGTTTGATGTTCGTTGCAATCTCATTCAAAACATTGTATCAGCCATGTCTGGATCTTGGAGCAATTCCAGCTTTTGCAAAAACGAAAGCACTGGTGCTGTTTGCGTTTCGGTTGACTTCCCTACACATTTTCTGATATCACGATCTAAATGGCTTCTCCTGATGCCCGTATTTTTCTGGGTTTGGTGTTCGGGTTGTTCAAGAATGCAGCCACGGTTTTTGGACCCCATTCCAGCTTCGTGGCTAAATTTTTGATGGACAATCCTTCCAACTATCCATTTTTTATGCGCCTGTTTTTTTGGTAAGAGGTCAGCAATAAATCGATGATCAATAAAATTTCTTTGAAAATAAATAAAATGCCATAACTTCATGAATTTGAATAACATTTTGGAAAATAACTAAACTAAAAGCTAAACTTTGATGGTATAATTTTCACTTTTTTTGCGATTATATTTAGAGAAATATTGATATTTTACTAATCTGCAATAAAGCGATTGACACAGTTTATATATACATTGCAATCGTATAAGCTGTATCGCCTAAAGAGGTCTCTAGTTACTGGTAACTAGCAGACCGAAAGATGCTCATGGCTGTGTAGCAACTTATTACTGCTTATATAAAATCAATAAAATCAAATAAAGATTATACCTCGCTCTACTTCGATATTGAGCACTCTTGTATTGATGTCGTTAAAATTCAGTGGTTACTTAATCTTTGGAAAACAATAACCTCAGATTATATGTAGGCATATATTCGTGTGCGCGTGTGTGTGTGTGTGAGAGAGAGAGAGAGAGAGAGAGAGAGAGAGAGAGAGTAGGCCTTATTATGTGCCCACTAAGTCTACATGAATCTGTATAATTCTTACTGCTTTTAGCAATGCTTTGCTAAACAGTAGGTTAAAATCAAACCTCTTAGATTTCACTTCCTCTTTGAAATTTAGAAAAGATCAACAACCACCGTCCCGAAGAGCTTTCTCTTTAAATATCACATCTTTCAGTTCAGTCGCTGACAACTCCGACGCACCATCTGGCAAACATGAGACGTCTCTTTTTACGTGTTGTCAAAAGTTTTAAGAGACAAATGAAAACATGGGACACACACGTGCTCCACTCGGATCCTCACAGGTGTGTAAACATCAAATGGGGTTAATCTCTGCCTCCCCCTCCTACCCCCGTAGTTACATAGTGAACGGTGGCGGTTTACGATACACATAAATTTAAGTAAACTAGAAAAAAAAATGAACGCTTGTCGTAAGAAATGAAATCACCATCACCACCTCCATCATCATCATCATCATCATCATCATCATCATCATCATCATCATCACAATAATAATAATTCAGTTCAGGCCCGAGAAAATGGATGCCCCTGTAAGGCTAACTGCCTGCATAATCGTGCGGCAAGTGCTGAGCAATCTCCAACCACACCTCTCCTGAGTCGACTGTAAACAATGCCGAGATAAGCGGAGAGCACATACAGCACCTGGACTTTCGAAATGGTTACCGATTGCATAACTGACCAGGCTCAACGTTACTTAACTTCGGTAATCTAACTGTAACCCGTGTGTCAACGTGATTATACTGTATATAATAATAATAATAATAATAATAATAATAATAATAATAATAATAATAATAATAATAATTAGTTAAAATATTTTACATAATGTCATGTGATGGATAGTTCATAGAAATTGATTTCCAAACTCATTTATCTCTTGCTAGGAATTTATCCCTCTTTCTCTCAAATCCATCTTAATCTCATTCTCACAAGTTTTATGAGCTTCCCTTGCTAACTTATCCTGATACCGTAAGTGTGTATCATCATCATCATCATCATCGGTTTATCTTTTCGTACATATATGAAATGAAATTAATGACGAATATCCTCTTTTAAGAAAAGATGAAAAAACAAACCAAATGTTGTTTTAATGCAATAATAACATGAACTATACAAATCTTCAATTGAGCTTCAATCAATATAACTAACTGTCTTTTCCCTAAATGCAAACACAACGTCAGTCTATGGTAGGTAAGCCAGCTCTACTAAATATGGAGCATTCCCAAAGGTTCTAAAATTTTGCCTGGAGCTGACCCTTTGACTCTTCTTATGGGATCGACAAGATTATTGTTTGAAAGAATGCGTCCTAATACTGAACAGAAACATAATTCGCTTTTATTCAAAATCAAGGTCACTGGTTAAGTGCAATCGTTCATTCATTTCCTATGAATCCGGAAAATCTATTGTTGGCATTGGTTTCCACGATTTTTTTTCAAGTTAGAATTCTTTCTAGAAAGACATTGGGTACTTATAGAAAAGAACGAAAAGAAAGTTTCTAACATCCTAAGTGAAAGTGCTTTTGTGGAACGAACAAGATTTGAACCTGTCACACCCAGATTGCCAGGCTAAGTCGTAAACCACTTAGTCACTTTCACCTCTCCGTTGTTGTTGTTGTTGTTGTTGTTTAGCATCCTCTATTCATTTCGTATGAATCAGATGATTCTATTGTTAGAATTCGTTCCCTTGATATTGTCCTAGTTAGATTTTTTTCTGGAAAAGAAAAAAAAAACATGGACTAATCACGTGAAGGTTGTCAACATCCTAAGAGTAGGTGTTTCTATAGAACGAACTGGATTCAGACTTGAAATTGAACGCGAAACAATGCTGTTTGCTTGTCAAATAAAACAGTTACATCGCTTGTAAAGCAGAAATAATATTCTTAAAATTTGAGTCACGCATTTTGTGATGAAGATTTTATTTCGCATTTAAATATGGCAGACATGATAATACTATTAAAAATTGACCGTGTTGGGACAATTAATCTGAATCGGGATCAGAATCGGAAGGTTTTTGGTGTATCAGAAGCGATATCGAAATTGGAAAAAATAACTTAATTTCTTCCCAAAACGATTTTGTTAAGCATTTTAACTTAGGATTCTGTTCTGTCTTCAGACCGGGCACCTTTTAACAAGGACACATACTTTAAGAGCACCGGTGCCCTGTGCCTCTTTTTCATTCATCCCTGTGCGAGTTTGTTTTTTATACAGTTTTGTTCCATACTTTCACCCAACGACTTAATATTAAAGACATTTTCTAACCACTCCATACTTTCACCTAACGATTTAATAAAAAAAAGGAAAATACATTTTCTAACCACTCCATACTTTCACCCACGACTTAATAAAAAAGACATTTTCTAACCACTCCATACTTTCACCTAACGATTTAATAAAAAAAGGAAAATACATTTTCTAACCACTCCATACTTTCACCCACGACTTAATAAAAAAGACATTTTCTAACTCCATACTTTCACCTAACGATTTAATAAAAAAAAGGAAAATACATTTTCTAACCACTCCAGACTTTCACCTAACGATTTAATAATAAAAAAGAATAGACATTTTTTAGCCGCTCCAGACTTTCACCTAACAATTTAATGGAGAAAAGACACTTTTCTAACTGTTACGGACTTTCACCTAACAGTTGATTGAAAAAGATAAGATATCCCAGAATCTGTTAATTTGGAAGCCTGTCCAAAACATAATTATTTTCATGTATTATTTCCTTTTGTTTAATTATGTTTTCCCCTTTTAACTATTTGGTTTGTTTCAGATTTTTTTACCTAATTAATAAAGCGTTTTCAACGTAATAGTTGTTTTCGTTATGTTAATTTGAGTTTATCTGTCTACCCAACGCACGCTTTCTGAAGTTTGACTGCTGGACGGTATTGTAGGTACCTGAAAGCAAGATTCTGAGGAATAACTGCCGTGGGTTCCAGAACAGATTCTATTGCTGGTATTAAAAGAAAAAAAATCTTTTGATTTAAACAAACAAATTAAAATCTGTAAATCCCCACACTTGTATTTTTTGACATTAGCAAAAATATATGCATATATTTACGGTAATTTTACCAAATTTGGGAATTTGATACAGAATCTGTAATTGTATCAGAATCTGGAGTTTAGAACAGAATCGGCAATTGTATCGGAATTAGGAAAAATATTGGAATTGTTCCATCACTTATGACAGAATAACAAAGTCCCTTATAGGTGTTCGCCGATGCATTTCAAAATGTGTACTACAATCTATGTTTAGCAATGAGAATATTTAGTCAGTTTCCTAATGGCACAATTTTAACGTTTGTGGGAACTTTTTGGAGATTTGCAAATCTATACATTTTTGGAAAGGTTATTGTCTAAGGAATCAGAAAACCAATGTTTGCATTTGCCCAGATGCCTATATGGCGGCCATATTGGATTTAGAAAATGGCCGCCGTAAAATGTACGTTTTGTAATATCTTGGCTTCTAAATACGCTGGAACACTGATTTTAACTGCTAAACCTACATTTTCAGGGTCCAGGAAGCCACTGGTGGTAGTTATAAAATTTTCCCATATGTATATATGGCAGCCATATTGGAATTTTACAAAATGGCTGCCGTCAAATGTATGTTTTGTAATACCGCGGCCTCTAAATAAGTTGGAACAATGATTTTAACTGCTAAACCTACATTTTCAGTGTCAAGGAAGTCAATGGTCCACGTTATCATTTTATCTTTTGTACCCCACCCCCCTTTTGAAACACATAATCCAACATATGAGTAAAAAACTTAACAACCCTGGCAGTTAGTCAGAAAATTATTTTTATTGAAATGCCTTTTAACTGTAAACTTTGAATGTTTGTGCAACCATCTTAAACATAATTAGATGTTTGATCATAGTCTATGTATAATAATCATCATCAACATCATCATCAACATCACTTTCATACATCACAGCTTGGGAATCTTCATTGTTTTCGCACTGGCTGCTGCACCGACACATATCAGTACAAGCTAAGTCTTTAGACCTGCAGGAGCATCTGCCAGAAGAACAGTCAAATATACATTTGCATGTGATCATCTCAAGAATGGCCTTAGGGGCTGGGAGGACCTCTGTGGTCGTTGGTTTTAGGGTGCCATCCAAATCTTTGAAGTACCCACTTTCCAGGGGGTCCAGTTGTGAAATCTGCAGAGCAATGGTTGCTTGTGCCCATACCCTTGCTTGGACATGGACTCTTAAAATATGCTGCTTTAGAGCTCCAGGTGTTGGAGGAAGCCTGTCACTTTCTGCCCTATGCTTGCAGAACAGATGCCATCGCAGTTCAGGGATTGTTTTTATGTTGATACCTTTTGGCGAGTAAGCTGCACATACAAAGGATTCCAGTTTTGACAGCATTCCATCTGTCACTTCTGCTTCATCCATAAGCATTTGCAGAGCATTGACAACATCTGAGTCTGCTTTGAGGTAGATCTGTAGCCAGGTTGTCTTGCATATACGAGAGAACCTCCCTGTGTTGTCGGTCCCAGTGAACGCATGGAAGGCTGGCAAAGCCTTTGCTCTTTCTTTACCTAGAGCTCGCCACAGTGGTTCAATTTGTATAACACAAGAGGACATAGAAATGGGCGTGTTTTTCAGCAATAGGTCATAGTTTGCTGTGACTAGCACTAAAACGTCCGTATCTGGAGAGAAAAATACTAACTGTGCATCAGGTGGGTTTCGCTGTGAAGCCAGCACAGCCTGGTGGATAAGCAGTGTGTCTGCTTCCTCATGGTTATTTACTTCAAAGACCAGGTCTCTGTTGCTCTTAGTGTATCCAAAAGCAGATATAATGATCAGCTTGGATGATCCCTTGTTATACTCTAGAGTTTGGGCAGCAAGATAGTCAGTCAGATCAGCCTTCGTCTTGTCATGGGAGAGGAACCTCCTCATTGGGATGTGTTTGATGTTAGTGTCATCTCTGACTTGATACTGAACAGAAGCTTTTCCTTGTCTTCGTTTTTCTCTGGTTGCACTTTTCAGAGAATCTGCTCGGTATGTGTCAAAAACGAGGATGATTTCATCATAATCTCGTGTTAGTTTCATCAGTCTGTCATTGAAGCAGCTACTCAGATCCTTGAGTGTCACTAGAGTCGCTGGTTTCTTGCTCAGCTTCTGCACAAGCACCATGCCATCCACCAGTGCTATCTTCCGACTTGGCTGATCAGTAGATGTGGGCTCTGTAAATCCTGTATACGTTGCATCTTGGTGGGTAGAATTTCCAGCTTTAGGTGACTGGTCTTCATGGGGCATGTCTTCTCTTGTCAGCTTCTCAAGTAGATGGATTAACTTGGACTTGTTGTAGCATGGCAGCATTGTTCCATCAGGGGCAAACAGTGCTCTTGGTGTCAGAGTGAATTCATGGTTTCCTATGACCTCTTTCTGGTTGATGTCTCGGCTTGATCTGGCAAGTACCATCAGCTTTGCAAACAGGTCCTTGGTCTCCTTCAGATCCACAGTATTGTCTTTGAGTTTCACTGTAATCTTCTTGTTCCCAGAAAGGAACATCTTGTTGTTCTGTTTCTTCACAGGGGCCCAGAGGCTGACATCTCCATTGATCCGTTCTGACACGTAATCCTTATACAACTTCTGTCCAGTGACATCAATATTCAAGATATGTGGTACATACTCATCTGGGATGTAGGCATTAGTGATCACATTGTACAGCTTTTCCACTTTAGTGGTAAAGGGGTTTCCATGGCTGAGCAAGGCTTCCTTGATCTTGTCGACTGTACCATGTGCCCTCTTGACTGCACTTGGTTCAAGCTCATGATGCTCTGTGATTCTGTCAGCTTCCATGCCAAACTGACTCTTGAACTCTTTTGACAGACGTGAAAGTTCTGGTGTGGCCAGAAAAAATCTGTCTGGCATTGGCATTGTTGGAGATGCCTATTATGCCAGAGCTAGTCTTCATCAGTTTGTTCAGGCGTTCACATGCATGGTCTGCCCCAACAGACACGAAGGGAATGACACTTTCCGTGACTGATATATTGCCTGCTCGTAATTCCTCCCATGTATGAGGGTGATTGCTTCTCAAGTTATGCATATCTGCAATGTATCTTGGCCAGAGTCGCTTATACTTGATGCGGTCCATGGCAAAGAACAGTTTGCTAAGCGCTTCTCCAGCTTGCAGATGGAGTTCCAGGTCAGCATTTTGAGTTGCTGCTAGAAAGAACAGAATTGCTTCCACCCAATCTAGGTACCTCATCATGGCCTTGAACATTGCATTCTGGGATTTCTGTTCCTTCCATTTTTTAAATGCTGTGATGACCTCAGCAATGGTCAAGGCTTCCTGAAGGGTGCTGTTTGCTTGCTTCACGGATTCAGCCTTCGTGTCTTTATCCTCAGAGCAGGCAGCTTCTACTCCTTCTGCTGCCGTCAGGCACACATCTTTCAATTGTGGGTTGTCCTTGAAGAACACCTCCAGAGCCATTTCATAGAGTGCTATGTATGAGTAGATATGGGCATGGAGAGCTCGCTTGTAGTGTGTGCATTTCAGGATTTGCCTTGTCGTGGCAGGACCATACACACCTGCTTCCACCCAGGCATCATCTATGCCTGAGTTCTCCATGGAGGCACCAAGCGCTCTGAGGGCAGCCATTATGACATGCAGTTCACCCAGTCTGGGAACAACCATTTGTTTCAAGTCAGGTCTGGCATCTAGGAGCTGCACCACCTTCTCATAAAGAGCCATGTCAAAGGTAATGACTGTGGGGTGATCTTCCCCAACTGCCAACTTTCTCAGCTTATTTGCTTGTACGATCACAGTTAGTAGAGTTGACCACTCGTGTGCCACCTGAGGGAGTAGTGGCAAGGCTCCAACCTGTGTCAAGGGAAGGCTTTCAGACAGCAGTGAATTGTAACCTGCCCAGCCTGGAATCTTGCTGGAGGTTTCTCGAGGTTTCATTCTGGATAAAGCAGATGCAACAACCCATCCAAGCTGTGTCAGCTGATAGGATTCTGAGATCCCCTGGCCAATGGCAAACTGTTCTGACCTCTTGGTAGCCTGTGGTTTGGGCTTATTACAGTGAAGCATGTTTACATGATAGGGTGTGACTGATATACTCTTTGCATCACCTATAATCAAAGGTTCTGCAACAGGTTCTTTAGAAGGGTCAACTTTCTGGTACACTGCTGTGATGGTTCCGTGGGTGGTTCCCTTCCCATCAGGAGTATCCTCTGCAAAATCTGTGTTATCTACGGCGAAAAACACAAAGGTCCCCTTCTTCAGGAATGGTGGTACATAGAGGACTTGGTATGCTCTGGTGTTTTCTACAACAGCATTTGCCAGAGCAGTTTCCATGAGAAAGACACGGCGATGTGAAATAGCGTAGCCATGAGCATTGAGAAGATTCAACAGCTTCTTGTTGCGTGTGTCATGGTGGACAGTCAGTGCCAGTCCCAGAACCTGAGAATTCCCTCGTGAACGGGGTGACTTAAATGCTGATTCATTGCTTGGCTTGTACCTTACCTGTTTACTGGATTTGAAACCATACATGATATTCTGGCTCACCGTCAGTGTTGCTCGGTCAACATCGTTAGTTCTCGTTACAGTTTCCAGCTTTTCAGCAGACCCAACCATTATCCAATGGATTAAGGTGTATAATTCAGCTGGAACATCATTATTGTCACTAGATACCTGCATGACATTTCTTTCCTTGGGCTCTTTGAAGGTTACAATGCTTTTCCTTATCACCTGTGCTGCGTTGTAGATTGTCTTCATGCTGTTCTCCTCCTTACCAGTTGTCATTGAGGTATTAACCATGTCATCTTCACATGCATCTGGGGAGTAGAGGACAGTTGGCTTCCTTATGTTTGGTCGAACAGACTTCAGGTGTGGCAAATAAGTAAGGATCCTTTCTTTCAGCCATTTTCTACTGAATACAGGTACATGACCTTCAAAAACTTCCGAACCAAGCATATTAACATAAGTCGTTTCAATATCATCCATCCCAAGGTATGCTTTGTTTTTTGTTTCTACATCAATAAGATTTATCAGCTCAAGCAGACTCGCCTTTTGTAGAAAGGGTTCTTCAGCAGTTTTTCTAGTGTTAGTATCTCGGAGAGCATGGAACACATTTTGGGTCCAGCAAACTTTGTGATATAGGGCATCAATTGCATGTGCATCCCCTGGTGATATAAAGGTGTTCAGCCTAGTTTTCAGTGCAGGATTATGGGACCTTTCCACAGCATCTTTGAGAGTTTTACCTGCATTCTCAGTCCTGATCTGGTACAGTTGTTGGCCATTGTCCTGTTGGCAGAAGAAGCACTCTTTCTTATCCAGTGGACTTGTATGTGATCGTGCGAATGGCAATGCAGAACCAGATGTAGAGGTGTCTGGAACAGCCTCTTCTGTAATTCCTCTTTTCTGCCCAGGCTTTTTGGCAGTGTAGTGTCCTGTAGCTAAAGCGTGTGCGATGCGATCTCTTGCACGTTGTATTTCAACTTTGTTAGTTGCACTCGAATGACATGAGCGATGCCAGACCGCCCTCTCTTCACACAATGTTTCTGGTGTGCAGTTCTGCAATCGCCTTTGGATTTGGATATAGTCCCCATCATTCAAACTAGCCCTCTCTAGAATTACTTGCAGTACGAGCCCATATGACTCTAATCGAGGATGTTGCACCAAGGCTTTCTTTTTATCATCAGACTGGCAGAGAATGCACTGCTTCCAGTTAATGGACTCCTTGGTTTGACATGCTTCCTCTCTACTTTGCGACTCATCACTCATGCCTCACCTACAAACAAAGAGAGAATTACAGTAATGTTAGAAAAGCAATACAAAAACTACAAGTTCTCAAAGTATCAGAGGTAAATTAACAATTTGAATTAGTGATATAAAAGCAAGATTTTTTAGGAACAGCTGAAATATGAATTTATAATCTATATATCTATAAAAACAGAGATGTGTGTGCCACAGACGATTTCTGATTGGTTAATCCAATAATCACATCTCCTAAAAAACAATGGTTTCTACGCTCTTACCTTTACCATAAAATATTATGGCTTTATTTATTGTCCATCTTGGAAGGGTTTAATTTTTTAATAACTTGTTATTCACAAATTAAAAAAATACGAAACTAAACTACACGAAATCAAACGCTCCGACAAACTTAATAGTAGTACTAGCAAGCACACGCGCACACACGCACACACACACGTTCACTACCGTCACGTTGTTATGGCAACCAAACAATGTTTACAAAATGTCTACGCACGTTCGTAGACATTTTGTAAACATTGTTTTTAAAAAATAAAAAATAATACTTCTATTATGTTTTAAACGACTGTAATAGTTTATTTTGGAAGTATATTTCATAAAGAAAATTGACAACCCACTTTAAAAACAGAAATTACGAGTTTTATATATTTTATTCGCAGTTTTTTGTTGACTCTTCTGGCGGCCATGTTGTAAGCCCTAACGGTATTTTTGGAGATTACCCAAATAAATGTTATCAAAGGCAAGATAAGTTACTTTTCCACCAAACTGGATATATTTTTCGTGTTTTTATTCAATGTAGCATATTTATTCAGCTCGAAAAACGGGTTTGTATTACTGTACACATAAATTCGAAAAAGTTGTCAAAAACCAAATATATAACAAATACATGTTATCAAAGGCAAGATAAGTTACTTTTCTACCAAACTGGATATATTTTTCGTGTTTTTATTCAATGTAACATGTTTATTCAGCTCGAAAACCATACGGTGTTTACCGATGTATTGGAAAATTCAAGATGGCGCCTCACTCCCTCTTTAACACGGTAAGTTTGGGAAAAGGTGTTATAAATAAAAAACTAGAAAAAATACTATTAAAAACCCGCCGAATATATGTCAACCTATGTCACGGTAACATATTGAGCGAGTTTTTAACAGTATTTTATTCAGTTTTTTATTTATAACACCTTTTCCCAAACTTACCGTGTTCAAGAGGGACTAAGACGCCATCTTGAATTTTCCAATACATCGGTAAACACTGTATGGTTTTCGAGCTGAATAAACATGTTACATTGAATAAAAATACGAAAAATATATCCAGTTTGGTAGAAAAGTAACTTATCTTGAGGCCAAAAAAATAAATTTTCAGGGGTCATAATAGGGGTCAAAGTTTAAAAAAGTACCCCTTTTTTTTGCTCAGCATACACCTCCAAACACCCGGGCAACGCCGGGCACCCATGCTAGTTGATACATATTTTTTATTACAAAGATATTGCAATAAAACAACACCACATCAGTTTGAACCCAGTTATGCATCTAAAGGTTAATGTTAAAGATGTTGTTGCTTTATAACTACCACCATTGGATTCTATGACCCTGAAAATGTAGGTTTAGCAGTTAAAATCAGTGTGCCGTAAAAAAAAAACGTACATTTTACAGCGGCCATTTTGTAAATTCCAATATGGCTGCCATATACACATCTGGGAAAATTTTTTAACCACCGCCATTGGTTTCCCTGACCCTGAAAATGTAGGTTTAGCAGTTAAAATCAGTTTTTCAGCTTATTTAGAAGCCGCGATATTCAAAAACGTACATCTTATGGCGGCCATTTTGTAAATCCAATATGGCCGCCATATACGCATCTGGGCAAATGCAAACATTGGTTTTCTGATTCCTGAGACCAAAAACTTTCCAAAAATGTATAGATTTGCAAATCTCCAAAAAGTTCCCACAAAATTACATTAGGAACCTGACTAATTATTTTAAACAGAAATATGTCCAAACTAACGACTAACCTAATAACAGAGGCGAACAGATTGATTTTAAACATTTTTATTTCACTCTATAAGAACTCATCCTTTTATAATTACGTAATAACGATAAGTGAACACTACACGCGCATGAAATCTCTTGTGACGTTCACATTCAGTTCGAACTTGTATCACATTAATTGTTACATACGATGATGATGATGATGATGATGATGATGATGATGATGATGATGATGATGATGATGATGGTGATAATGACGACAACAATGATGATGATGATGATGATGATGATGATGATGATGATGATGATGATGATGATGATGATGATGATGATGATTGATAAAAAAACTTTCTTATTCTTTTTTCACCGCAAACAAGGAATATTGACATTTGGCAGTAAAGGGATACTATTTGGGACCGTGTCAAACCTGGAACTCTAGGGAGTTGAGTAGCGAGAAATATGTTTACGTTACATTTACAATTTTGCAAGTTAGTACAATCACGGAAACAGGAAACGAGAGAGGACATTCCAAAGTATAGTAGTTCGAGGGGTGAAACTATAAGAGTCGAAGAATTCCCGGCATTAGGGACGTCCACAGTAAAGTGGTGGAATATTGCTGATTATCAAGTTAATCAGGCAGGAACAGTGCGAGCAATTCATCAGAATACATTCTTTTAAAATACTTGTAAAATAGACAGAGGTATGCAACAGTAAGGCGACGGCTTATAGTGCATGATTTATTAGAATTGAGATTTTTTAAAGATCCTGTATAACAGGGATTGACTTATATTAGGTATATCAGACCAGTTGTGCCAACAATATTCCATGCATAGGCGATTGGTGGTTTGTAAAGACACAGGATACTCTCTAGTATGAGAAATTTTCTAGCACAATAGAGGGAGCCCACCTTTTTTGCAGCAGCCTGCGCAATGTCTCAATTCATGTTACATGTGAATATTAAGCCGAGGAGAATGAACGATGAGTTCTCAGGTAGAGTGTTATTAGTCATAACTATCGGTGGTTAAGAAGGTTTATTTCTGTAATTGTTAAAGGAAAGTAGATTAGTCTTAGTAGCATTTAATGTTACCATTCATTTTTACGGCCCCGTTCCTCCGTTCCACTGTGTGTGTGTGTGTGTGTGTGTGTGTGTGTGTGTGTGTGTGTGTGTGTGTGTGTGTGTGTGTGTGTGTGTGTGTAATACGGCATTAACCCTATTTGGGTTTAACGGTCTTCCTCCGAGAGTATTATTCCGTTATATTAAAAAATGGTACAGAAATATAAATATCAGATAATATGATATGTGCGTAATATTACCCATGGAATTTCTAACGATAGTTACCAGAACAGTGACATATACACTGTTTAATTTATACTTGAAAATTATAAAGTACACACACACACACACACACATATATATACATATATATATATATATATATATATATATATATATATATATATAGTCAGAGCACACATATATAAAAGGGGGCAGAAATCTAGTTAGTCTCAGCTTTAAATGCCATTAGGGATAGCTTTGATGTGAAGGTTCGGAGTTTAAGGGACCTTCTCAACCCTGACAGAAACACAGGAGAAAAAGTTGCTGTCAGGCGAATTTCAAGGGAATTATCGGTTAACATAGCACTTAATTAATCAGCCTCCGTCACTGGCCGTTAGATAATACGACATGAAAGTGGGGTCGGGTCACATGACAGAGAAACCGTGATCGACCGATTTTTCGGCGGATTTAGTCGGGTGGTCGGTTTGGATAGGGCGAGATGAAAGCTGGAGGATGCCGCGTGTCACCGCACATGCGCACTCCTATTTCCGGAAATGTCATCGATTGTATGAGAAGGGGGAACCTCTTAGTCTGATTAATAAGGAATGTAAGAGTGTGTGTATGCGTGATTACGTGCGTGTACGTGTGCAAAAATCAACCTTCATGAATAAAGAGTATGTTACATGTAAAAATACATTTGTGTGTCCAGTGAGTCTCTGTTCACGCAAACACCTTGAGAAATTTTGTATAGTTTGTAAATATGGCTTCTTCTTCTTCTTCTTCTTCTTCTTCTTCTTCTTCTTCTTCTTCTTCTTCTTCTTCTTCTCTCTCTCTCTCCCCCCTCTCTCTCTCCCTCTTTCCTTCAGTCATGGGATAAGAGTATTTTCTATTGCCTTTAGTAGACTAGGGAGTAAGTGGTTTGCTGGGTCCAAATTGGAGTTTGAGGCAAACTGATGGGCAAGCATGTTAAATATCTTGGTTGCCGTGCAAACAACCTCATGATTGTTGGATAGTTGGGGATTGTTGATTGCCTATTATGTTGTAGATTTTCCAGAAATTTCGAGTTTCTAATTTCTGTGCTTCAATTCGTTTTCTGATGGTTTCGGTATATTCTCTCTTAGCTGTCGGTAATTCTTTCTTACAATTGCTTCTACCTTCTATAAACTTGTCTGTTTGTACTGGACTTAGGCCGGATACATCTGCGGTATGCATGTTCCCTCTGAACAATGGCAACTAGAAGTAAACTATTGGGGAGAGTTGGGTTTTCTATAGTACTTCTATGTGGGAAGTTGTGCTTTAATTGCTGCTTTGAACCATTCAGCGGTCTCATTTGTGCATCCCAATTAGGCTTATTGTAATACCTTGTTGTTTTGAGCAATGGTTCTTCAACTTGGGGTTGAGAGTTTAGAATGATGTATATCATCATCACAGCAAACTATGGCAGATAATTATCGATTTTATAGATAAGCTTTAGAATATAGATATAATTTAAACTAATATCTGCCTTAGCAATAGAAATCTATAGATGTTTACTATTTATCGATTTTTTAAAAGTCAGCCTTCTGAAATTAAGGACTGGAAGCTAAACCAGTCTCTCAAAGTACGTGCAATGTATATGGTTTTATAACAGCTTGGGGAGAAGAGCAATTGGTTATTTGTCCAGTTTGAACAGGAGAGATGATATAACTTACAAGAATACAGCATTAATATACAATTAAGATATACAGGGATTTGGAGAGGATTAAGTAGGATAAGGATGTGCAATGTTTATCATGTAAAACAGACGCAGGCAGGCGTCTTGGAAGCAAAGTAACTTTAGCCTTTTAAACCCGACATTTAGAAAAGAATTTGTGCCAGTTATTGTAGTATCATACATAAGTAACTATATACATACAGCCAGTATATGCCTTTTATTAAAACATACACTTAGTCATAGAATGATAATTTATGATTTCAAAAAAGAGGGAAGCAGTATCAGTGATAAGAACAGGAAAACACGTTTTATTGAATAAGTAATAATTTTGCAATACTTAGGAAGCAATTAAGTAGTTAAAAGAAAGAGGCTTGCTTTCCACGAAAATTTCGACTACGCGTTGTGTTCAGTTCGGTTTCTATTTGTTTTCATACAGTGGTCAGTACTTCATCCAAGCATGGAGGAGTCTTTTTGTGACTTATTGAAATTTATATTTTATTTTATTTAATATACCTTAGTAGGAAATAAAGATGGGAAATTAGATTTAAGTACATTATGTAACAACTTTACAATAATAGTCTGGACCAGTCAAGTGAACATAAGTAGAATTGCAAGCAAAGCCATTTACTCTGTTTGTGAGAGAAATATATAGAAAAAAAGAAGTCAGGAATAAAGGCCAGGCACAGACTATCTCAAGAGAGTCCCACATATTGTAACTGCACCCGGCTAATGGATTGGTACCTACTCCTAATGTTATATAGGTTTGCAAACTGGGGAATTCGTTAATGTCACCACCCCTATGAAGGTTGTCAAAGATGACCAAGGGGCCTCCTCTCCCCCACTGTTTCAGCGCAATTTCATAAAAGCACGCTTTACACCAGAGCCGTCACTCAGAAATGGGTAACCTGGCAAGATCTACAGATTCTAAGGACCAATCCACTAAAATGGGTTAGTTTTGCGTCGGGGTTGCAGACCAGGATTATCAGCGCATTCGCATGGCTGATAAGATAAGTATTGTACACAAATAAAGTTCTACCATCTTCTAAATAAAATATGTATCGTTAGGAAACATTCCAAAAGCATGATACTTTATTTAATTCACACTCATGATACTTTATTCATATTTTTATGAAGTATGTCTTATTGATATTTCATTGAATAATAATAACTCGTCAGAGACAAAAGTATATTTCTCAGAAAATAATTGGAAAGTGTTTTGACTTTTTTTCCTTTGACTTAAAAATGATTTGGTAAAAGAAATGCTGATAAAAGGAAATACAGATATTTAAAGTCCTGGAAACATAAAAACAAAAAAATATTTATTGCAGTGTTAACAGACACCCATGAAAAAGTAATGAGTTCGAAGTACACGGGGAAATCTATCTTACGCAGTCAAATTTGATTATCAAAACATATATAGAATTATAATATGCTAATATGCTTTATATATGTGTGTGTGGGTGTGTGTATATTATATGTATGTGTGTGTGTATTTGCGTGTGTATGCGTATATGAAAACCAATATGTACATATTGGTTTTCATGTACGCATACACACACAAATACACACATATACATATAATACACACACACACACACATATATATATACATATATATGAATATATATATAATATTTTCTCAATAAAAATAATTTATTTTACACAGACAGACACAAGTGTTTCATGCTAATGTAATCATCAGTGTACGAAGTGATAATTAATGCGGTCAATAAACTAAACGTTGGCATCGCATCCCACAAAACCAACCTTGACATCCTAGGCTAGTGTTTCCCTCGATGTCACTATGAATTAATCTTTAAATGAAATGAATTTAGATACTTTTGAAGCCGTGTAATCGCACTGTCTTAATCGAATACCATTAGCATATTCAGCAAACAGGAATTATGTAATCATGCATATATACTTGTTGACCGCTGTTTTTCTAAATTCACTAAATAGAGCTCAGCTTCCATCCAATAAAGGTAGTTTCTATAATATTATTTCAGTAAATAATAATTTTTATACCTAAAGACTTTAGTGTTTCTTCAGTACAGGAAGTGATAATTAATGCTGGTCGGAAGATTCGAACCCAATCAACAAGGTTAGCATTCGCTAAGTGACTGCAATAGAATACTGACAAATTGGCTTGGCCATCTTTTTAGGTCATAATGTGTTGGTTTGTCAAAATCACACCTGACCTTTTGTCTGACTACAAGAAGAAGAGATAAATAAAATATCCTATCTATTTTAAGTTGCTGTAAATATGACTGTTTGTATGACTCTCATTCTTTTTCTCCACAGCCTTTCCCTCTCTGCATATGCACATGCATGCCCTTACTGGTTAAAGTAAAGTTATTTTTACTCCACACTTGGTAAGGTCCCTCTTGCCATTGCCAGAAGGTTAAAAAGATAACATTGTACGAATTCGGCGTAAAAAAAAAATGACAGACGATTGAATAACTTTTTTTTTAGATGGTGAAAAAATATGGGACTGATAGTGAAGCCGACATGTTGGCTTCAGGCGCAATCTTTATCTGGCGTCGATCAGGGTTGAATAAACGCGTTGCGTTGGCCATCTTGAAATGTCGGTTTCGTTCTCTTCATTCCTTCACGCGTTTTCTAGGAAACTTTTGTTTTCATCTCCGCATTTTCATGTTTTTTTTTCTATTACTAATGGAGATTTGGTATCTGTCAGTTTGAAGCCGGAAGTATACTATTACTTCTATATCTGAAGCCGAAGCTAAACTATTCTCTTTTTAGAGCCATAACTTTACTATTACTTCTATATGTGAAACACTAACTCTAGAAGTGTAAACCATGTTTAGTTTCAAAACAGTTTTCGATGATTAGTTGTTCTACTCCAGTCCTGAAGGCGACTGATTCTCAGTAGACAGTTCTCGAGTTGGAATCCACAGAGCTAAAGATTCTTCCAGTGTTGACAGGAAGAAAACATATGCCAAGTTGCCACAGAAAAGGTTTAATATTTATAGAGCAATTCTACTTTCTGATTCTTTTTTACATGGAGGTCACCTCTTATCAAGGTCCGGGAGCCATTCGGGGATAAGGGGTATTGCGTGTACAGTAATTAATGAGATAGTATCGTAGTAATCGTTAGTATTGGAGATTGGATAAAGTGACTTACTCAAGGGGGCGATTACTCAGGAATTTGTTTATGCTGGACTTGAAGACATCCAAGTTGTAATCAGGTGGGAAACAGGCAAACGGAAGAGAGTTCCACAGGCATGTACTTCGAAGAAAGAAGCTTTGTTCATGGAATCTACGTTTTGATTTATACACAGATAAAGAGTGGGGAAAATTACTGACAGTGGTTTCAGCTAGACGGGTGTTTTTTGTGAAGGATGGACGAGGGGGATCAGAGATTGGAGCTCGGACGAGCACTTGCAATGGAAATAACGACAAAACAAAGACAGGCTCGCAACGTCTCTTCTGTGGGAGAGAGGTGGCAGAGAAGAGAAAATGGAATCCCCCACTAAGTCACGAAGTCTATTTTGTACTCTGTCAAGGCAGGATAGGCTGTTTTTAGCAGTTCCAGCCCAGATGTGGCAGCAGTACTCCATTATTGGACGTACCCGGCTTTTATACAGATAGAGAATTGCATCATTAGTGAGATATCTTCTGGAGCGGTAGAAGAATCCCACCATTTTCCCAGCGACCTTGGCAACAGATTGATGTACATGTTCCATTCCAGATCAGGAGTAAAGGTCAAACCCAGTAGTTTGTCAAAACATGGAGCCTCACCAAGACGTGAGCCATCCATTTCAATTGATGCCGGATAGGGATCAGAGCGTTGATGATGTAAAGATAGGAGCTTGGTTTTAGATGCATTAAAAGTAACCAGCCACCTTTTCTTCCACTGTACTACGTGCTCAAGATCAGAGGAGAGAGAATCAGAGAGAACTTTGTCATTTACGGCCTTTGTTGTGTTGTTTAAGATGGTCGTGTCATCAGCATAAATGTCAACGAATGATTTAAGTATGTGTTTTGAGAGATCATTGATGTAGATCAGGAAGAGAGTTGGACTTAGGATGGACCCCCGCGGGACTCCAGCATTAATACTCTAGGCTTCTCATTTCTGCCCATCAACCACTACTCTTATGAACCTATCAGAGAGAAATGATTTAATAATCGAGAAAACATTTCCAGTTATATCGTAGCTGGAAATCTTGTGAAGTAGGGCCTTATGCCATACCTTATCGAAGGCCTTAGATATGTCAAGAGCAATTGACCTAGAAAGGAAGTCGAGAGATTCACTAATCCTATGAAATATAATCGTTAGCACATCTGCTATAGATCTAGCAGAACGGAATATATATATATATATATATATATATATATATATATATATATATATATATATATATATATAGTGAAGCCCCCTCTTTGGGTAGAGCACTGTCGCAAATAATATTACCTGCTACGTAATTGGCTGAAAAATGCGAGGCTTGCTGTTTGTTTATAAATAAACGGTTTGAGCACTATAAACTGCTGGACGGATGTTTAAAATAGACATTTGGCGAGCTTACTGACGGGTACTGCTCCCGTGGGTCGATCGGTAGAACTGCTGACTATCAACGCGATCGTTCTAGGTTCAATCCTCTGCTTGGGAGAGGTGTTAGTCTAGCGGCACTGATGATTTGTGACTAGAAATATATATATATATATATATATATATATATATATATATATATATATATATATATATAAGTCACTTTGTGTGTATCAGTTCTTTCTTAATAGGTTCCGAAGCGGCTGAGCCTTTCTTTTGCAAATGTCACACAAAACTTATTCACATGTCTGGCAGTGTTCTTAGATATGTTTTGTACAGAAATACACCCGGTAAGTATCGGAAATCGAAAAAATCCGATCTTAAAAATAGATAAAAAGAAGAACTATTACAGGAGAATATTTTACATTACATCAGAAAACTACTTTAAAATACAAACCGACGAACTTTTCTACCATAAAAGTAACTTTTATTGACTATGGTAACATTTATTTCTTGTATATTTATATTATTATATATATATATAACATTTTCTCTTTGTAAGTAAACATCATTTTGTTGGTCACTCTTGGCTACGAATTGAAACAAAGTTGATATAAAAAAATATATTTTCGCGAAAATTATCTTTACTTTCATGATATTTTGCTTAGGGTAAAATTTTTGAGTATCAAAACCTATCTCTCTACAACGGGGGGTTCTTTTCATAATCTATCACACTTTCATCAATGTTCATTTTCTGTAGGCTGTTTTTGAACCCAGTCAACAACGGTACTTCTGCTAGTATATATATATATATATATATATATATATATATATATATATATATATATATATATATATATATATATATATAAAGATAAACCAGTCGCTAAGTTAAAAGAGCTACCTAACACCTCCATTCTAATAATAGCCTGGGCACGGAAAACGAAATTCCCCCTCACCCCCTAAAAAAGCAAAAAAAAAAAAAAACACACGGCCCACATTCTTAAGTGTACATCAACCTTCCCCGAAAGGTATAGCGCAGCCAAATATTTTATTAAAAAAAACAATGTAATCTTGACACCCGTTTCAATATCATCTCTTTTTTGGTCTGATGAAGTGATATTCCTGAATTGGGACTCCACTGAAACATGTCTGCACATATATAACCAACAATGTTTGTATAAAAAACGGACTGGCTTTGCGAATTTATTCCAGTAGCACAAATTCGATGTCTTGGTTAGCCGGTAAAAATAGCTGCTAAAGAGTCATAATTAAAAAAAATGGAAGTTGGAAGATATAAGTTGACTGAAAGCTCAATTAGATAAGACTATAGTCACAACTTCGGTTTAATACAATTTCTTACCCCTTATTCCCATCGGATTTATCCATTCTCCCGTAACCGTCAACATTTCTGAAAATAAGTGTCAAGCAGTTATATAATTTCGTGTCAATACTCGAAAACTCATCCAAATCTCTGCTGACACCCAGACATCTCTACTCGTCTCCATTTCTCCATTACGTCCCCTAGCGGTTCTTATCAAACATCGCATCGATTATAACGCCAAACAAAAAACACACTGACAACACGTCGCATCAGTCATTCATTAATATATTTCTACATGTATATTTACCTCAGTCTCAGCCAACGTTACGCATCCCTACCTCTCCTCTTACCCGATTTGGTGTTGAGGAGAGAGGATACTTTAGCAGCGCTCTGGATGCCGACCCGGTTTTTTGTGTTGTTTGTATAGGGAAGGGCAAAGCAACTTGCTTATTTGGAATATATTTTAAATTTAAATAAGCAAGTTGCTCTGCCCCACCCGTTATTCTAGTTAAAATGTTTTCGGCCAATCAAACGTCACTTTTATAAGAACACTAAACCACCTGTAAAGTCAATATTTATTTAATTATAGCATTAATTTCATACGTTATTAACTTGGAAATTGGTTGAATCATTAGAAGTAGTCAATCGTTATGGCGAATGCTGAGGCTTTCAGACAAGCATACATGACCACAACTATTGACAACTATTAGTTATTCTTTATAACGGCAGTCCCTTTTCGAGTATTTGCGCGTGCGCGCACGCACACACACACACACACACACGCACAAACACACACGCACACAGACACGCACGCACACACACACACATACGCACACACACGCGCACACACACACGCACACCCACGCACACGCACACACACGCACGCGCACACACGCACGCGCGCACACACACACACTCACACGTACACACGCCTACCCACGCACACGCACACACACGCGCACGCACACACACGCGCACACACGCACACGCACACACACACACACATATAAAGGTGGTTTAGAGGTGGAGAACTGTAAATTAAATAAATTAAGCAACGTATTTTATTATACAAATATGTGGTTCATTCAAATTATTTGCTTTCATTCATAATTTAAGTACAGTTTTAGGCATATTGTATTCGCGCCTTGCACGTATATGGTGTAATCTGGTCTAATTTTTACTTTATCTTAGAATGTTTTATAATTAACCTGGTATTTTTTTCAGTAATACTCTAAACTTACTGATGACATAGCTTTACCATTGTTTTACAATGAATTTCAAATACAATATTTTGTAGAATGTCGTTCAAAAAGTACGTTTTAGAAATTACATTACTCGATTCATTCTAACATTTTATTATTCATTTAAAATAAACTAAAACAATTCTTTATTAATGATTAAATAGAATAAATGTTGAGAGAAAATGATTATTTACTAACGAAAGTTATGAACTTACATGCTATTTTTTCACTGTTTTTGTTACCGTGCTTGTGCTATTGTTATGTTATTTATGCACGTGTGATGGTTCTCGATGCTTCTCAGCTATGTGATGGGTAACTGTTATGTTTGCAAATGACGTATGAGGATTCAACAAACAAAGGTAGATCAATAAGAAGTGTATTAGGAAAGTATATTTACAGTATATTTACATAATGGTTGTCAGGTAAGAGAGTATTGGCTGGGCTGGAGAACATATCTGCTCTCGGCTCGGCCTTCGGTGGCTTCTGGTTAACACACACTCAGACTAAGCGAGTCTTGTTATTTATGTGTAATATTATCCACATATGTAAATGAGTGGGTGCCACCACAACAGTAACACTATCCCTGTGACAGAACCACGGATAAAGCAACTCTGGTCTTGGTGCTGCCAAAAATACCACAACATAAAATATGCAACTTACAAATAATACTTCTTTGAATTAATCGTTAGTAGAAATTAAATCATATTTTAAATTGTGTTTTCTTTAGTGATCCTGGTCCCTAGTTTTTTTATTTTTTATTTTCAACATCATAAAACTTCTTATGCTGATGTCTACACCTTCACGCGTACAAAGGAAATATTATATGACATTTAATTTTTTCCAGAAACGTATCGTTGAAATCACATGAACTATAGTTTGCAATTATATAGTTTTTTTTTAAATAAATAATGAATAAGCAATGCCCAATTCAAATATATTATCCTTAGTTCGAAGAATTAATGTTTCTTTCAATTATATTGACTTCATTAACATGGACTTGATGGACATTTGTCGTAATATTGTCGTAATATTGCGGGAATATTTTTTAAAGGTTGTTGTTATTGACATCTACGATGCTTTCTTTTCATAAATATATATAATATAAAAAAAAAAATCAATAAACTTAAAACTATAATTTTAATTACTATGCTTTCTTTTACACAAAGTAATACATTTTAAGAGTGATTTTAATGAATAATGATTAATAATGATGATTTTAATGAATAATGATTAATAATGATGATTTTAATGAATAATGATTAATAATGATGATTTTAATGAATAATTGATTAATAATGATGATTTTAATGAATAATTGATTAATAATGATGATTTTAATGAATAATGATTAATAATGATGATTTTAATGAATAATGATTAATAATGATGATTTTAATGAATAATGATTAATAATGATGATTTTAATGAATAATTGATTAATAATGATGATTTTAATGAATAATGATTAATAATGATGATTTTAATGAATAATGATTAATAATGATGATTTTAATGAATAATGATTAATAATGATGATTTTAATGAATAATTGATTCATTATATTCTATGATTATTAATTAAATAATAATAAAAATTGGTTGGTTTCCCGAATTGGTGTTAATTTTCAAACGCAGGTAGAATAATTGATTCCTGTGAATATGATTTTTATAAGAAAAAAAACAAAAAACAAAAAAAAAAAAAAAGAAGCCGCGCGTGCGTGATCCCTCTCTGGTGCTGCATGTGAGATGACACCACAAAATATAGTGAAGAAATAATGAATGTGAGAAGTGTGAAGGGCCAACGTTGCCTTCACATTTTCACCAAGTTTCAGAAAAATCTAATGGATGGGGCAAAAGTTATGAAGTAAAAAGTGTCATTTTTTGCAATTTTGGGGGATTTGTGAGCTCCTGGGAACAATCCAAGTAAAAAAGGGCAAACAGTGCACTTCCACGCCTTAAGACATGTATATCTGAATTCAGTACCATGGAAAACCAATATATAGACATCGATATCAAGTTTTGAGTAATATGAAAAAAGAGCTAAAAAAAAAAGCAGGTTTTTGTAGACCTAAAAGTCCCAGACGGATGTGAACCAGAATTTTGCCAGGATCACTCATACTAAATTTATATTAAGAACAATGGCCTCCATAGTTTTTGGCTAAATTTTAGGAAAATCTAATGGATAGATCAAACGCTACGGGGGAAAAAGTGTCATTTTTGGCCATTTGGATGCATTTTTGACCTCTTTTGAGCCCCTGGGTTCACCGAATCCCAGTGTAAATGAATAACAGTGCAGTATCAGGCCTTAACATATGTATATTTGAGTTGGCCACCGTGGAAACCACTATATAGTCAGGCATATCAAGTTTTTATTGACAAATATGAAAAAGGAACACAAAAAGGGTTGTTTTTAGCACTGAAAGTCCCCGGGGACGCGAATCAGAATTTTGCCAGGGCCACCCGTATTGGATTTATATTAAGGACAATTGGCTCCATATTTTGGCCAAGTTTCAGAAAAATTTAATTGATGGGTCAAAAGTTATAGGGCAAAAAATGTCATTTTTGCCACCTTGGGGCATTTTTGACCTCTTTTGAGCCCCTGGGGACGCAACGGGAATTTTTGCACATCTATTTAATGAAATACAAGTTATGGCAGAATTTCAGGAAAAACTTATGGACGGTTATCTGGCAATCGTCCGGACTAACGGAAGCACGAATGCACATAAGCACGGACGCCCGGACGCACGGACGCACGGACGCCACTGAAAACATAGGTCCCTATCCAATAAATCGGGGGACAAAAAATACATATATTCACCTTCAAATCTTCGCTTGAGGAAAATCTGCCAAAATAGTCAGTTACAAGACTATTTCAACACATGACAGATTGACACGAAAGCAATCATTCAAACATAAGTTCTCTTGCCATTATTTTTAAAACGAAATTAAATAAAATTTGATTTTGCTCCAAAATCAAATAAACTTTTTAAAATTTACGTTCATCCACCTCTCATCGATACAAATACCAATCGACATTATAATATCGTAAGTACATTAGACTTCTTTTTTCATTAGATTAATACACTTTTTTTTCTTGAGATAAGTTTCTTTTCTCCAAATAACTTCCTCTATTTACATAACGTCTCCACTTTTCTTGAAAAAAATTCTCGTTTCCATTTTGGTAAAGATAAGAATTTCATTCGTTAAATTTAATATACGATGCCATACTTATATATAGTTTTTTATTATTCTTTCACCGTTTAGATAAACAAATATTGATTTCATACAAATATTCAGACATTTCAGAATGTTTGCGTTTTTCTCTTAATTTTTACAGAAATAAGTATTTACGACATTAATTCAAATATAGGCAGACATATCTACATGTTTTTTTTATTCTTTAACCGATTTGATAAACAAATATCAATTTCAAAGGAAAATTCGGTGGTTTTGCGATGTACGCACATTTCAAATAGGATTTCAAAATTAAATTATAATACAATTTTATGCTGTTATTTTAATCATTAAATTGTTAGGTGAAATTTTGGAATAGTTTACAATATCCCTTTCCAGATGCGTTGCTTTTTTTTATTTTTAAAATAAAAAAAAAAACAGACGTTGTTTTTTTTTTATTATAAAGGCATAAGAATTTCAGATGTTAATTCAAATATACCAATAAATATCTTTATTCCTTAACCGAATGGCCCTGTCGGTGGGGCATTAGAATACGCCGACTGCCCCCTCAATGGGGGTCCTGGATATGACCTTAAACTATATCCAGTGGTGAGGCCCCAGCTTGTGGGCTTTGGGGAGTGTGGAGCCACCATTTAATTACCATTGCTCCCAGGTCCACTCTGATCCGGAGTGGTAGTACCTGTTAGGGTCCCAACTATGGGTTAAATAGAAACTGACGTGAAAACAACAAATATATTCTATTCAAAATTTTTTTCTTCAAAATCTTTGGATTCGGCATTAAATAACACGAAAAGGGTTGATATGCCGTAAAACAAAAACAACCGACCAACCAACCTTAACCAAAATATTAATTTCATAAAATTTCTAATGTTTCTGAATGCGTGCTTTCTTTTCAGAAATAAGAATTCGGACGTTGCGTTATATTACATCTATATATATGCTATTCATTTATCTATTAGATAAACAAATATTAATTTAAAATAGAAAATGTTAATTTTCCGAATGCTTGCGTTTTTTTTTAAATTATTTTGTATTTTTCTGATAAAAATTTCCTTACAAATTTTCGCATGCTTGTTCTGTTCGTGTTTTGTTTTGTTTTTTAAATTTTCCTGAAACATTTATTATAACACAAAATAAACGTTTATTTTCATACACAGTAGAATTTTTCGTAACAAATAAATATAAATCTATAATATAAAGCTGAATGTCTGTGTGTGTGTGTGTGTGTCTGGTCACGAATAGACTCCTATATGGTTGACTATTTTAAAAAACTGATTACATATTATGATAGAAGATGTATCGAGACACAGGAATGGGCATGCTTGATCTGGCAGAACGGTGGTTCATTAAAATTGTGGGGTCTGCGTTCGCACCTGGTCCACAAAATATGGAAATAAAAAAATTAAAAATTAAAAAAAACGTTTACAAGTGTTTTTGATATAGATGTACATAACCATACTTTGATAAGTATGTTTTAACTTAAATAGGGATGGTATAATAAAATTGTGGGGTCTGCGTTCGCGCCTGGCCTCCATAGAATGGAAATAGGCAAGACTTTAATAAAGAATTTTCATATCTATCTGCGTAAGTATACTTTGATAATTATGTTTCAGTTTGAAGAAATATGGTATAATAAAATTATGGGGTGTTCGTTCGCGCCTGACCTCCATAGAATGGAAATATGTCACAAAGTTTAATAAGTTTTTTTTTTTATATAGATCCACAGAATATTGTGATTGGTGTTTCAGTGTGAACAGGTATGGTATAATAAATTATGGGGTTTATCTATTTAATTTTTCTTTTATCATATTTTGCTTTGGTTTTGATACCCCCAAATTCAACCCAAATTTACAACCCTTCCTTTTCATAACCTATCATACTTTCATAAATCAAAGTCCATTTTCTGTAGGCTGTTTTTGAACCCAGTCAACGACGGGTACTTTTGCTAGTATATAAATAATCTTTAGATTTTGAGTAAAATTTCTTTTCTTCGCATTTTGCAGTTTTCGCAACAAAGTTCAAAATTCATTGTAATTAATGTATGAAATCTATCACGACCGAAGACGAATACAGTTAATACCTTTAAGGAAATCTTTAACGACAGGGGTCAAATTCTTAGTTCCGTTGCATGTTATGCTATTTTTTGCAAGAGAAATTTGTGTGTATCTCTCTCCTGGTTAAGAAATATATAAATCCGTCATAGTTACTTCTATCAAAGTAATTACGCATTCAATTTTACGCATGATTTCTATGTATAGTATTTTACAAACGAAATCTGTACTGAATGAGTAACCTCATTTGTATATTACATTTAAGAAAATCTATTTTAATAATTAGCTCGCTCTTATTAACTATTTTCCGTAATAGAATCGTTTTGATTGTACTATTTATAAATATCATTAAAATTTATTTAGTGAGTTTATTTTTAATTCAATTTATATTTGATTTAATTTATTTTTAATTATTAATAAAACAGTTACATTTAAAACCAGAACTATCATATTAAACTATGAGAGTTATTTCCTTTTAAGCTAATAATTTCAAGTGAGTAACTAGTATTGCCTATTTAGCCGTTTTCCGCTAAATCTGGAGATTTCGTTTGCAATCTAGCGGGTGTTTTTCTATAAAATCTGGAGATATTTGACATCCACACACCAGCAATTTTAGATTAAAAAAATAAACCGCTTGAAAATACATTTAAAACATAAATTAAACTCATTCCTGTAGGTAAAAAAGTAGATTTGTTGCTTTTTGTTACAATTATTTATTTACTATTTGTTTTATTTTTCACTATTCTTTCCGTCTAACCATTCTTAAAATTCGCTTTATATTCGATTTTTCTAAATATATTTTAAGAGGGGGGCGGTACAGCCCCTCTCTTAAAAATATCTAAGCACTCCCCGTAATTTGAGTGTATTTATTCACTTTATAATAACTCACGCAGTAGAAGGGTTACTAATTATAGGTAGTCTGGCCGGGAGTCACAAATTGTAAGGGTGTGAGTCGATGTTCACCAATTCATAATCGGTAGCTATTAATTTTTAGGATCAAGGTTACAAGTGCAGGAATCTCTTGAAATCGAAAGTAGTAGAGTATCCACAGGACCGTTAAAGGTAAATTTAACGAGATCGCCGATTAATAGAAAGGTGTCATCAGATCACATTCTCCCATGCATAAAATAAAAATATAGAAATATCCCCCGAAAATAACGACACTTGATAAAGAACTCAAAATCACTATATTAATACAAAATAGCAACAATTATTTAATTTATTTAATTCAAGTCATTCCAATGTAAGTGCTTTCTTGTAATGAGTGTTCATTATGCAGGATTTCGTAAGAATAGCATGGAGTCTAAAATTACTGATTTTTATGAACAGAGTATCACACGTGACTTGAAATCAATGCGGTTATATTTTGTGAGAAAAACAGTTATTAAAGAATGTAAAAGAAATGCGCGCGCGTGTATGTGTGTGTGTATGTATGTGTGTGTGTGTGTTTGTTCATCACATAAGAAAGCGGTAGTTTAAAATAACATTGTATGAAACAAGAATTAATTTCTCGTTCGATATGGAAATTTCCCATGATAAAAATTTAGGCTCATGTGCGTGGCACGCAAATTCAAGACAGGGGATTTTAACGCCTCCCAGTGGCAAAGTTTCATTGACATCCAGTCTTTGGGAAGATAAGAGAAAAACTAAAATGAACTGATTTGATTTTCGTGGCAAATCCTTATATAACGATGTTCTCGAAAGTTCCAGCCTGCTTGGTGTATCACTACACGCGGGGACGTAACATAATCTTTTTTTTTTTCATGTGTGCAGGTTGTCAAATCCCAAATGGTGTGTGCTTACGCATTCTGATACTTTTTGGCGTTGAAAACGGTGATTGCTACAAAATGTTCCTGTCGAAGATTTGTTCTGGCCGTATGTAGCGGTCGCTACAACTTGGTTAAAGTGTAGAAAAGTGAAATCAAGCAACAACAGCAAAAGAAAAACTTATGCCAAACGGAGTAGAATTTAATTATCTACCAACCCGTATACTTTTAACATGCTAAAACTAAGTTGTTGTTTTTTTTCTAATTTCAAAATATGCTGAATAAATACACTGAAAAAAATAAACAAATCGCAATTTATCGGTCAACAGGAAGTGAGGCTTAATTCATCAAAAGCTGTAAACAAATGACTTATTCTACTACTAACCCCAAGTTAGAGTTGCACTCTCAAATTTAGAGTTAGTGGCCGTTATATATATATTTTTAGACAATCTTCCATGAATTAAGTTCCCAATAGTTCAGCGACAAGCAACCAGTAATTTGTTGTAAAGATAGCTAAAAGAAATGAAATAAAAAGAATCGAAACATCGTGTAAGCATGTATACACGATACTTGAATTTAACTGCGTTTGGTATAAGGTATTTGTTGATTTTAGTAATTGTTTACAATTTCTCGACTGTTTGCTATTCTACACTTTAACAAATGACTGTGTTGTTCTTACATACTGGCTCCACAAAGAGCCAATATTCATGAATTACTTATTCTTTCATCATTTATTATTCCATTTGTCAGAGTGAACCGTGTTTTCTACAATGCAGCATATGTTAACACCTCAGCGAAGTTTATTGCGTTTATTTTTAAGCAAACATTAACAACCAAACGAAAGTTTTTCACACGTGAAAAAATAAATATTTACTTACTTCCTACAATAGCAAAGGTCGATAGTGAAAAACCCGCTACCCCCAAAACGAGGAACTCTGAATTGAGGCAACATTATTTTGTTAATCCTTAATCTTAAAGGATTTATTCTCCATTGATTTTTAGAGGGGGGTATCTAAGGGTCTCCATCTACTTTATAATATAGATATAATTTATTTTTTTGAATTGACAAACTTAATGTTTTCCCTTTATATATATTCTCAAAGATTTTAAACTTGTGCTATTTTTCCCATTTATATATTTGTGCAATTTTTACCTGCCCTCCACAATCTCCCCTTCAAAAATGTTTAAAGAATCTATCAATAAATTCAAGTAAAAATTTAGTGCTTATGTTTTACGGATTAAAAAAAAAAATATTTTGCCAATATTAATTCATCCGATATTTACAAAGAACTTATAAGACAGTATTCAATATTTAGGTGCATAATTATTGTAATGCTTAACTTGTAATATATTTCAATTTTATTTATACTATATGTTTATTTTATGATTTGTTTCTTGCAAAACAGAAAACACAGGTAAAACTAGCTGATAAAATGTGCAAGCCTTCTGGGGAGCTCACCGCTTTAATATAATTCCACAAATATATAGTGAGAAAACACGAAACCTTTTGTCTATTGAATATACTATATTCATATTATTTTTACGTAGGGTAGGAACTTAAAATATGGTGATTTTATTTATTTATATTTTTTTAGATGTTTTTGTTTCGAAATAGCGGTTTTGTGAAATTTCAGACGACAAAAGTTAAAAAATCTAGCAATTTTCTGGAGATTTCTTTTCACTGGTTTTTAAAATCTCAGTCGGCAACACTGTCCGGAAGTAATTTTTTATTTAAACTCTGAGAGCGAGACAATTTTTATTTTTTTACCTTTTCTCCGCGTTAAAAAACGACCCTGGTGTCTAACTCTGTCCCGTGGGGAGGCATTGTAAATAGGTACAATAATAAGATCAACGTTATGAAATGTCCACTGTAATTGATTTATTTTAATTAAGAAATATTCTTTACAGTTGATTTATTATTTTGCGTTTAAAACCGGAGGTAATTTTTTAAAATTTATTTGCAATTATTCTAATTTTTAGGAAACGTTTTTTTTGTGTGATGATCCGTTTCCTTTTGTTTTAAAACGATGCATTTAATAATTTTCTTTAATTAAAGAGTTTTAGGGTTTTCGTTCTTTAGAACAAAGGTAAACATACGTTTGAAACAAAAATAAACTATTTTTTTAAATAGTTTTTCACATAAATTCTCCGTAAACAGAAATTTGCTTCGACGACATACTTCATGAGTTTTTTTTTTAATTCTTTACGAAAAAGTGATTAACAAACTTCAACCTGCGTATATGGCCTAAACAGATAAAAAAAGATTTCATAAATTGATAAGTTTATGACTTCTACTTCAAAATAAATCATATTTATATTTTAAATGCTGCTGCCCGGGGGTGGTATGGGGATAGAGAAAAATAATTTTTAATAATGTTTGCATCCCCAGGAGAGGATAGTTAGTCAGAGACAAGGTCGGTTTTAATGTGAATAAAATCCAGCTTTCCAAAAGAGAACACTCTGGATTGAGACAACAATTTAAAGTGTCTCAGTCTAGAAGGATTTATAATTTACTGACCGAGAATAGAACAGCAGAAGTGTAGTACTAGAACAGATACTGCACTTTTCAAAATATGGTCTGTTTACAGACACAGCAAAGAAGTTAACAATCCAGAAGAAGATTTTAACGATGATATCTACAACAAAACTCTTTGTCTAATTGAAGAAAAAGTTCTCCTTATGTGAGGTCAACAATTGGCAAGCTATGGATTATCTGCACTGAGGCAAGGAAAAGATGAAAGACTTGCAAGAGAGTATCAACGTGAAATAAATTCAAATGTTGAAGAACTTTCCCTACAAGTAGAAAAAATGTAAAACTGACAGATTATCAAAAAGAAGTTTACAATTCATTCGTGGCAACGTTGGAAACACAAGGTGAGATGAACAAAACATGATGTTTCCTGATGCTCCAAGTGGCACCGACAAGACTTTTGTAATCAATTTGACCTTGCAAAGATTAGATCGACAAGTAGATTGCGCTTACAACAGTATCCAATGGCACTGCTGTCACTCTACTTGAACGTGTCCGCACTCTTCACAGCACTTTTAAAGTACCCTTGGATACTTATCGAATAGATCAGCATGTTTGCAAAATTACTGGAAAGTCTCATTCGAGACACCTTATCAATTATTGTAGATGAATCTCCGATGACACACAATAGTGTTTATGAAGAAATTGACAGAACACTGCAAGACATCACAGAAAACAAGTATCCCATGGGTGACATTCCAACCTTATTTTGCGGTGGTTTCCTCCCAGTGGTTAAAAATGGCACAAGGACAAAAACATTGTCAATGCAAGTTTAAGCAGTCCTATCTTTGGAGGCAAATTATAGTGAAGAGATTGACTTCTAAGATGAGTGCCCGTATCCCTGGAAACACAGCCACTTCTCAAAATTGATTCTCCGAATTGGTAATGGTTAGTTTGCAATCACTTCTCCACTTGACGCAATTAAGATTCTGGCAGAGCTTGGTTAATGTACGGGTAATCAGAGGCAAATGGAAAGATCTGCAAAACAACGAAAAAAAAAAAACTCAAGTGGCTTGCTAAGAGGGCCATTAAACAGCAATGTGAATCGCTTGAACAACCGGATAATGGGTGGCTGTCCAGGGAACTTAAAGGAATACAAATCAGTTGATTCGGCTACTAATGAAGGTGAAGCTGTTCACTAACCTGTGGAGTTTTTAAACACTTTGGAACTATCTGAAATGTCTCCTCACATTTAGAATTTCAAAATTGTATCCCAAATCATGACTCTTCCACCATTGAAACCATCAAAAACAACTAAGAGAACCAAATGTGTTCTTCTCAGATTGCGCATCAATGTGATTGAGGTCACCATTTCTTGCGGTTCATACAAAGACGAAACAGTTCTACTGCCAATCATCCCATTAGTTCCATCTGACTATGAACTTCCATTTATATCCCGGAGTCCAGTTTCCTGCGAAGGTCTGTTTTGCAATGAGCATAAATAAAAGTCAAGGTCAGACGTTTAAAACTATTGGCGTAGACTTGATATCAGAATATTTCAGTCACGGTATCTTCTACGTCTCAATCAGCCGGAGAGGAAGTTCAGAAAAACTCTACATTCTGATTCCAAATTAATGCAGCAAAATTTTAGTCTACCATGAAGCTCTTCAATGAAACGTTCTAGAATGGGATGTGATGAAAAATGACATGATATTAAGTGTTGTAAGTTTTAAGTATTGAATGTGTTAGATAAAATTCAAGCAATGAGTTCAAATTTACTTCCATGAAAAATTTACTATGTGATATCATAAAATTTACTATGTGATATCATAAAATTACTACGTGATATCATAAATTTACTATGTGATATCATAAATTTACTATGTGATATCATAAATTTACTATGTGATATCATAAAATTTACTATGTGATATCATAAATTTACTATGTGATATCATAAATTTACTATGTGATATCATAAATTTACTATGTGATATCATAACCTTCATCTTTGATAAAAATGTGTTTGTGATACTCAACCAATTTTAACCATTGTGTTTCTTTGTAATTGTTTCAATTTTTATGTATAACAATATAGGTGTAAACTTTGATATACTTTACTTTGCTTTAAAGTTCATGGATTTCAGTAACATCAATAGGTAGTTAACATTTTTGAAACACTTTAGACAATAATTGTTCTTACAACATCCACTTATTGGAAGGGTGCCCACGAAGCAGGTATCCGAGTCTACAGTAAAATCCCGCGCCGGGCGCGAGTATCTTTGCTAGTACATATATATATATATATATATATATATATATATATATATATATATATATATATATATATATATCGTTGAAATGTTACATCCCTCGTAGCAGTTCTGTACTTTAGACGTAAATATCTTGAGGTAATGAATAATATAAATAAATATCTTGATGTATAAAAAAAGTGGCACTGTACTATGTTTGGGGTGAATAACAATATATATATATATATATATATATATATATATATATATATATATATATATATATAGATTGCGAAAGTTTGAGATGCAGTTCCTGCTCAAGAGGAAGCAGGCCTCTTCCGACCAGGATGATAGCTACTACAAATTGCAAACACATTGTCACATAGAAGCAAATGTGACTCTTTTGTTACGTCATAAACGATTTTCCCGATACTTTTTATCTCTGATTTAGTTAGATAAAATAATTCCTTTTATATTGTCAACCGTTTCTGACGTCATTGCTTAAAAAAAAACCAAAAGAGATTCATATTTCTGCATCTGTATCAAGTATGTCTCATATTGAAATCACACCTTAAACAAAACTGAAATCATTATTACTCATAAAGAAAATAGTACGAGGTGCCTTCAATAAGTTTCCAGACTTGTTTGTTGTACAGACCTCTAAAAATGTTGTAGACTTTTGAAAATCCTGTATGTTATTGCTACATAAGATGACTGAACATTTTTATGATTGTAGGTTCAGATGAACAGCTACCAAAATGCAATCTGGACGTGAGGTCATTTTAAAACAACTATGTGCAGTTAAATTCTGTTTTAAACTTGGAAAAATGTGTCACAGAAGCGTATGGAATACTTAAGATTTCTTTGAACAATCTAGCAAGAATTGAGAATCGATTTTTGAGTGACATAAAAGATTAAAGGAAAGCAGGAGGTTTGTGAGGGATGATGAGAAGAGTGTGGGAAGGGGGGAGAGAAAGACAGAACAGCAGAGTTGATTGGCCAAATAAAGCATTCCATAGATAATGACAGTCCTGTCTCTATAGAAATAATAAATGCATATTTGATATCAGTGTGGGAACTGTACCCACAATTATTCTCGAGGAACTGGAGATGCGGAAGATTTGTGTGAAGTTTGTCTTAATGGTGCTCAGAGAAGATCAGAAAGAAAGACATTGGCATGACAAGAGGGAGATGATCGAGCTGATCAATTCACATACCGCAGTTCTTGATGTTCTGATGACCTGTGATGAAAGCTGGATCTACTGCTATGACTCAGAGAACAAAAGTTCTCAGTGAAAGCATGCTGGCTTCCCCAGACCCGAAAAGGCCAGACATAACAAATCCACCCAAAAACTTAATCCCTTTCATTGACAGCACAGGCATGATCTACATTCCCACTGGACAGCCAGCCAATAAGGAATGCTATGTTGAGGTTTTAAGGGAATTCAGCAAAAGAGTCCGTTGGAATAGGACAGAACTCTTCAAATCGGGTCAGTGGCATTTTCACCAGGACAATGCACCAGTCCACAAGTCCATCCTTGTCACAGACTATTTGGCCAAGATGGGCATCAAGACAGTTCCTCACTCTCCCTATAATTCAGACCTCGGTCCTTGTGACTTTTCGTTATTTTCAAAGCCCAAGGAAAACTTTAGAGACTGTCATTATGAGACAACTGAGGAGATGAAAGAAGCTGTAACGAGGGTTATGAACACACTCATACAATATAACTTCCATGGGACCTTCCAGAAGTTGTTGGAACGGTACATCAAGTGCATTGCAACCGGGGGAGATTACTTCGAAGGAGACTAGAATTGTACGTGTATGTTATAAATAAAAGTGTCTATGCGAAAAAGTCTGGAAACTTGTTGATAGCACTTTTCCCAGTCTACCGTTCACAACTTCTTTAATTGTTGACGCACACGTGCGATCAAATGCCTGTTTGACCTTGTGTATGAATTACGTTAACTAAAACTTAAATAATAGTTTGGTTAGGCGAGGTATTATCTAAAATCGACAATATCTCGCATAGACACAGATGCGTGTCTGTGAAGTTTATTCACCCTCTTCTTTTTTCTACAACATTTTTAACACCACATCAAAAACCCGCCAGAACAACCAGCTGGTCAACAGATGTGTTCGCGAGACGATGACACTTTTATCTATTTGAGTCAGTAAGAAAAAAATAGAAAAAAAGAAACAAAAAACAAACAAGATATTTGAGGATGCTGTTACTGCTGCTGCTGCTGAAGCACAAATAATAATAATAATAATAATAATAATAATAATAATAATAATAATAATAATAATAATAATAATAATAATAATAATAATAATAAAATTAATAATAATAATAATAATAATAATCATAATCATAATAATAATAATAAAATTAATAATAATAATAATAATCATAATCATAATAATAATAATAAAATTAATAATAATAATAATAATAATAATCAGAATAATAATAATCATAATAATAATAATAATCATAATGATAATAATAATAATCATAATAATAATAATAATGATAATAATAGTAATAATAATAATAATAATCATAATAATAATAATAATAATAATAATAATAATAATAATAATAATAATAATCATGATAATAATCATAATAATAATAATCATAATAATAATAGTAATAATAATAATAATCATAATAATAATAATAATGAAAATAATAATGTAAAACACAAAAGGGCATCACATGAAATTATGAAAACTGAAACGGTAAAACTGTTAGCCCCCCCTCCGCCTCCGTGCGCCTGCTTCCCCGTACTTTTTTTTTAGGTGTGTTACCATAAACTGACGCCACACCAAATAATCGAGGAGGGTCAAGGTAGATGATAAAACCGAGGAGAGAAAGCACAAGTCAGACCTTCGCTTGATGAGTACAAAGAGGACTGGGACCTTGTGGAGGCTTATTAGCACTTAATTCCAGTAAAGACTAATCGCCGCCGCCATGGAGGAATTAATGATAATCGGCTTTTGCGATAACGCAAATTTATCTGCAAAGGTTATCAAAATAGGTTGAGATTACTGGAAATACGGGGAAACTTGTTATAACTTAAACTCTAGAGAACATCATAAGTTTTTCTCAAAAAGAAACGTTTGATGATGGCCTGTGTGACTACTCCTAGTTAGTAAATAATAAATAATAATAATAATAATAATAATAATAATGAAAATAATAATAATAATAATAATAATACCAATAACAAAAATAATAATAATAATAATAATAATAATAATGATAATAAATAAATAAATTAATAATAAATAAATAAATAATTAATAAACAATAAATAAATAAGTAATAAATAAGTAATAATTAAATAATAAATAAAAAATAAATAATTAATAAATAATAAATAATTAATAAATCAATAAATAAACAAACAAATAAATAAAAAACAAATAAATAAATAAGCAAAAAAATAAATAATAAATAAATAAAATAAAATAAATTATAATTGATTGAAACTTGTTTATAAGAGTCAACGTTCTTTATTTATCATAGAATAAAATAGTTCAGTGAGAAACTTGGAAAAATTTAAATTGATGACTTGTTTTGAATGAGCAGACGACATTAAAGAATTTAAGTAGCCATTGTGTGTGTGTCATCCCTTGTAAGTGAGAGTTTACGAATAACTTTTTCCTTTTTTTAAAAATTTTCTTTCTTTGAAGATTATAATGCTGGGTATGGGGCGGCCTAACCAGCTGCCAACATTCCCCTGCTTTTTATTGAAATCAACCGAGAGCTCTTTTTAGTATCCTCGTTGTTCCCTTAAGGCCAATTGTCTGGATCTCCTTTGCACTTGGTTCACCAGGAATATTAGTTAGGTAGGATTTCAGGTTCTTCTTCATAAGCCCTGTGGCACCTATAATAACTGGTATGATTGATATCTCCTTAAGATTCCAGTTGAGTGTATGATTACGTGAGTTGAGGACTGTGAAAATAAAAGAAAAAGTAACATTGTTTATTATTATTATTATTATTATTATTATTATTATTATTATTATTATTATTATTATTATTTGTCTCAGCTGTTCATCGAAAAAAAATCTGTTTTTAAGGCTTTGCGGGTCTCCCAGAATAAATACGGGTCTCTCAGAATAAATTCAGAAAGTCAACTGATTGGTCAAAATATAATTACTCGTTTTCATCAATCCAGTCATGCCTGAATTCGGGGTGCAGAAACGAGTTTATCCTTTTTGATTTGGGACACTAAAGTGTAACCTTCGGTGCGACAAAGCAAAGTATTATAGTGATAGTTTTTAAAAAAATATTTTGTTTGTCGAGGTATGCGCGTATTATTGCTCACTTGTGTTTAATCTGCGTGTTCCTCAATGAATATGCCATTTCAACCTTAAGCATGACAAGCAGACGTGCATACAGTGCCGCTTTTAAGGATACGTAGACACATCTAAAATTTTACATACTCATGTATGACTAATTTCTGATTGCACACTGAAAAATACTCTAAAACTCCTATAAAGTATATTTTTTAATCCGTATACCCCTCCCCAAAATAATAATATCTAAAATCTAGAAAAAATTATTTGATGGTCTAATGGTCATTCATATCGTTTAATGCTACCAAGAAGTATACTCAATTTTTAATAATCTCATACAAATGGAAGTAACTCTGATGTTTTTCACAGTTATTTCCTCTTACTGTTATGTTGTGGCTCTTTGGATATGTATCCGTGTTAACTGTGGCAGGCAATGTCAATGATCAAAACATTATTATTATTAAGTTATTCGAGAGATCCGAGACGAGATATGAAGGCGTTGTAATCTCTGAAAATGCCGGCCAGAATCAAGGGAATAAATGTTTTATATATAAACTAGGTATGTTTTGTGTTTGTCTACAACTGTTTCTACACGTCCACGTCAATCGTTTCATGTTAGAACTGTTGCATAAACGTAAATTACACACACTAGACCATATATATATATATATATATATATATATATATATATATATATATATATATACCCGCATATAATATAACCGATATATATATATATATATATATATATATATATATATATATATATATATATATACGAATATATGCGTACATGAATATAAAGATAATATATAACTCCACGCTATCCAACATTACGGCGAATCGAGAGGTATATGTGTATTTGGGTCCAAAGAGAGGAATGGGTTGAGCAAAAACGAAACAGAAAGTGAAAAGGGGGATGTTGTAGGGGAAACGGAGAGAGGTAGAATAATGTTACACATCTGCCCAGGTCATTGTCGGATAACCCTGCTAGTCGTCTCAGAAATCGTTTCCTGCTCTTTGGTTGCATAATAGCTATCGTCCGATATACAAATCTAGTTTTTGCCATCTTGCCCAATGCAGGGCTGATCCGATCACACCCAGATTAATTTTTGCCAGTAATACCCTACCCCCTTGTTGTTATCTACGATTTATTAGTTTTTTTTATGTTCAGCTGCCTTTCGGCTATTAACATGGTTTCTCTGCGCGTAGTGTTAAAAGCCATTAATCATACTAGTTGTCTTGCCTCGGTATTGGATACAAATTCAATGTGTGTCCATATATATATATATATATATATATATATATATATATATATATATATATATATATATATATATATGTGTGTGTGTGTGTGTGTGTGTGTGTGTGTGTGTGTGTGTTTGGACTAGGAATCAGGAATCGGAATCGGGAATCGGAATCGGGAATCGGAATCGGAATCGGAATCGGGAATCGGAATCGGAATCGGAATCGGAAATCGGAATCGGAATCGGGAATCGGAATCGGAATCGGAATCGGAATCGGGAATCGGAAAAATCGGAACTTTTGGGGGAATCAGTATTGAAAAAAATTGTGCATATTTTCCGATGCCAAAAACGATTCTTTTAATCAACTCTTTTTATATGATCTTGTTTAATACAAGATCTTTCAGTGCTGGTAGTAATAAAAAACTAATAAATACTTATTGATTTTAAACTACTATTGCAGCTAAAATCCACAAATCATGCCCTACAAGTGTATTTTTTTACGTTTGAGAAAATATCTGCATATTAAACATATGTTTTTACATATATCAGGAAAAATAACACTTTTATAGTAAACTATTTAGAGATTTATAAAGAATCGGAATCGGTAATTTTATCGGAATCGGGAATTTAATGCGGCATCAGAAAACATTCGGGAATCCTTATATATATATATATATATATATATATATATATATATATATATAGTTGCATAAATATGCTTCATGCAGGTACTGGTCTCCCGCTTTATGTTTTTTTTTTGTTTGTTTTTAAATCAGAGATTTGCTTCACCCAGAGGGGTTGCCGTAACAAGGCTTTTGGGAGTAGTCTCTACCCCACAGACACATTTAAATAAACATATACACGTACACATACGAGCATGTATGCATACAGATGCACGCAAACATACATACGCAAGAACACACACACAATATATATATATATATATATATATATCCGACCATTACCGAGCCACAGCATTAGCAATTTCTCGGAAACTGTAATCTTAAAAAATCAAGCTATTACTTATCAAGGCCGGATGCCACTCGAAGATAAGACATAGTGAGATGACATGACTGTCACAAGTGTAATATTTGTGGGAACCGGTTCGAGATAAAAATTTGTTTACATTGACTTTATATACGACCAGGTTGTAATCAGCGAGAAAGCCGCCATGCGGCATTATGTCCAGCGACTATAGCCCTTTCAAAAGAAGCTATATTAGTGTAAATTTCGCTTGACCCTTGTCACACTAAGGTAGAACAAAATTTCTTTCTTCGTCGCTAATAAGGCGATGTCACACTGTGAATGTTTTAAAAGAAGAAAGCGATTTAAGCTCAAGCGAGCAATTTCCATAAAATACCATTAGACTAAAAAAAACAAAAAAAAGCTAACAACGTCTCTGCTGTGAGAAAGCAGTTATAAGGAATCGGAAGAAATAACCGTTCCCTAGATTTTGGAGTCGGTTCTAAATTTTCTCAAGGCAGCAGTACCGCATCCTTTGATGTACTGATTCTTATATAGTTATAAAATTGCATCAGGAGTGATTTATTTCACATTGTTATATAGTATGTACCATATGTCAATGACGATTAAGTTAGCTAGTATGACTTTCGACAAGGGCCACACTGAGAGCATTATAACCCCTAATCTGAAAGACGTGCGAACGAGACAACACCAATAATGTAGGGCACTTGTCAGCTTCGATGTCTATCATTCTGCGCCACTCATCTCAGTCAGATAGAAAGTTCAGGTTAATAAGTAAATGGCTACAATGGCACTAGTCTTTCGTTTGAGTAAATCTCTATAAAAACCATTTATGAAAACGTTCAGTGAAAGTCCACTCATGTTTCTTTCGTCATAAAAAGAAGCAGAAAGCACGCACAAGGTCAGCATGTATAAACACATTGGGCAAGCATGTATAAAGACTTTTATTTATTATTGAAAACATTACGCATAAGAAGTATCGTTTTCGTGTTACATCTTTGTTTCAAATATGAACGCTGGAATTCGAACATGTAATTCCGTATCCAGAAAATGCATAAAAGACCGACATATATAAAAACCAAACATGTACGCACAAATATTTTTATTTGTTATTAGCAGGAGGGTGGCCTTGCTCAGTAGTAAAACACGTTTAAATATATTTTAATTTATGCAGATTTCATATTTATTATCGCGAAGCCAATTCTATATTGAAATCATATTGTATTTAATAGTACTGATTGAATATCTTATTGTATTTAATAGTACTGATTTCAAGAGTTTTCAAAACTGACATAGCTAGAATCGAAACAATAATATGTAGCGCTCCAGTCGCGTTCCCTACCGTTCGAAAAATCGACAGATAGATGAGAAAGATTTAAAATTCAATCAATGAATGCATTTACGCATGCGCAAAAGTAATAGAAAGATATCGGTAACTTTAAATGCATATTTTGCATTTCCACTTGCAAAAACATTTCTGTACGCGTTATTCATTTATCCAGATAAAGATTTTACTTGTTATAATTCATCCTTGATGTATGATTACTCTTACGGGTTTAAAATGGGTGTTTGTGAAGTTAAAAATAAAAAAGTAATAATTATACAAGAACTAAGTGGAAGAGTTAATAGATTTATTGAATAAGTTATGATTGAGATTTTAATCATTTGTATCACTGTATGTGCAATGATTATGTTTCTGAATTTAGAACTGCATGTGTACGTCGTAAACTGTCATGGCCTACTCCCTTTTGCATCCAAGAACGATTATTCTTGTTAATTCAAGGGAAGTAACTCATTTTTACGTTGATCCTAACAATTAGAAGTTCCTGTTTATTTCAGTTTAATGTGACCAGTAGTGTAAAACTTTATCGGTTAAATATTTTCACACAGACACACACATACATACATATATCTAATGTTTTGTTTATATTCGTTGAAAATAATACTCTGTGGCGGTAGTATAAACTAACAACAGATTTAATTGAATCCTTACATTTTAGGTCTGGAGTGAAAATCAATGTTATAAGTTTATCAAATTGAAGAGCGTTTTAGAAAAGAGACCGTGATTTCGACTGGTATAAAACAAGATTCAGGCGTTGATGATGGAAGGAGAGAATCTTGGTTTCAGATGTGATGAAAATAACAAACTACTCATCCCTCGCGTGATCTAGATTAGGAGAATCAACGAAAGCTTGATTAACTATGCTCTTCAATGTCCTGCAATAGACACGTGTATCGTCTGTGTAGAATTCGACACGTGATCGATGAACATGACTGAGAAGATTGTTAATATAATTTAGGAAGCTGTTTATACTTTGTGATTTAGAATTCTGTCTAACAACAAATGCATTTATAGAGCTATCAAAAATAAATGATGCGAGAATATTGCCAGATATTCAATAGCTGCCATGTTTGTGAAGTAAATCTTTATGCCAGATCCTATCATAAACTTTTGATATGTCGGAAACTATTAGCACTAAAACAAAGCCAGCATCAAGGGATTTTACTGATCGTCTACGATATTACAGGTAATACATCAGCAGTTGAACTTGCAGGACGGAATCCTTATGAGTTCTCCCTAATTATAATTTATTGCAAATTAAAGCAACTTACTCATCGTATTTTATCATTATTTCCATGGCATGTGCTCGTCTGAACTCCAATCTCTGCCCCCCCCTCGCCAATATTTCACGAAAAACACCCGTCTAGCTGAATCCACTGTGAAAAATTTCCCCCACTCTATATCTGTGCCTAAATCAAAACGTTGATTCCATGAACAAAGCTTCTTTCTTAGAACTGCACGCCTGTGGAACTCTGTTCCGTCTGCCTGCTTCCCACCGGACTACAACTTGGATGTGTTCAAGTCCAACGTTAACAAATTCCTAATGAACCGCCCCCTTAAGTAAACACTTCATCAAATCTCCACACAAACGTAATGTACTTTCAATAACCCTTATCCCTGAGCGGCTTCCGGGCCTTGATAAGTGGTGATCACTGTGTAAAAAAAAATACATAGGAGACTTATGAGTGTTTACTAAGATACCAAGCACTGATCTGCAGTATTTTTAAAGCCACTTTTCAAAAGAGATAGAAGGCATGTTTCTTTTAAGCAAACCTTGTACAATTTTATTAGAATAGGAACAAGTTTCGTAAGCAGCTTCTTAAATACTAAAGACTACTTCCAAACGCCGGGGCATTTCTATCGACACCAAAACCAATATTATTGATAAAGCTTTGACCTCTTGGTTGACGTATGTCTTTAGTCCTCTCTAGTTCTCGATGGTCCACCCTCCTAGGATTTGCTTTTTCGCTTTGACAAGACGTTAGTTTATTGTTAATAGCCTGAGCACCTCTACCTAAAAATGCCGACGGAGCTACTCCGATATATCTCTCTTCCTCTAGAGTGGTGACTTCTTAAATTCCACTTCTCCAACCTTGTGTCACATCGTACATGCGTGAGAGGTAAATAAATTGTGATTGCAGTCTTGTCAGAAACACTTGCTTTGTATTGATTGAGATTGTCGGACTGACTTCCTCATCTTGGTTGTTACGAAAAGATTCAGAGAATATGTCCCCCCCTACAACATCAGGACGGTATTCAAGAGCGAGTCAACACTCAGATGGTACCTGGTACGAGTGAAGCCCCGCATGGAGGAGAACATGACCAAAAACTGCATATACTCCATCCCATGCAGTTGCAGAAAGGTTTACAAGGGTGAAACATGCCGCCCCCTTAAAGTAAGGGTGGAAGAACACCAAAAAGCGGTAACTAAAGGGGAGACGGAAAAATCGGGTATAGCCAACCATGTCTGGTTGAAAAGGGGGACCATCGCCCACTATGGGATGAAGTAAAAATAATAAACAGAAAGACCCACTGGAAAGTGAGAAAACTTAAAGAAACAGCTCACATGCTCGGACATAACAACCTACTGAGCAAACCAAGCATAGAGCTGAATGCAATTTGGGCACCTCTGATAGAGAGAGAAAACCTTGAATAACAACATAGGTTTAACAGTAACAAAAACCAACTAAGCATTGTCCTAGTGACATATGGCCGAGTGGTCCTAGACGTTGTATCAAAGTTTACAGTTACCCAAAGGTGCTGAGTTCAATCCTGAACGAAGGCAGTGAAAAGTAACATTCAAAACAGAGAATCAGCAACTATGTCCCAGAGCCTAGCTGGAGTCCGAATACGGTACCCCCGTAATATTAATGAAGGGTTGGGTTCGAGACTCCTAACAAACGGTTCCCCAGTTCGATACGAAATACCTGATGAAGGCCGGAGGGCAAAACGGCCGAAACGTTGTGACCATGACAACCAAGATGAGGAAGTTAGTCCGACAATCTCAATCAATGAAAACACCTCATCTCAAAAATACAGACAATTACTACTTGCTTTGTATTTTTTAGATTTATCTAAGTTTTCAGAGGCTTTGTTCATCGATCAGTATAATTCATTTGGAATACTAATCACCAGTATTTTTAAATGTTGGGAAACGTCAACGAGGTGTTCTAAAAGAAATAGACAAGGTTTTCTTTAAGAAGCGATTATACAATTTAAACAGAACAGAAACAACTTCCGGTAGAATCGTCATTGAGCACAGTGACAATAATGTTGTTAGGACCAGTTGCCTTAACTTTTTAGATTTATTCAAGCAGCTTTCAAAAAGGCTTTCGCCATCGGTCGGTATATTACGCTTCAGTTTGAAGTAGACAAAACGTTTTCTTTGGTTTCTTATACTGAAGTTTGAAATAGATTTGTACTCAGTAAACGGACAGATTAAATGGTCGTATTTTATGTTATGTGAGGCATGAAAAGAGAACTTGAATACCTATCGGAGAAAACTTGAATGTCTACTAAACAATATCCTCCAGTGTCTAAAATCTCGCTGTGCAGGAGTTTGTCAGGACAATCTGACATAAGGATACTTTTCTGTATAAGTAAACCCTGATTAAATATTCAACATAAGGATACTTTTCTGTATAAGTAAACCCTGACTAAATAGTCAACATTACATAATATTTGAGGCCCAAATAAGATCTCTTCGGTATTGCTAACCAACACTGTCTTTACAAGGAATGGTACACCGTTTTCCAAGTGATGAGCAAGAAGCTGGATACTCCATCAGACTGGATGAATTTCTAGCCTGAAGTCCGTAAGACCAAGAAACCACAAGAAAGACATGCTACAGCATATTTAAATGGTTATTAGGAGGATGAGAATTATGTTCTCATCTTCTTTACTATGCTGCATTTTGATTTTTTTTCTCAGTTAGCGGGAGAGAAATCCCTCACGACTGAAACAATTTTTACTTTTGTTCCTTTTCTCCACGTTAAAAAAACGACCCTATTATCCAATTCTGTCCCGTGAGGAAGCATTGTAAATAGGAGCTTAACGTTTAAAATGTAAAGGAGATATTTAATAGAATATTCGAATATCTATGTTAGCACCTGTGAAAGGGATCCCTTAATTAATCAGGACTTCAACTAAAGTAAATTGTTTTTTAAAAAATCATAAATCTATGCAATAAATTCAGTTAAACTGTGTACTGTAACACTCAGCTCAGAAAGGATATCGAATGTTTACTAATTAACCAGGCTTAAGTTTGAAATAGCATTTTAGAGATAGGTAACGGTTAAGTATCAAATAGGAGTTTCATCGTTAAGCGCGAATATTACAGCGGTATTTGCTTTCTCCCCGATGTAGCAAGATGTTACACAAGGCTGGAAAGTGGGAAAAATAAAGCCAGCTCCCCCCAAAAAGAGCACTCTAGCACATTAAAAATTGCTTGAACAGCTTAGTCAGCATTACTAGATCGGGGTGCCTCAGAGAGTAAGCAATAAATTTAGTTTTGGTGCCGAGGGACCTCCACATTCTGCTGACAGACATTCAGCTTTCTATATCAGATAGTCTGTTTGTCAGTCGGCCAGACACAGTAAGAGTCAACATGATGACAACGAAGAGTTCCTCGTAAAATAATTATCTACGCCAATGTGCGAGCGAGCACGTAGTAACGATGTGCAATTCAATTTATGAGGCGCCAATATAAACATGGCGGTTTCCTGTTGACGGAGAAAGTCAAAATGTAAATCTCGGTGCAAATTTTTGTTTACGAAATTTTCAACCCTGGCGAAGAAAGAAAAATGACAAAAAATATTAACAATTTTTACTAATCTCCAAATTTCCAGTGCAAATTAATTTTATAGTTTTTTCTGCCAACCTTAAACTTCCGGATTTCATTTGATTCGTATGTTTAGAATATTTAAAAACGAGTTTATCTTTTCGTTTTTGATTTGTGTAAACGTTAACAAAGACCGGAAACTTAGATGTTAATGTATGCCACAGTTTACCGTCGGTTTGGCTGTAATAGGATTAGATGTGGATGTGGAAAAATAACGGTAAAACTAGAATTCACCACATAAATCTATATATAAAAGTGAACGTGTCTGTGTATCTGTGTGTCTGTGTACATTTTCCTTCGCAATAACTTTGTCAATTTTACATCTACAGCCTCGAAATTTGATATACAGGGTACTGAGATTTGGAAAAATCGATGTGATCGGTTTTCGGCAAGAAATTTGACTTTTAAGGGGTCAAAGTTTAACGATTTGACCTATGAGAACTCTACCAAACTCCTCCCACAATTTGGTGACTAAACACTTGAAATTTTAGATATAGGTTCCTTGAACATGGATCTAACTTAATAACTTGATTTGAACCCAAAACAATAAATGTTAAGGGGTCATAATAGGGGTCAAATTTAAAAAAACGACCGTTTTATTATTTTTTTTTTGCTCAACACACACCTCCAAACACCCGGGCAACGCCGAGCTGAAATGCTAGTATATATATATATATATATATATATATATATATATATATATATATATATATATATATATTAGTGATGAAACAATTTGAATATTTTTCTCGATTTTGAGACAATTGCCGTTTCCTTACTAAATTCCCGATTCTGATATAGTTCTCGATTCTGATTCTGTATAAGTCTATAAACATTTACCTTTGATTCTCTTATTTTTCCGACTGCCTTAAAAACATACGTAAACTGTTTATATATTTCCTGAAACACAGAAAAACACACTTCTGGTTGATCTATAGATTGTAGCTTTAAAATCATTATATATTTATTATTTTATTATTATCACAAGCACTCGAAAATTTTGTTTTAAATAAAATTAAATTAAAAGATAATGATTTAAGGATTCGTTTTTGGTATCGGACAATACGCACAATTGTTTTTCGATTTCGATACCGATTCCGATACCACAAAACGTTCCGATGTTTCCAATTTCGATTAATCGTCTATATATATATATATATATATATATATATATATATATATATATATATATATATATATATATATATATATATATATAAAGTGTATCACAAAAGTGGGTACACTCCTCACATTTCTTCAAATATTAAAGTATATTTCTTCATGGGACATCAGTGAAAAAATTAATTTTTGACGCAGTGAAAAGTAGTCTGTCTGCAACAGATATAGCAAAGTTAATTTATTTCCCCTCAAAATATAGACATTTTAAGCTAAATCCCTGGCAACAAAATTGAATACGCGCCTTACGAAAAGCTGTCAATATTAACATACAACATGTCAACTCTCAATGTTTTGTGTGGCCACCATTATTATCCAAAACTGTCTTTACTCTCCTGGGCATGGAGTTTACCAGAGCTTCACATATAGCCAATGGAATGCTCTTCCACTCTTTAATTACGACGTCGCAGAGCTGGCGGATATTTGAGACTTTGCGCACCTCCACATTCTGCTTGAGGATGGCCCAAAGAATAACTATTAGGTTCAAATCTGGAGACAGGCTTGGGCAGTCCATTCAGCCTCTTCAGTAAAGCAGTGGTTATATTGGATGTGTGTTTTAGGTCATTGTCATGCTGGAACACAGCTCTGCGATCCAGTCTCTGGAGGGAGGGGACCATGCTCTGCTGTAGTATTTGACAGTACATCTTGAAGTTCATGTTTCCCTCAATGAAATGTAACTCTCCAATACCTGCAGATCTCATGCAGCTCCAGACTATGACATTCCCACCAACATGCTTGACTGTAGGCAAGACACACTTATCTTTGTACTCCTCGCCTGGTCGCCGGCACAGATGCTTAAGGCCATCAGAAGCAAGCAAATTAAATTTCGTATCAGAGCATAAGACCTGGTTCCAGTGATCTATGGGTTTTGTTGACATGTCTTCAGAAAACTGTTTGCTGGATTTCTCGTGTATTTCCTTCAGAAGAGGATTCCTCCTGTTGTGACAGCCATGCACACAAATTGTAGGTATATATATATATATATATATATATATATATATATATATATATATATATATATATATATATATACTAGCAGTTCAGTTCAGCTTTGCTCGAGCCTTATGTACTGTTCATAACTTTATGTTCGAAAACCGATTAAACATCACATATCGATGAAACATATGCCGTATGTTTGAATACACTTTGTATAAAATTTCAAATGTTTAGACAAAAAATTGCCTGAGTAGTTTGATAGAGACCGCAGAGGTCATATTTTTTAAAAAATTTGACTCCAATTTTAAGTCCTTAACATTAATTGTTTTGGGCTCAAATCAAATTAAAAAGTTTGATCCATGTCCAAGTAACCAACAGCTAAAATTTCAAGTGTTTGGACCCAACATTGGCGAAGGAGTTTGGTAGAGTTTTCAAAGGTCAAATTGTTGAAGTTTGGTCCCTTAACAGCAAAATTTCGGTCAAAAAACCGATTAAAAGATTTTCCCAAATCTCAAGTCAGCAGACTAAAAATTGACAGAGTAGACACACACACATACAGACAGACACACACGCACACACAAAAAAAAACCACACACACACACTTTCACTTATATATATATATATATATATATATATATATATATATATATATATATATATATATATATATATATATACTAGCATTTCAGCCCGGCGTTGCCCGGGTCTTTGGAGGTGTGTGTTGAGCAAAGAAAAAAATCGGAGTAGGAAGGCAGGATCGAACTCGTACCGCGAAGGAGGAAAAGAATGGGGCGAAAACCTGACGTCTTTGCTATTACGACCACCGCCAAACCGGAAGTGACGCAGGTTTAAATTAAAGCTAGACAAGCGAAAAAGGGGGATGACTTTCGAAAATATCGGCGAAAAAAGCGACACCTCCTGTAGAAAAGTGCCCAGTTGTGGGTGAAGAAATTAATGTTTTCGCAAATTTTTCAGTATTTGTCGTCTGAAAGATCGAGCTTCAAAACGAAACTGATCTTGTGAAAATCCGTCGCCTCTGTCGAAAGTTTTAGGCAGACAGGCAAACATACATACATCTATTTATATATTGGTAGACCAAATTTTAGACTCAAACCGATTAAAAAGCTTGCCCTTTCTCGAAATACTCTTCATGAAAAATTTCAAATGTTTAGACCAGAAATTGTCTGAGTAATTTGGTACAGACCGCAGAGGTCAATTTTTTAAAACTTTGACCCTATTATGACCCTATTATGACCCCTTAACATTTATTGTTTTGGGGTCAAATCACGTTATTTAGTTAGATACCTGTCGAAGGAACCTATATCTAAGATTTCAATTGTTATTACCCACAATTGGCGGAGGAGTTAGGTCAAATCGTTGAACTTTGACCTATTAACTGCCAAATTTCTAGCCGAAAACCGATCAACCTGATTTTCCCAAATCTCAGTACCCTGTATATCAAATTTCGAATCTGTAGACTAAAAATTGACAGAGTTATTGCGTAGGGAAATTTACACAGACAGATACATAGACACACAGACACACAAACATGTTCACTTTTATAGATATATCGATAGATAGAAATATATATTTGTTTAACGAAAATATATACGTATACATAAATATATATGGAAACAATTTTGTGTTTACTATAAACTTTTTTCGCAAATATTATGCAAGTATAAATTATGTAGAATATCTGCATGAATATAATTACAGGTAATAGTTAACTAAAGATGATTATTCCATTAAAAAAACTAAAAACTAATAGGGAATTAATTAAAATGAATGTTTAAAAGAATATGCAAATTTGATAAATCGTTTGCTAGTGAATGCAATCCTACAACCAAGATATGAGAAAATTGTATTTTCTTTTTAAATAAATAGAAAAGAGGGGTTTTAATATAAATATCAATACACATAAAAGAAAAACGAATTTATATATATATATATATAATATATATATATATATATATATATATATATATATATCAGAGAGGCGGTAGCACTCTCTATATAGGGATACACCCTATATATATATATATATATATATATATATATATATATATATATATATATATATATATATATCAGAGAGGCGGTAGCACTCTCTATATAGGGACACGCCTATATACGCCTACAAAACAAAACTATCCAAATCTCAACTAAAATCAACTTATAAGTTTCAAAAAGCACATATTCTTACAGAGAAGCATCTTACGAATCCAGCGAGTGTCAGAACGTCGGTTAAAATGTCAAAAGAGAGCAAAAAAAAAAAGGGTACAAAAATGGCCAATTGTTCTTCTTTCTTCTTTCTTCTTCTTCTTTCTTCTTTCTTCTTTCTTTTGAGACGATGTATCTCGGTGTACGAACGGTCTCTGACAACAGTTCAAGCATCAATCGACTGCTCTTTACACGGAGAAGTGCAGTGACCCATCGCTTTTTAGCTAACTCCATAATTAAATAAGATTACGTGTAATAACAAGTTTTAAACACTATATACCCAATGTAGACAGACCACTTCGAACACGGAACTTCTCTCAAAAGGGACAGCTCCAAATAATACACCGGATGCTCACAGACGTTCCAGTTTGCCAGTGGCCTATATTTCTTGGACGCTGAATATTTGAGGTGAACGTTAAGGTTTTTTTCTTTAAACAGTAACCCACCAGCGTTAATGAAACCACGAAATCTTTATCTCAGTTGATCAAAATTGTTATAAGAGTAACCTATCAGCAAGTATGACGTCAAAAAACAATGTTATAAAAACAAATAATTCTTCAGATTTTGGACTGTAAAATATGTACAGAATGTCAATGCTGTGACCAGGATTCGACCCTAGGTTAGCACGGCCACAACGTGGGGTCCTAACCTCTAGACGATCACGGCTAACACTGACGTCCGTCGCTCTTGGCAGAAAGACACATGACTACTGTCTAACTATTGAAAAATAAGGAGGAAACTTGAAATTCTCACGCATGCGCAAAAATACACTATAGCAACCATTGTTAAATGCAGCTGAATCTCTTCGCTCGCTAAGAAAAGTAGATCAGACCAGTTCTTCTAAGAACTCACCAAACGCCAAAGGAAATAAGTTAAATTAACCGCAAAAGAAACTGCAAGAAAGTCATTTTCTAAGAACTCACTGGAAGCTGACCAAAAAGAATCAAAATCCAAGCCCTAGCCACAAAAATTACTAGATATTGTGGCTACTATACACAATCTACTAATAAAAACAAGTAAGTTTTCTAAGATAAACTACAATAAATTAACCAAGTAACCTCACACTGTCACTGATTAGGACTTCATATAAAGATAACAACTACACTATTCGTGCATATACCGTTCCACACTTTAACTATTGGTGACGGGGCAGTATCTCAATTCTACGAGAGTTGTCTTGCTATAAGATAAGTGATATTATAGTAAGATACACATAAGTGTTATATGTTTACATTTAATAAAAAATGCCAAAGTCAGCACGTAGTAAAAAACCTCAGAGAAATATAGACTATGAAAAAAACAAAGTCAAGGTATTATCTGAGCAAAAATAATACTATCAGAAAAATGCTGAAATAATAAAAATTAAGTATCATGCAAATCCTGAGGCAAAGAAGGCTGCCTCACGTGCTGACTCAAAAGCACGGTATAACAGGGGATCCCGAGGGGGAAAAACTGCCTCACGTGCTCTTTATAACAAAGAACCAGAAAAAAAGAAGGCTGCCCCACGTGCTGACTCAAAAGCACGGTATAACAGGGATCCCAAGGGAAAAAAAGCTGCCTCACGTGCTCTTTATAACAAAGAACCACAAAAAGAAGGCTGCCTCACGTGCTGACTCAAAAGCACGGTATAACAGGGATCCCAAGGGGAAAAAAGCTGTCTCATGCACAAACTATTATAAATATAAATATCAAAAACTGCCAAATCTTTGCCAAAACGCAAAAGAATGAACCAAGAAAAATTTAATAGTGAAGGTATGAACATTTTAGAACTTTATAATACTCTAACTGTTTTATCAGAGAGGCGGTAGCACTCTCTATGTAATATAGAACCGATGGAGGACCAAGAGGCAACTCCTAAGGCCCAAAACCCAAAGACCTAAAACCCAGCAGGAAGCGACCTGCTACTAATGGAGGCGGCAATGAGCCGCCTACTAAAAAAGACAATACTATCATGAATGTAAGTTTAAAAATAAGACTGTAAGTAAAAATACTAATAAACAAGAATAAAAAAGCATTGGAAATGCAAAAGGATATAGGGATGGTATGCCAAAAAGTATACAAACAAGATAGCTATGAATGGCTAGGCACATGGAAATAGAATTGCATCCAAAGTATAGCCCTATAGATTTTTACAACCGTAATGATGGCACGGAATGAAGATTGGAGAAAAGCTATAGGGCTATACTTTGGATGCAATTCTATTTCCATGTGCCTAGCCATTCATAGCTATCTTGTTTGTATACTTTTTGGCATACCATCCCTATATCCTTTTGCATTTCAAATGCTTTTTTATTCTTTATATATATATATATATATATATATATATATATATATATATATATATATATATATATATATGAAGATGTATATCAAGAGAGTAGAAGAAGACAGAGAGGGGAAGCTGGGAAGAAAGAGAAAAGGATGGGATGAAGGATGAATGTTCACCGGGATTTAATTATCTCTGTTTAGCCATGTTTTCCAATCACAGAAAATGTAGGACGTTTATTATTATGCCATAAATTCGTCAGAATCGCATTTACACACAGGTTCTCGTAAGATCGAGGAAGTTAAGCGACGTTTAGCCTGGTCACTACTAAAATGGGTGACTATTTAAGAATACCATGTGGTGCATACTTTGATCAACCGATCGAGAAACAACTCTAGCACATTATCATTCCGTCAGCGACTCATATATATATTGGAAATTGTCCATTTGCTTTTTAGTATACATATACAGTATACATATATTGGAAGATGCAGAATCAAAGAGCGAAAGGGAAAGAGGGGCATGGTGATGGGGAAAATAGAGAAAGAGAAAGGGAGGGTAGGAAAGAGAGGATGGGCTTAAAATTCACTGGAATTTACGTTTATTCGGAAATAAGCTATTACACCCTTGAGAGGCACCTGCACTCAAGACTCGATATAGAATTACACAAAAATGAAATATCAGCATTTAAACTAGAAAAGGCGAGAAATACTTTCAGTTGACTGTCACTCACATGAAATGTTACCCTTCAAAATGATGTAAAACATATTACGCACACACGCATGCACTGTCACTCACATGAAGTATTACCCTTCAAAATGATGTAAAACATATTACGCACACACGCATGCACTGTCACTCACATGAAGTATTACCCTTCAAAATGATGTCAACGAAATCCCAACACATATACATGATGACTGCAGCTCGTGACTATTTACTGCTGCGTCATGAAAATACATAAAATCTTAAATGTCTGTACATGAAGTTTTTTTAAAGAAGAAAAGGCCATTTGAACGGAGCCCCTTTCTATTCCCTAAGCGAGTGCCACCTCATTGAAAGAATGTCACCAAAAGTTGTATATCAATATTTCCTCATTCAAGTAGATTACTCTTAACGAAGGCTGAAAAGTAATATTTTGCATCCTATGTATTTCTTTATCGGGCGCACACACACACACACACACACACACACACACACACACACACACACACACATATATATATACATACATATATATATGTATATATATATACAAATATGTATATATACACACATATATATATATTTGTATATATATATATATATACAAATAGTCTAGCCGCACTGATGAGCTGTGAAACAGCGAAACAGTACTGTATGTGGATGACTATAGTGCTCCTCACCTTGAGTTGAGCATATTGAGAAGTGAAACACGAATTACCATTAGCATATAAGCGACGCTCTTTGTGTAAACAAATGGAGCGGAGGTATTTCAGACGATATGAAAACATCGTTAAACTCACTACTCGTTCAAGCAGCCGCCAATAGCGTAATGGTTAGAAGCCTTGACTGCCGTACAAACGGTCGGGTTTCAATCCTGGCTTGAGGTAGTTGCCTGTCTAGCCGCACTGATGAGCTGTGAAACAGCGAAACAGTACTGTATGTGGATGACTATATATATATATATATATATATATATATATATATATATATACTAGCAGTTACGCCTGGCTTTGCTCGGGCCCTATGTACTGTTCATAAATTTATGTGAATATGTATATATTAAAAAAATGTCTTTCTATATAAAAGGCTTCCTTAACTACTATAGGGAAAAGTTGGTAGAGACCGCAGACGCAAATTATTTTTAAAATTTGACCCCAATTTCCACCTCTTAATTTTTATTGTTTTGGGCTCAAATTGAATTAAAATGTTCGACCCATATCCGAGTAACGTACATCTAAAATTTCAAGTGTTTAGACCCAAATTAGTGGAGGATATTGGTAGAGTTTGCAAAGGTAAACTCTTTCAACTTTGACCTCTTGCCAGCCAAATTTTCGCCCAAAACTGATTAAAAAGCTTCCTGCATGACCTATTACCCTTTATGTAAAATTTCAAATGTTTAAACCCAAAATTTGCTGAATAGTTTGCTAGATACCGCAAAGGTAAAATCTTTTGAACTTTGGAAGCCAAATTTTCAGAAAAAAAAACGATTTCAAAGCTTGCACTATGTCTAAATACACTTTATGTAAAATTTCAAATGTTTATACCAAAAATTAGCTGAGTAATTTGGTAGAGCCCGCAGAGGTCATTTTTTTTAAAACTCTGACTCCATGGCTGTAGAGCAAAACTGATAGAAATTTGATAGGCAAAATTTTAAAACACACACAGTTATATATATATATATATATATATATATATATATATATATATATATATATATATATATATATATATATATATATATATCATTTGAGCGATTCCATGAGCCGGTGAATAGATTCAATCTTTGGCTAGGGAAGCATTCTAGGCTAATCACGCTGATGGGTTGTCATACACGAAACAGTATTGTATGTCGATGACTATATATTCTAAGCCCTCTCTTTGGGTAGAGCGCCGTCGTAAATATATCTCACCCGCTATTTAATTGGCTATAAAGCGAGGCTCGCTGTTTGTGTCTTTGTAAATAAACAAGTCGCTCGATCCGAGATGTTTGATTGTTTTTCGATTTTTTAAGTTTTAATATTGAAACAGGATTTTTTTTTCATCACGTTCGCGGCTCTTTTGTTTTTGTTTTCCCGAATTTTTTAAAGAAGTTTTAACATCGTTCGCTTACACGTTGTTTTTTCCCATCGTGTTCGCTATTTAAATGTATGTATGTATGTTTGCCTACAACTTTCGAGAGAGGCAACAGATTTTCACGACATCGGTATCGATTTGAAGCACGACCCTTCGGACGACAAATATCTAAAAAGAACTGGCTAAAAACATTAATTCCTACACCCTCAACTGGACACTTTTCTACATGGAGGGGTTGCTTTTTTCACCGATGTTTTCGAAAGTCACTCACTCTTTTTGATTGACTAACCTTAATTTAAACCTTCGCCATTTCCGGTTCGGCGATGGACGCAACAGCAGAGACGTTACATTTTTTCACGTTGATTTCCTCCTTCGCGGTATGGGTTCAAGCCTGCCGGCCGACTATCACTTTTTTTTTTTTGCTCAACACACACCTCCAAACACCCGGGCAACGCCGGGCACCCAAGCTTGTAAATTAATAAAATACTAAGTAGAATAGTTTTTTAATTAATACAATTTATTTATACGGACATTTAAATTTTAGTGACTTTACTTGAAAAAATCAAAATGGCGCAATAAAAGATAAAACAAAAGGTAATAAGAATTTCTCTTCCAATTTTGGGATTTTGTAATACAATATGGCCAAATACATTTTATTTTCTTTTAATGGATTGATAGTTGCTATTTCTTCTGACGAGTTAAGGGCAGAATAGATTCATTGATTGATATAATAACGAATAATAATAGTGAATGATTTTGCGCTATGAAACAATTGCTGTCAAGAATCGTGAATATCAACGTAATTAAAGGAATAAATTGTTAGATGGAATTTTTTGGAATATAGACTTTTGTCATTTATTTATCTGATCTGTAATTACATTGAACTTCATAAATGAAGAATTAGTATAAAAATTGTCAAATGTAATTGAAAAATCATATTTCATACAAAAATAAATATTGGTGAATTGCCGAACTATAAATTTAACAGCTGTCTTGTTTTAAAATCAAAGAAACCATTACATTATAGACATCATAGACATTATAAACATTATAGACAGTTGGACTCCATGAATCAATGAATTACAGACAAAAAATGTGATGGAAAATACAATAGCTTCTAATTTTTCTTGGCGATATGAAACTACAATCGATGTGACGTGAATATCATTTTCTTGGTGGAAAGTATGGCTTTTCTTCCCTGGCACTTTCAATCTTCCGCCCTTGACGGAATACTCGCTTGTTTCGACAGAAACTGATTCTATCGCCCAGATTAATATTTGACTACAGCTGCCGTCTAAGTTATGCTTTTAACTGGAACATTATCGAAATAACTCGCACTCGAAATGTTATACTACTACTACTACTACTACTACTACTACTACTACTACTACTCTCAAAGACATTAGTACATAATAATCTATTCGATAAATCTCATTTGTCTGTTTAAATGTATGTATGTATGTCTGCCTAAAACTTTCGACAGAGGCAACGGATTTTCACGAGATTGGGATGGTGTGGAAGCTCAACCCCTCGGACGACAAATATCGAAGAATTAGCTAAAAACATTAATTTCTTCACCCTCAACTGGTCACTTTTCTACAAGGAGGGGTCGCTTTTTTCGCAGATATTTTCGAAAATCATCCCCTCTTTTCGATTGACTAGCATTAATTTAAACGTTCGCTACTGCCGGTTTGGCGATGAACACAACAGCAAAGTCGTCACTTTTTTCACGTTCCTTTCCTCCTTCGCAGTACGGGTTAAAGCCTGTCCGCCTACTATGACTTTTTTTTTGCTCAACACACACCTTTAAACACCCGAGCAACGCCGAGCACCCAAGCTAATATTCCTATAAGTCACAAAGAACCTTTGTTCTAAACAAATGCTTTTAGAAGACTAGAAAATTAACCTTGATTTTATTATCGGCAGATTCATAACTTTCGCTTTTCTTATCTTGTCCTTTAGTTCTCACATTCCAGGAGTGATGTTGCTGACAAAGAGGGAAGAATTTCTGTTTTCTGGACCAGAATCTATATCCATTTTAAAGTTATCGTTGGTAAGTGTTTAACCTTGAAATAGTATTTCTTAGCTCTTTATATCAAGTGGCTTCAGGCCTTGTCTGGAGCGATTACTATAAAAACAATCTGAGAAAAATTGCTTGCACAAACACATCCAACCTATTAATATTTCGTTGAAAAGATTTGTAGCCTATATATTTACTTTGAAGAACAGTCTGAAGATGTATTCTATTTCTTATCTACTTTTCATTTACCCTTCCTATATGATCTATATATTTAGAACGTTGCACTTTTTCTTTCTTTAAATTACCTAATCGGTTTTACGTACATGAGCAGTTATCTATTTTAAAGTACGTACTTATATTATTTTACCAATGCTACGACGCTGTATAATATTATGACCCGTGCAACGTCGGATGCCCCGGGGAAAGATGTGACTAGCCGACATTTGAACTGGCGATAATGTTATGGAAATAACAAAGTGTTTGATAACAAAAGTATGTTTTGAAATAGGACTGGAATTTAATGTAGAAATAATTCAGTCAGAAATAGGTAAAACAATATTTTCTTTTAGAAAAATAATTTAATAAATATGATTAGAATATTTGACTTTAATACAAAAAGATGCGTGACTAAAGACGAGGCAAGAATATTTGGTTACGTAGATCCATGAAGAAACGGGTTTAGAAATACGTTAGAAAGTTAGTAGAGTCTGTAATTGGCGGCTGAGAGATACTGTCGACAGACGGGATGGCACCCGGGACAAAACCGATAATTAAGACGTAGACAGGATTGTATTAGCGTTCAATCTTGGAAATAACATTTGGAATAAAGGTTACCGAAGTCCGAGATCTTTTGTTCTTAGTTGAACCTTCGTTACAGCTTTCCGTCCAAGTGTGTTCCTTATTTGGCCAGATAAAATGGTTTTCGTCCCTTTTGTGAAGGTATGTCTTCCTTTTGTCTGGTAAGAGATATAGATGCTTATTTGTCCCTTATTTATCGTTATATGTGAACATGCACCAGATAAGTTTGTTTTTTTTACATTTGAAAACTAGGCGATCACATGTAAATACATGTATAAAGAACAGACACTAATTTGGAATAAAATAGTTACTCGTTTTAGTACCTGCTATCTAACAGTTGCAGAATTGCATCTTTTTGTTTCACAATTACTTTCGCGGAATGTAATCCCATAAACTAACTGCACCTATATCATCTTCAACGATCACTCCGACTAACAGCAAACTCAAACCCATTTATCGTACATCTCCCTGGGTGCTGGAAGATGTTTTACTCTAATAGCTTCTTTCTTAGGACTGCTTACCTTTTGATTTTTCCCTCTGCTTCATGTTTTCTCGGCCACATAAACATGTAACAAATTAAAGGCAATCTGAAAATATTACACCTTGCTGTCCATCTCCCTGCTCAGGTTTTCTGTTGTATATATGGCGTCTATAACAGTAGCGTCTTGCACTTAAGTAGCTATATATATTGTTTGGCGTAAAAAGAGTACACTAGCGGGATCCGTGTAGCAACGTTGCTTGGTGGAAGTATGAGACAAAACCAGAACAGATTCGATAAAGCCCTCCACCCGAAAACATAGTAAACTACGATTGTCGGTTGAAAAATAGCAGATACTGGCAACTGTACCCAAAATTAAATCATCTAGATTTCAATGTCGGGTATTGTCTGGATGTGACAGTTTGCGGAAGACACTGGCTGTCACTGTCATCACTAGGGGTTTCTGGCAATTAGTGTTGGTTTGAGGCGATTACTTGGGAATACTTGCAGGTACTGGTAGGTACTAGCTGCTTTCGCAACTGGCAATCATTGGCAACCATGATCAGTGTCAGCTTTCATTGGACTTCTCCCTAATAACATCGTCTGTTTCCAACCTTCGGGATTATTAGACACTGGCATCCACTGGATGCTTATATCGAGAAATGATAGTTACTGGCGGTTAATGCTGTTTTAAGGATGTTACTTGCATTTACATGCGTTTACTAGTGGGCACTGGTTGCCTTTCCAACTGTCATTATCTGTTCTCGGCGTTCACTGTATCAGTCGTCATTGGACTGCTCGAGTGGCGAGAACTGATGGTTTTTAGGCGATTACTTGCGTTTGGTCATTGTCGAGTTCCATTGGATTGCTCTGAAATGAAACGACATGTCTTCAACATTCGTTCACTGTCATCCATTGTAGAGAACTGTTATACGCTGGTGGGGACTGTTGGTCACTGGCGGTTATGACAGTGACAGACAGTTATTTTCAGATATTTACTGCCACTTCTGGACAGGGGAAGGCACTGACGGGAATTGGTCGAAAACTCGTTTATCTTCAACTGTCGGGTACTGTCATCGAATGGCGGGTACTAACATTGATAATGGTCATTGCTCTTCTCAGTTGCCTACTGTTAATTTGTAGTACTGGCCGACACTGGCGATTGCTGTCGAGTTTTGTCAAGCATTATCATTTCGAATCAATTCGAATTTTTAAGTAGGGTTTATTTAAAAAAACGTTTAGCTAAAAAGAAAATCTTCTTAACTGAGGTAAATTTTGTTACGATGTGCTCATTACGAAAAATGAAAAAATAAAAGAAAGTAGTAATTATTGAAAACAGTTTTCGAAGACAATGACTGTAAATCGAGTTTTCCTAAGAGTTTCAAAGTTGTCAACGAAGCGAGTTTTTGCTAATTGTCTTTGAAAATAATATTAGTAGCAGTAACAGAGTGACGTACACACACAAATCTGTATATCTCTCTCGCTCTCTCTACTTTTATATCTATTTCGCTCCGTATTTCTTTCTCTCTATTTCTCTATATCTCTGTATATATATATATATATATATATATATATATATATATATATATATATATATATATATATATATCTGTAATTAAACAATTGCGTGAATGGTAACGTAATGACAGTTAATAGTTAAGATTCGATGAAAAAGGCCGTTTTAAGACACTGTTCTAATAGAATGAAAGAATACGGTTCTGAAATAATAGAATATGGCGGCCATGTTCTATGCAATAAAAAAGCATTGCATAGAGTTCGGTAAATGCGAAAGATAACAGGACATTTTATGTCTGTTCAGTTAATAAAGTGGTGTTACATGTTAAAGTGAAACTAACAGGGGTTGTTCAGTATTTTCCAGTGTAAGGTGGAAGCGCGTAATAATTACAGTGAATCCTGTTAAGCGTAGTCTGTGTGAAATATTAGCTCCGATGATGACTGGGGTAGTGAAAATAGAAAACAATTAGTGGGAACGTAGGCCTGCTACCATTTTTAAGCATGTAGCAATTGGAAGATTCAATCGGAGTGGAGAATTTGTAGCAATTTACGAATTGCAATTAAACTGATTTATTATTAGCGGAAAACATGCATGAGAAAAAGGCAGGCACTGGATTAATGTATGGGCTCGGTTTTACTTTTGCTATACTGTCATTTTGTAGAGGGGAATGATTGTTTCTGTTTAATTATACATAGATGCTAATCACGAAATTCACATGCTGGAGTATTCTGTAGGTTTTTAATTTTGCTAGTAAAAATAATTTCTAATAAACCGATCAATTGATCGACCCCTTATTAAGCATGTATTTAATCGCATCGTTTGTCATCATCATTCTTATTTCATAACCTGTTTAACATTTATCATTTGTGTCATTCATCTTTTTCTATATCTCTCTCTGACTATATTGTTATAGTCTTATGTTATATATCTCATATAAAGGAATTTATTTCATTTGCATTACTAAAAACTATCATCTTTTATATTTCGATTTTGAAATCTTCATACACAATGTGATTGGACAAATTTAACCTTAGAATGCGAATTACAAAAACGCAGTCTTAAAGTGCAACTCCGAATGTCAACACAGCGGTTCATCATCATCATCAGCATCGGCAATATCACAATCATCATCGGCATCATCATCCTCATCATCATCATCATCATCATCATCATCATCATCCATTCGAACAAGTCATGAGAGCCGACAAAGAGATTGCCATTTGTCATTTTTGCTGATGCTAAACAAAACGTCCGAACTATCTGTATATTTATCTATTTATTTATTCTGGACTTAGTTATATATATATATATATATATATATATATATATATATATATATATATTTATTTATTTATTTTTGCGGACTGTTTTCCAACAAATATATTGAAGATTAGGATAACAGTACTAAAAAAAATAAATAAATAATAAATAAATACACAAATTAAATGATTCTAATAAAAATGATATATAATACTTAATCGTTTCGGTTAAAAAAGACCCCCCCACTCTATTTTTGTTATCGGCGGCATTCAAAAGAAATGAACTCAAGTTCGTTGAAAGTTTTACACCCCCCAAAAAACACACACAAAAAAACTATTCAATTTCTATACGTTTGTGTGTTTCTGTTGTTTTATATTGATCACTTACATGTGACGAAACATTCTCATAAACATATCTCTCTTGAGTTATGCATTCTCATACATACATTTGCATGTACACGATTCACTCATAAACTAATTAACCGATCATTATGAATTTTAGAACACAGCTGCTTAGCGTAAGGAGTCGTAATTTGGGCTATATGTAGTTTAATTCAATTTTTTCCATAGGTTTTTAGAAAAGTGGGTCGATTCATATATTTCCGATTTTTGTTAAATTTTGACGACACATATTTTAAACACTTGTTAAATCCAAATTATATAGAATGATAAGAATTATGTGAATTTAAATAACGATACTTGATACCTTTCAATGTTAATCATAGTAATAAGACATAAAGCAAAACTTTTTCTGTTTGGAGAATTAATTTTACTTATCACCTACGATACTCATTGTAGGCATTTCTTATATTTGTGAAATTAATCATCTTCCTATCGACACCAACTTCGTATCAATAGTGATGTCAGTATGACATAATACGGTTGTTTCTTTGTTTTAACATACTGTACTAGTCAGACAACACATCAATTGTAAAGTTGGAAGTCGGCGGTGGTCAAGTATTAATGGCACGGATTGACGACTTGGAAGTTCCAAGTTCGAATTCAGCCGATTCCACAAATATCACTTTAATATAGAATGTTAGCAACCTTCTCGTTGTCCCTACCACAAATACCTGATGTCATTCTAGAAAGAATTCTAACTACAAAAATCGGGTAAACTGCCAACAAAAGAATCTTCGGATTCTTACTATATTAGTTTAATTTCATACTAATTAAACCAGTGACGGATTGTATTTAACCGTTGCAGTTAAAAAGAAACTTCACTCATGTTCTCTAATGTTTTATCAGGTTCACAATAATTTTCTTGCAGGTTTTAACTGTTAAATTCAAATTATCATTTCTCGGCTTCAACAAAAATTTATTGATCGAAATATACTCGATTAGCATAAACACACTTTTGCCAACGCAAAACAAGTGTATTTATGCAAGGATCTTGCGTTTTGGTGGCGAAGAAGTCAATGAAGGCGTTTTTGAAATCGCTTAAGTTTTTTAAGCATATCTTCCGCAGAAAGTTGTCGAAATACTTGAAAAAGTGGTAGTCGGTAGGCGAGAGGTCTAGAGAGTATGGCAGATGAAGTAGAGTTTCGTAGCTTAATTCGTTCAACTTCTGCAGGGTTGGTTTACCAACTGCAGTCGGACATTATCTTGGGGAAAAATTGGTCCCTTTCTGTTGATTAATCTGGGTGTTGCTGTCGAAGTTTCTGATGCATTTCATCCGTTTGTTGACAGTACTTATCCACCGTAATGGTTTCGCCCGCATTAAAAAGATTGTAATGGATGAGACCGGTAGCAGACTCCAATGACCGTCTTTAGGTGCAACCCTGGCTTCGGAGAGTATCATGGAGCTCCGTCGGCGTCTAACCACTGAGCTGAGTGTCGCCGGTTTTCATGAAGAACCCACTTTTCATCGCAAGTCACAACCGGCCAAGAAACGGGTACATTTTGTTGCGTAAAAAGAAAATGGCATTTCATAACGGCGTTTCTTTTGGTTGTGGTTCAATTCGTAAGGCACGCAATTATCAAGATGTTTTATTTTTCCAATTTCACTTAAATGATTGGAAATTGTTGTATACGTTACTTCTAATCCCAAAAAAGTTCTCGCACAGTTGTGCGTGGATTGGCTTCGACTAATTCTCTTAACTGATCGTTGTCAACATGTGATGGCCGACTATTTATGATCATCATCGCCACCTACGAAATTTCTTCAGCCACCATTGTGCTGTGCGTTCAGTAGTGATTCTTGTGCCAAACGTTTCGTTGATATCGCGTGCTGTTTCAATAACTTTTCGGCCTAGCTTGAATTGAAATAAGGACATTGTTCAAATTCGTTTTTTTCCATTTTGTTTTCAACATTCTGAAAAGAAGACATAACTGTTTTAAGACGATTGTAATTTAAACGATGAGATAGAGCGAAAAACGTTCTTTAAAATGATATACAACTTATTTGAAATACATCATTTGAAATGAAAATTAAAAATGCCTTCTCAACTCTGTAGTACTGCATTTGTATATTATTAGATATTAATCGCCTACATGTCATGAAAACGCAATATAACATCCTGACTCATGTTTATTCTCGTATACGAAGGACGTTCCAAAAGTAATGCCTCCTATATTTTTCCGCCGAATAGATCAGAACAGCTTGCAAATTGCATTATTATGATGACTGAACTTATGTATTCATCGCCTGAAAGTTTCATCACTCTATTGCGGATATTGAAAGTGTGAGGCTTTAAGAAAGCAACACCTGTCATGGACGTGAGTTACAAGCAGAGTTACGTTATTGAGTTTATTCATGCCAAAAAAAAAAAAAAAATGAACCGATCAACATTCACCGGAGCCTGTCGAATGTTTACAAAGTTGATGTCAGTACAGTTAGGAGATGGTTTCATCGATTTCAGAGTAGCTACAGAGATGTGAGTGGCAAATGTGCATTGAGAATGGTGGTGACTATGTAGAAAAGTAAATTCTGTATGGAACAACTCCCGTCTTTCTAGCTCTGCAACGTTTAAGTTTTTGAGATAAAAACACAGGAAGCTTTACTTTTGGAACGACCCTCGTAAATCCAAGCCACGATAACATTCACATGAGAATAATGGCCATAATTCAAAAATAACTATTTCTCATGACGTTACAAATGTTAGAGCAAGATCATATCTTCGTTTTTCTTAACTTACTAACTAGAGAGCACATTAGTTGTAAAGTTCATATTATAAAGCTTGATGTGTCTCGAAGCATGCACAAGTGATGCCAGCTTTAGATAGTCTTAAACCAGACACCCACACGCAATCTCAACAAAGATTCTGGTTAAGCTAGCAGGCACGAGAGGTGAACCGCCATCAATAGATGGTCTTATCGAAAAAATTCGGCCAACTTAAAAATTCTCTTTGTATAGAAGAATGAAACATGGTATATTACAATCATTATTTTAGTGTCGTCTGTCGACATTTACTTTTTTATGCTTTCTATCCTCATCCGACTTTGGAATTTTCTAAGTTCAATTTTAGTTTATCTGATTGTTAAACCAAGTTTTTCGTTCTTATATCTTACATTTTAGGCAAGATAATTTATTGTTTTTGTTTTATTTGGACTATTCCGACTACTGTTCTTAATTTGAGTGTTATTCTCACAACGTGTCGCCCGATGCAACCTCCGACGTTCTTCGGATGTATCTTTCATAACTCCCAAATCTTTTTGTCGAAGTCGGCAATCTGTACGAAATTTCGAATGGAAACTTCTATTTAATTCACGGGGGTATCATGCTATCATTCCGTCAGACATGATCGGACAGAGGTATTAAGTAATTTGCAATTGTGTTTTTAGTATCGGTTGCAATGACGGTTGTACTTTGAACCTCAACATGAGTGTTGCTTTGAACTGACATTTGACTTTTCCGTTACACCACGATTTCGCAAAAACAGTTAACCAAATCGTCCAAAATATCAGTCTTGGTTTAAATATTTCAACGACATCATTCATACTTAATTCATAACTTGACATTTTGGATTATTTTGTCATGCAAGCCTTTTGCCTTCTTTCGTCATTAAACTACAAGGTAATGTGTTTTTTGTCTATCGTCTTGTATAATGAACTTTATATGAAGTCCCCTTCCAAAGGATGACTGTATCTCCCCGTCTTCGATAGTGGATCTCCCTCCTGTTTAAAGAACTGTCATAAACACTTCTCTTCACATCTATCTCTCATCTCCAGTGTCCTAAGAATTGCTCTATCTCTATCTCTCTCTCCCCACTCTCTCTCTCTATCTTTCTCTCTCTCTCTCCCTCTCTCTCTCTCCCTCTCTCTCTCTCTCCCTCTCTCTCTCTCTATCTCTCGTTCTCTTCCATTATAAATGTGGACTCCCCAAGTATTGGGTCTCGTCTCGTTTCCGTGTTCCCCGCAACGCAACCAAAATCAATGAAATCGATTGAAATTATTTCTTATAATGCAAAACAATCATTGGCCTTTAGAAATGAAGAAACATATTTTTCTATCAAAGTTTTTCAGTTAAACTCGTCAATGAAATCGGCTCAAATTTTACGTTACTTTCTATAAAATGCGTGTGCGAAGCATAAATAATATAACTTTGTTCGTTTCTGATGAACGATAAACGGTGTAAATAATTCAATTTGTCGAGCATGTTTGGGTCATCCATTAATGAAGTCCTATTTTTAACGGCGGCAACCATGTTGTCTTTTTAAAGAGTCTGGCTCTTAAATGCCGGAAGTTGTTGGAATGCCGACGCCAATATTCTTTCATTAACAATCACTAGTATTGTGAAATGCGCAAAAGGTTTTCTTAAGAGACAACAGTGCGACGGCGGTTGTCAAAATAAAACAAGATGAAATAAGTGGTTTAAAAGAGAAACAAAATTATAGAAAGGAATAATTGAGAGAGGGAAAGACATGTAAAAAAGTAAAAAAAACAAAACAACAAAAACGAAAGTTTGTGTGTGTGTGTGTGTGTGTACGTGTGTGTGTGTACGTCTGTGTGCGCTAGTGTGTGTATGTTTGTGTAGAAAAGAGAGACAGAGAGGAAAGAGGAAGGAGGAAAGAGAAAGTGTACGGAATTTGAAAAATACTTTTTTTCATAATTAATTTGACAAAAAAAGAAAAAAAAAAGACAGACAATAATATGTCTTTCAATTAATGTGACTGCTTATATGAACATATTGTCAGATGCGTCCAAATATCTTCATAACAGGCTCTGTCCGACGGTCCATCGCTCATGTACAATGTTAAAATGTTGTTTTCGATGTTTTATAACTTTTAGGTCTGTCAATTTTAAAGATTCCTTGGCAAGTGACGCCTCACTTTAAATTTGGTTTATCAATTTTGAGCTTTAAATAACATTTTCGTCTGTGATTTGTATATTTATATTTTTCAGCAAACCGTTTGCGGCTTTGGGATAATTCTAACAACGTTTCGGTCGATGTGACCTTTATGTGTATGTTGGCGGACTCTGGAATGTTTTTCTCGGACAAGGACCTCTGGAGTAACGGATAAAGTACTAAGAAAAGTTCTAAGTGACACACTTTTGTAGAATGAAGATCTAGTGGTCGATACTAAGAAGATAATTACGAATTACTTATGACGCCATAGCTGACAGAATGGGATGCTATATTCGTTGATTTAATAACAGATTCCCGAGTTCGAGAGAAAAGTTCCTGGTTCGACAAGAAGAATATTAAAGCTTACACCAGCCAAAACATGTAAAAAATGACACTCACAATTAGAACAGTAGTTCAAATTATGCAAATAATAGAAATTATGAATCATTATTCGGAAGCAAAAAAAAAAATTCGGAAGCATAATTTTCGCCCGTCTGTCACACGTCGCCCTCATTTGCTCGGCAAAGCTGACAGGACACAGCAGCTTCTGTCCCGATTTAGTCTGAAATACTAATCTGGTTGGTTTATAAATTTAAGTTTGAAATATCATTTTGGTCGGTCTGCGAGGCTTACGTTTCAGACAGCATTTTTGGCGTCGCCATCCTTCAGTTTGAAATAGCATTCTCGTCATTATACGTTTTGATTGAATGGATGTAAGATATTTTAGATGAGCCCAATCATCTTCATCAGACGCCATATTAGTAGCTCGGATTATCACGGTTGTAGATATCATTTTACCCGATTTTTACCTCTTTTTCAAAACACATTTTGTCAGTCTATTTCACTTCAGTTTATAATAGGATTTTCCACAGTTCATGACATTTTAGTTTTTTTATGGAGTTTACATCAATAAGCATTGAACGCTATCCAAGCATCGACGATTTTCCCCCTCGGCGCCAAGCGAACAGAGTCTAGGCCATTTCTTAAATTGCATTTCACTGTTGAGTTCGATATTTTGCTAAACCTGTGCAGTTCTAGGATGTCGATCCTCCCTAGTTTTACTTTCACTCTTTAAGGAGATGTCAGTTTATTGCTAATCTTCTGAAGCGCCTCTATCGAGGAATACCGACAAGACTGCTAAAGTATTATTTGCAGGCCAGAGTTCTCCTCTGGAGCGCTGGTTTATCTATCCAACTTTCCTGCCCTTGTGTCAGATCTTCCCATCGTAAGAAAGAGATAAATACATTTCTTTGGCTTTTTGGCTGGGAACGAATGTAGTATCTGTTCTGATAATACACTTTATCCGTTCTATTTTCGGTCTGCTATTTCTAGACTGGATCAATTTTTATTTTTTGTTCAACCCCAGAGTGCCGATTTTTTTTTTAATTGGATTTTCTCAACGTCTAAAACAGACCATACGTCGAACTCTTACATCGCATATAAACAAGTAAATAGAGAATATGCGTGTCCGTCGGTCTGTCAACACTTAAATATCGACTGTCTGCATCGTAATTTCAAACCACAAATAGATTAACAGAAACAAGCGAGCAAACCCTGATAAAAAAAAACATAACTTTCGCCTGTGTGATTTCTTATTTCTATTTATAGTCACATTAACGCCAAAAAAAAATGAAACAAAAAGTGTCTTTGTGAAAGGTTATGAGAGACAAATTCGGTTAAACGAACTCATTTAATTCATTTCTAATATACATAGACCCTAGGGCGCCGACATCAGGGGGGAGCACTGAAATTCAGGAAAAACGTAAATAAAACTAAAGATGTAATTTGCTATACTTAATTCACTATATAGCTCTGGGTTCGAATCAAAGTGGAGTATTTGTTATGTTCCGGATCTACCATCTAGGTATTACATTCTCACTTTGACATCGACGAATGGATTATTTATTTTTTCTCTATTTAGAGATTAGATGGGTTTATTGTTTGTCGCCTGAGGTGCCCTCATTTGCTCGGCAAGGCTGACAGGACACAACAGCTTATTTTTTAAATCGGATAAAGTTAACCCTTTTTGGAGAGGATGAATTGTGTATAAAGACTTTGTATATAATCTCACTATCGGAAAGTGCAGGTAAACAAATCCTGCTTTTTGGTTTGAATCAAAGTGTAGTATATGTTTGCCCTTGTTTACAGGAGAAATCCCTTTACAATAGCATTATCTTTTTTCATCAATCTACAGTGCCGCTTTGTGGGAAAATGGGTTCATCCACAAAGTTTCTTTCCTAGAACTGTCCGCTTGTGGATACCAGATGAATAACAGTCGAGAAACTTAGCTAGTTTAGTTATGCAGTTTGCATAGCTAAGCCAGATTGGTAGGAACGAAATATTTGACAGATAACGAAATGGCTGTACCAATAATAAACGGAACAGATTAAATGTTTAGAACAAACAACGAAAAGTTAAATAAAGTCAAGTTAAATATTTGGAGCAAATGGAGAATAAAGAATAAACAATTAAGTTGACCTTCAACATAAACATAAGAGAGATGATGTAATCAAGTTTCAGAACAAAAAGAAAATTATTATATTAGGTTTACGAGCGTATCAAGAGGAGTGGGGTTGTAGTTACTGAGAGATGCGCTTGGCGATAGATTGTCTCTCTACGTCCTGGGAAGCCAAGAATACGTTACGTTTAAGATGTAGAATCTAGTAAAGAAATTTTGCGACTCCGAGACCCACGGAAATATGGAACTAGAATAAAAGCTATGTTTATAGAATAATGTGAACTTGTCATGGCGTCTCTTTGTATGCAAGTAGTATATTTATTACAGACCTTCAAAAAAATACCAAGCGCTGGTGAATAAAAGGAACCACGAAAGCAAGGTATGCCCTTTGTCTGTGCGACACGGACGTATGAAAGTATTGGCTAAGACTAGTACACCGATATCAAACTGTCATGTTTATTCGTCCTGTTACTGAAATATTGTTTGGGTTAAAAACCTAATACAAGTCAGTGCACAAACTCATCGCATTTATACATTGACACATTTGTATATTATATACACCCGCGAACATGAATCAAGATTATACACACATGAAATGACACACATTGATGGCTGTATATGCACCACCATGAAGGCACGCGGAGCGTATTTATTATACATACATAATTATGACAAGCAAATACACTAGTTTGTCACATACGGAATTCTATACACTGGGGCTGCTTTCCAACTGAATACAACATGTAAGCTTTCAAATCCAATCTAAACAAGTTCATGTTGAGCCGTTCCCGTAAATAATCAAATTCTCTCCAATTTTCACTACTATCACGTTGACACACCGGTTCTCGCCAGATCACCAGATATAAGCAACGTTGATCTTGGCCAGGGTGACCATTTGGGATGGCTAGGCGCTGTATGTACCTTCTAGGAAGTTTGGGCGTGGGGCCAGCACACCCACCCTGTAAAAAGAACTCCTCGCTACAAAAGCATCAACAAAAGTTGTAGATAGTCTATGACCCCACCCCCTCCAGGGGCTCAAGAGATACGGATGGATGGATGGATAATTACGCTATTGTCTTACCAACCACTTTACACTCATTAACCCTTATCCTCGAGTGACGTTTCAGCCTTGATAACTTCTATGTGAAAACAAAATGACGTTGTATGAAACTTTAATTTCATAGATAGGCAAGTAAAGAAATATTGTTGTCATGTCATTTTTAGATTTTTGTTCGTTTCCTTTCGTTCTGCAATTCAACCACTTCATGTTCATCTGTCAAAATAGAAACAATTGTACGAACGCGTTTTGCTGTATACGTCACTTCACCTACCCCCTGCAGGGGGTACTTTGATTTGTCCCGTTTCTTATCTCCTATGGGACGGGTTAGTCATACGATGGATGGAATGCTTTCCGTGACGCTGGAACAAACGGTAATCGGTCCTTAATTTTCCTTTAGGCCTCCCAGATTGAGTATCGGAAAATGCATTTGTTCTCTCTCTCTCTCTCTCTCTCTCTCTCTCTCTCTCTCTCTCTCTCTCTCTCTCTTCTCCGTACACACCCACCCACACACACATGAACAATCTCTCTCTCTCTTTCTCTATATCACTCCCTGTCCGTTCTCTCTCTGTCTTTCCCTTCTTAATATTCTTCTCAGTCATTGACTTTTTTAGATACGTCCTGACATCTCTATGAGAGATTTTCTCCGTTAGTCGGTCTGTCATGCCCTAGTTCGAAATAGAATCTTCACTGGTCCATGCATAGTTTTATTAGACGCATCTAAATGAGATGCGTTCAATGCTTCCTGTTCGTTTATCTGTCTGTTATGTTTACGTTTGAAATAGCATTTACTTCGATATATCGCCCATTTTTGTCTGCTCTAAGTTGGGTACCCACTGCAGTAAAATAGTCAACACTACATTGTAGTCAACATCGCATTGTATAGAAGCTATTGTTGATTGTATAAAATTATTGTTTATATAATGATTTGAATTAAAAATTAAAATGCAAGAATCAAGTATCATGTTTCAATTGTGTTTTAAACAAGCATTCATTCCGAACGCGCACCTGCTTTATCAAAGTCACTAATGTTGATTTTATACACCGGCCCCTTCTGCCAGAAAACATATCTAAGAACACTCACAGACACATAAAGTACATTTGTGTGAAATTTCAATAAACTTGGCACAGCCGTTTAGGAGTCCATAAGGAAGAAAAACACATACAGTGCCTTTTATATATAAGTAGAAATTTAATGAAATCACAAAATAAAATTGTTAGAATACAATACTGCTAATACTATAATAATGCAATATTACAGACGTTGAGCTATGATGATTTTGTTAAGGGTCAGACACATTCAAGCAAAATTATTTTCTTTAACACTAAAAAAAAAAAAAATGCAAGACACCTTTCAAGCACAACTTGCCATGACTAATAGAATCTTACCTGAAGATTCCTCGTTTTAATGTTTCGGCTTAACATGGATTTGAACAAATACATAGAGGACATTGCTAAGGTTGCTGCAAAGAAGGTGGACTCTATCCACCGTAATAGAAAATCTCCACTCTTATATAAAAGTCACTTAGTGTGTGTATGTGGGCGCGGGTGTGTGGGGGTGGGGTAAGTTACTTCCTTATAGGTCCCAAAACGGCTGAGCCTATCTTTTGCAAATTTCACCCAAACCTAATTTATGCTTAGATATGTATGTTTACATTTTCATTCATCCGATAAATATCGAAAATCGAAAAACTCCGACCTCTAAAAAATAGTTTTTATCTCTTATCTATAAATCTAGAAAAGTGAACGTGTCTGTTTGTGTGTTAGTGTGTCTGTCTGTGTAAATTTCCCTAAGCAATAACTCTGTCACTTTTCAGTCTACAGACTCGAAATTTGATATACATGGTACTGAGATTTGGGAAAAATCTTTCTAATCCGTTTTCAGGCAGAAATTTGGCTGTTAAGGGGTCAAAGTTCAACGATTTGACCTTTCAGAACTCTACCAAACTCCTCCGATAATTTTGGGTAGAAAAACTTGAAATTTTAGATATAGATTCCTTGGACATGGATATAACTTAATAACTTAATTTGAGTCGAAAACAATAAATGTTAAGGGGTCATAATAGGGGTCAAAGTTAAAAAAATTGACCACTTTTTTTTTTTGCTCAACATACAACTTCAAACACCCGGGCAACGCCGGGCTGAAATGCTAGTAGATAAAACAGAATAATTTACAAGTGAATCTCAGCAAATCATTTCTTCTTGAACCCCCCCCCAAAAAAAAAAACAGATTTATTATCATCTGAAGCAACAGCTGAGTGGTAGAGTATTATTATTATTATTATTATTATGACGACGACGACGATGATGATGATGATGATGTACTTATTTATTCATTTATTTATTTGCGAATTAGATCATCGGTTAAAATTATTCCTCGTAATCTATAATATTAAATAGACGATTGATTCTATAATAATATATACATAATCTGCATGAATTAAAATATCATGTTTACGCGTACTGTGCGACCAGACAGCTCCGGGCGTCCAGCTAGTTACTAATATTTGAGAGTATTCTATATCTATACAAAGTCACAGTTCATGCATGGAGTATTGTTGCCACATTTGAGCTGATGCATTAGTCACTAGTTTCTTACTCTTCGACAAGGTCCAAAAAAGTCTCCAATTTAATAGGCCCCGAACTATCAACCAAGCTTCAAACTCTGTCTCATTGATGCGATGTTGCGTTGCTGTGCATTTCTTACAAGTAATTTGATAGAACAATCTCTGATGAACTCATAGCAACAGTGTCCCTCGAAGTATCTATCACTGACTAACCTGACAGGCAACAAAATCCCACCTTATTGTAAATAACTCTAGTTGTCGGGAAGCATTCTCTTCTAATAATTTCTTCCCTTTGACAGCTAGATTTTAGAATTCCCTCGCTGTTTCTGTCATCACCGTATCAATTAAGTATTTAAATGTAATGCTCAACTCCCCATATAGTCTTCTGTGAACATTGTCTCAAATACTAGCCCTTTACATCCATGTTGCAATATGACAATATAAGGCGAATAAAAGTAAAAAACCAAAAAAAATTGGCTTAATGTTCCAATCTGGAGTATTATTCGTATAATGTATCGGCCGATGTAAACTTCGACCTTCTTTAGATGTATCTTGTTGAACTCAGGATTTTTTTTAACTCGTGAATCTGCCCTAGATTTCGATTGGAACCCTTTATTTATTACACAAGATTAGCATGTTCTTGTTCTGTCAGCCAGGGACGGAGTGAAATCGCCCGAACTGAGGATTGAACCTTCAAAACCTAGAAGAGTGTCATTTTATGTCATGTTTCTAAATTTTTTAGACGGGAATTCGTAATTTGTATTCGTTTTATTATTCTTTAATGCTGTTCTCATAAGGTTTCGCTGTAATCATCTGCACAGAATTCCGAACATGTCAGGGGAAATATGTTATGAAATAACATTCACGCTGAGAACAGTTAACCCGATTAATTCAAATAATACAAAACTGTAAATTTTGTTTAATTAACAAATTCGTAAGGAACAATAAAATAATGTGATGCAAGAAAAACAGATTTTGTAATTTTTTCCTGGGTAACGCAGGATATTCTTGCTACTTCAACCTAAAACTATGAAATCGAATACAATTTAACTTCCAGGATTTGTTTTAAGAAATTTATTTCAAAACTCGGCAGAAACGTGTACCTTTTACATCCTTTATGGTTTAATTAATGAGCCCAACAGGGGTGACAAGGGATCAGAATTTATTATTTGTTTTTTTTTTATCTCCCCAAACAAGGCACAGTGCCACTTTCGTGTAAGGAGCTAATATCAGGGACATAAGTTGCAGAGATACTATGTAGGGAGTTTAGCAGCAATATGTTTGTTTATATTACAGTTAAACTTCTGCATGTCAGTACAGTTGGGGAAGCAGGAACCTGGAAGGGAATTCCAAAGTCTAGCAGTTCTGGGGAAGAAACTATTAGAGTAGAAGGTTTTCTTACATCTAGGGATCTCTACTGTGTATGGGGTGGGACTTTGCTGTTTGTCGGGTTTGTCGCAGGTATTTACCTCTAGGGGAGTACAAGGGCTTGTAGTTTGTCGGAGAATCCACCATTAAAATATTTGTAAAAAAGGCAGAAGAATTCCAAATTTCGTCGATTGGGCAGCAGCTTAGATGACCGTTCAGAACCTATCAGATTAGACACTCTTTTTTGAACTCGGTCCAGTAGGAGAGACTAGTTCCAGATGCAGCAGGCCAAATGTGACAACAATACTCCATACATGGCCGAATGGTGGCCTTGTAGAGGTATAGGATACTTTCAGGCGTAAGTCATTTTCTAGCACGGTAGAGAGAGCCCACCTTTTCGTAGCAGCCTTGGCAATGCTCTCGCTGTATCTGTTCCAACTAATGTTCCCTGTGAAGGTTCTCATTGTTATTGCATTTTCAAAAATAAAAATAGAAAATAAAAAAATTAAACAAAAAATAGATGTTTAAAATATAGAAATTCTCTTATATTTCAACGTATTTTCGAAAATCTGTTTTGGTTTTCCATGAACTGGAGCTTTTAATGCATATTGCGTATGTTTATTAAAGTTAGTAATTCTTTTAGCTTGGCACTTGGCCAGGGTGGAAGCCGTGGTCGAGATATATTTTTTGCTGTCTGCAGCTGAAGCATGTTCAGATATGAAACAGTTAACAAGCATGAATGCAATTGTCTTAACTATGAATTGCTTCCAGTTGAATCGTCATCACAAAATATGACCGTTTTTATTGTAACAGAGCGCAGACGTGCGTATGCAAGTGTATGTGGAATCACGTCATTGGTAGGGAAAAAGAAAGACGATTAAAATGACAATCACGTTAGAGATGTGAGTGACGTCACAGCCGTAACGAGAAGTCACGGGTGGCGGGAGAATGGGCAAATAAATGTCATTGTTACAAAAAAAAAAAAAATAGTTGTTATTTTTTGTCTCGGACTCCATTGCGATATAGACTGCATACAACGTGTGGGTCCCGGGTGTAAACGTCTGTCTAACATTCCACTATCTAGCAGAATGATGCATGCGTATTAATGATGTTATATGAGGGTCGTTCCAAAAGTAAAGCCTCCATTTTTTTTCTACTCAAATAGTTCAGGAGCGACTTTTTCTGCCCCAGAATTTATTTTTCTACATAGTCACCACCATTCACAATGCACTTTTGCAACAATAAACGATGGCTGTGTATGGGCGTCCGGAGTGCGCTTTGTCATACAGAAGCCGTTCTAAAAATAGAGCCTCATATTTTTTAACTCAAAAAGTGGAAGAGGTACGAAGACGAAATGGAACCATTAAAACGAGTGATCATTTTTTGTTCCATAAATTTTTTCTACATAGTTACCACCATTCTTTATGCATTTTTGCCAGAAAATTCAATAATGCATTTCTACTTTTAGCCCACGTCCACTACATGAGTGTCTTTTTAAAGTCTCACACCGTCAATATATGCAACAGAGAAATGAAACATTCAGATCATGGATGCATCTCAAGTTTTCATTACAATACAATTTGCAATCCCTTCGGATTCATTCGGGCGGAATTAAAAATAGGAGGCATTACTTTTTGAGCGCCACTTGAGATGGCATTGATAAGAGCAAATATTGGATATAACGTATGATTATTGTTAAGGTCAAAAAACGTAACATACGACCGCAGCAGAGATTGAACTCAGTACACGAGTTTGTAGTGTAAATCAAATCTTGTCTGAATCTGAAAACTTGATGCTTTGCTAGGGCTATTAAGGGTATATTTTATCATGACGCAATCACTAGATAGGTTGCCTACCACGGTTTAAGAGAGGCCCATCTACCCTCGAGAGAAGGATAGACTGTACAAGTTTCCCAACCTGGTATTTTTATGTTGCGGTACACACAGCGCCTCCCCTTCCCAAATGGTCACCCATCTGGTACTGGCCAGACTCGACGTTGCTTAACATTGGTAATCTGCCGAGGACCGGTGTGTCAACGTGATTGTGCCGTATCAAAGGGTAAAAAATAATATGCATGATAATATGCGGTAAACTGAAAGAGGAAAGCATTTGTCCGTCAAGATGCTAGGATATTTTATGAGCATTTTTATTTTGTTTTTTATTTTACTCAGAAATTTAAGTTTTTTCGTGAGGCTAACACTTGGTTGCTATATGAGATAAATCTCTTTTAATTCCTAAACGTTGAGTCAGTGAATAAGCAAATATTTCTTTCGGTTAACCAGATAACTGTTTAATAATTGGATATATTTTTTAAATCTCTTTATCGTACAGGATTTCAAAAGAAGAATTTATCTAGCCCGGTGAATTACCTAGCTAAGTCCTGTTATTTGAGAGAACATCACTAGAAGAACATGCCCCATTCATCTAACGAGCCGATATGTAACTATGTCAGGGGGGTCTTATTTGAACTTCGAATACTTTATTCTTTTGGGGCGAGTTTGCTGCATTCACTTATTATGTAATTTATTGTTTCGTCTCTTTGTCCAGAGTTTGCATTTGTTGTTTTCTTGTGTCTTTTTATCTTTGCTTTGATGTAGTTGGTTCTCATCGCATTATCGTGTGTGGCTTCTATTAGTATTGTTCCCCTGTTAAGGTTTCCTATTTTTTTTTTAACCATTTTAAAGTATTTTGTTAGTCTTATCTTTTCATATCCTTTTGAATATTCCGTGTATTGTTTCTCTTCCCATTTTTATTTTCTCGTCTTATTCCTCGTTTCTTCTTTATCTGTCTTGTTTGTTTCTTCAGTGTCTTTTGTTGCTGTAATTATTTTTTCGGTGTTCTGCATTATGTATTTTCTCATTCTTTTTTGTGTTATTTACGCAGTATTCTATTAAGAAAATCAGCCTTTTTTCCTCCATTTCTCCTTTTCTTATAGTCAGTCAGTATTTTTCTTTGGGTGAAATGCATTGTGCATAGTCATGAGTTTCCTAGTTTGTTGGTCGTGGCGTCTCAGTTCTTCTTTGGTTCATCATATAAACGGTCCCGAGTATATAACTAATAAAACTGCCCATGTTCTTATACCTTTAATTGGGTTTCTACAATATAGTTTAGCTCTAGGAGTTTTCTTGTTCTTCTGCGGTATTTCTTTCCAATTTTCTCTTTCATTTCTGTTGCTTTGATGGTGTCTGTTTCCAGAACTCCCAAGTATTTGTAGTTATCATGTTCACCGAGTGCCCGCATCTCGGGTTTGATTGGGTAGTACCATACCTTCCGTTGCTTCCAGTTTTTTCCTCCTCATAATCAAAAGTGCGCCCTTTTCTATTTCCAATTCCATTCGGATATCCTGGCTAAAGATTCTGTGTTTGTTTCTAATCGTCTCTAGTTCTTTCTGGTTTTTGCAAACAGTTTCAGGTCATCCATGTACATTAAGTTGTTCATTCTTTCATATGTAATGGTGAAGTTATATCCGGCTTTGCATTTTCTTAGTATATTGTTCAAGGCATCATAGTTATGATGAACAGTAGTTGGTGATAGAAAATCACTTTGGAAGATATCTCTTTTAATTTTAATATCAGTTATGTATTGGCCATCAACTGTCGAGTGTCCATGTTCGCATTGCATATATTAATAATAATAATAATAATAATAATAATAATAATAACAACAACAACAACAACAACAACAATAATAATAATAATAATAATAATAATAATAATAATAATAATTCTGATTTCGCTTATGAACGTCTCTCTAGAAAGGGATGGGATTCATTTCCAGAGGATTTCCCTTAATCCCGGCTTCAAACCAGGAGCTTCAAAGATGAAGGGTTTTCTTAAGGATGTTGATGGTACCTATAATTGCAGAGGTTTGAAGGCCGCCTAAACATCGGGGATTTGTAGTTTTTTTAAATTGTACTTCCAGACGACTTGATACTACTCCTAGTGTACCAACTACGATCGGGATTATTTGTGTTTTAACCCCGTGTATACGCCTTATCTCCAAGGCCAATGGAGCATAATTGCTCCACTTCTCATTCTACTTTTCTTTCACATTCCTGTCCCAAGGTACTGAGAAGTCTACAATCTGCCAGTTTTTGAAACCTTGTCAATGACGACCAAATCCGGACGATTATGTTCCAATTGCTTGGTCGTTATGACACTTTTGTCCCACCACACCTCTACCTTGCCATCCTCACTTGTTCTCACTTCATCAGGCACCTCCTCAAACCATTTTTCAGCACACTTCACCCCAACTCTCTTACACACCTCCCAATATATCCGGAGTCCCATGCGATCGTGTCTTTTGCGATACTCACTCTGGGCCAGTCCACTACTCTGCTGCAAGGTGCGCAATTGACTCTGAGGTCTTACCACAAATCCGGCATTCTGCAGCAATTTCCTCTCCTAGAACCACTTTTTTGAACAATGGTGTTCCTAATGCCTGTTCTTGTGCTGCACAAACAAAAGCTTCAGTACTCTTAGCCAGATACCCAGCTCTAAGCCAGTGCCATGATCTTTCATCAGCCACTTCTGCTATATCCTGGAAGACCCTTCCATGCATTTTCTTCCTAGCCAGTTCCTCTGCCCTTTCTCTATCCATACGTTTCATATAATCAGCCTTGGTTTCACATACCTCCACTTCATTGGCCACAACCTTAAGCATCCACTCCTCACTTCTAACCACATGCTCCTTCAACGACATCTCCTCGGTTCTAACACAATCTTTTACACTTTTCAATCCTCTCCCACCATCTTTCCTCTTTTGATACAGCCTTGCTACGCTACTTCGAATGTGAAATATACCAAACATTGCTAAAACTTTTCTTGATTTGATATCCATGGCATACAAATCCTTGTCAGACCATTCTGAAATTCCCGCACTGTATCTCAAAACACTGACTGCCCATGCATTTACTGCTTTCATTAGATTTCCTCCATACAGTTTCGACTTTGCAATTAATTTCACTTTTATAAGATACTCCTTCCTGACTTTTTCTTTCATTTCTCTGTTCATGATGCCTACACCCTTCAGAACTCCCACATATTTATATCCTGTATTTTCTATTTCTTACATGATTTCTCCATTTGGCAGCACTATTCCATTCGAATGAACGTTTACTCCTCTTTTCATCACCAGCACCACACATTTACTAATCCCAAACTCCATCCCAATGTCTTCTGAGTATGTCCCCACAAGTTCTACCAGTCTCTCCATTTCCTTTTCATTTCTACCGAATATTTTCAAATCATCCATAAACAGTAAATGGTTGAGGCGTCTGTCACCAAAGTTATACCCAAGTTTTTCTCTCTTCACGAGGATGCTCAGTGGCATCATTATCCTTACAAAAAGAAGTGGCGATAACGAATCTCCTTGAAATATCCCACGTTTAATGGCAACCTGCCCCATCTCCTCTGTTTACTGTCAGCACCGTTTTCCATTGAGCCATACTTGTCTCCAAAAGCCCTACCACATACTCAGCAACCTTTATCATCTAGAGTATTTCACATATCCATGAATGAGGAACCATGTCATAAGCCTTTCTGTATTCGATCCATGCTATGCTCAGATTTCTCTTATTTTTCTTCGCATCTTGCATTATTGCTTCATCAATTAGTAGTTGCTCTTTAGTACCACTCGAGCCTTTCCTGCACCTCTTTTGTTCGTCAGGAAAAAGACCATTACTCTCTAGATGTACATAAATTTTCTCCGCAAATATTCCAGTCAACAGTTTCCACATCAATGGCAGATATGTAATTGGTCTATAATTATTAGCATCTGTTCCTTTTGCAGGACCTTTCTTAATCAGTGTTGTTCTTCCCTTCACAAGCCAATCAGAGACATCTCTCGACTCTACAACCCTTTGCAGAGCAGCATCTATAGGTGGATAAAGACATGAAAACTGTTTAAACCAGAAGCCCATCACTCAATCTGAACCAGGTGCCTTCCAGTTTGTCATCCTTCGTATGTCAGCTTTAACGTCATCGATGGTTATCTCAACGTTCTTCATATGCTGCATTTCTGATAGCCTTTTTCTGGCCTCTCCCAACCAGCTAGCCTTCTTATTATATCGCCCTTCGACGGACCAAATCCCACTCCAGAACTTCCTTGCATCTTTTGCATTTGGAGTGTTGTTATTTCCCGCCTGTTTACTACCATTTAATTCTTTATACAGCTGAGACTACTACTACTACTACTACTACTAATAATAATAATAATAATAATAATAATAATAATAATAACAACAACAACAACAATAACAATAATAATAATAATAATAATAATAATAATAATAATAATAACAACAACAACAACAACAATAATAATAATAATAATAATAATAATAATAATAATAATAATAATCCAGAAGAAATAAAAATGCAGAAAGAGGAGTAAAAGAAAAAGAAGAATGCAATAGATACTCATATATATACAAAAACGTGACAGACTATCTTTCACAATAAACCTAACACCAATAGTAAATAACTAGACTGCTAAGCTCGTAAAAGCCGGGAACATTTTATAAACCGTTAACCAAGAATGAGGGCTTTATATCAAATGAATGGCTGAATATGGTTTTATTTGTGCTGCATTTTACACTTATAGATGGGTTAAATTTGTTGCATTAAATACTAATCCTTATTAACTTTTATTAATTCCCAGCAGTGCATCGAACAGATACCATAATACTTAGGGTTATTTTGTTTTTACATAGGAGTCACCACTTATCAAGGTTCGGAGGCCACTCGAGGATAAGGATTATAGAGCATACAGTAGTCAATGGGATAATATTGTAATCGTTAGTAATGGGAATTTGGTAAATTGGATTAATTAAGGGGGCGGTTCATCAAGAATTTGTTTATGTTGGACTTGAAAGCAAGTAAGTTGGGGTCAGCTGGGAAGCAGGCAAATGGAAGAGATATCCCCAAGCTTGCAGTTCTAAAAAAGAAACTTTGCTCATAGAATCTAAGTATAGATTTAGGCATATATAGAGTGGGGAAATTATTGATAGTGTTTTCAGTTAGACGGGTGTTTTTCATGAAATATTGGCGATAGGGGGTACCAGAGATTGGCGCTCAAACGAGCACTTGCTATGGAAATAACCATAAAACAAAGACAGACTAGCAACGGATTTTCCATGTGAAAGAGGTTGCAGGTAAGAGAAGAGGGCATCCACTACTAAGCTACGAAGTCTATTTTGATCTCTGTCCAGGCAGGATAAGTTGCTTCTAGCAGCTTCTACCCAGATGTGGCAACAGTACTCAATTCTTGGACGCACTTGGCTTTTATATTGATAAAGAATTGCATCAGCAGTGAGATATCTACTGGACCGGTAGAAGTTTTGCTGCACTTTATCATGACAAATGTCTATTTAAAAAATTCAGTCAAGTATTACCAGTAGTTTCCTAGAAAATTTTCAGAGTAAATGTAATATTGTGATGACTAATCCATAACTGCGTATCAAACGAATACTATAATACTTACGTCGCTGAAAGGTATAATAACAACATTCGTACTAAATATAAGCTACATCGGCCCAGTAGTTTCTGATAAAAGTGAAACGGACTGAGATACAGATTAAAATGTATAATATAGATGATTTCACTCTTCTTCATATATTTTTATATGGTCCATGTTTCTTTTCAGGTTTTACTTCTTTCGTCAGCGTTTCGCGTAGAGGTCTAAACTTTGTGTTTTCAATGTTTAATTTTTAAAAATTAAAAGACAGATTTAATCAAAGTATAAATTGTTTGCTAGTTATGATATCTGCTAAATCTAATGAATATGAATACATCCGGGTTACTCCAAGAATTTAACATAAAACCGTTCATTAAGGCGACTTTTATATTACTCGAGCACTGTAGACAAGACCACTCAGTTATTTTAAATTATATTTCTCTTTCGGGAGAAATATATTACTATAAAAACCAACCATACATTAGGAAATACCTTCGTTATTCTTTGGAGTCAAAAAACTCACCCAGCCATTATCTATTTCGAAGCTACATCATTCAACGTGGGCGACCGAATTTAAGGTTTAAGAGGACCCACTGCAGTTTTATTGTGATAAAAGGGGGCACAAATCCCAACACACACAAATAATTCTAATTATACAAACAGAAGGAAACAAATCGTAAACGTTATTTTAATCTTGAAAGAATTGCAAAAAGAAATTCATTTTCCCACTTAGCATTTATTCTTATTCTCAAACAAAAACAAAATATGTTTGCTCTTAGCTTTAACTGTTTTTATTGACACAAGCATCCGCTATACGAGGCGAAACACCCTCCTATTTGGCGGATCGTAATAGCAGATGTTTCTTTAACTGATAAAGGATGTGGAAAACAATTTTAGCTTAATATCAATATTTATAAACTTTTCATTAATACCATTTCTTATAATATATTATACACTATAAAATATTTATATCTTGTCTTTATTTACGGTGAGACTATATTTCGACACAATGTCGTTTTTTATGTGGGAAAACGCACCTACTCAACAAAATAGATTTAACCAGAATTAAAATTGCCTCAGTTGAAAAGCATGTTCTAAGTTCTATGTTCTCAGGACTTGACAGATACTACAGTTTGATGCTAACCATTAATGCCAAGTTTTATCCTCTCATTATCAAATACTACAGCAGATTTCCTATGCGTCTTTCTGAAGCTGTAACTATTCTATTACTTCTGTTAAAATGTAGTAGTAATAAAGCTGAAAGACATGAAAGAATTGAATAAGAGATAGAGAATGAAACCAGCAAGGGAACCCTCAAGACAACGCTACGAAAAATAGCCAACTGGATAGCACCAGATTCCGACGTGATACGTGCTTACTGGTTCAAAATTTCTCGACGCTACATGAAAGACTAACTTAAAACTTAAAAAGATGTATCTACAAAGAATACGTGCCCGTATGAATGAACAAAGAGAAAGCACAATTGCACAAATGAACATACTAAAAGGAACCTCCCCCAGCAACTACAGACCTATAACATGCTTACCTACAATGTAGAAAATATTGATAACACAACTAAGAGAACAAATCCACAACTCCCTTCATAAAGACGGACTACTTTTTGAGGGATAGAAGGGATTCCAAAAAGGAAAAAGAGGGACACATGACCTGTTATACATGGATTAAAGGACTCTGAAGGAGGTAAAAACTATAAAAAGAACATAGCCTTGGCATGGATCAACTACAAGAAAGCGTGCGACATGATTCCACAAGCATTGATAATAGAATGCCTGAGAATGTACAAAATACTAAACAAAATTATTCATTTGATAGAAAATGCAATGAGAATATGCAGACTCGAACCTATAGCTGATGGACAACACACAACAAGGATTAAAATACAAAAAAGTATTTATATATATTTTATTGGAATCATTTGAGAATTTTGATTCGTGTATTTATTTGTGGACTGTTATCCTGATTTTCACTGTAATCACCATCTTCATAGTTGTTGCTTCTCCACGTTTCGGCCAACTCATTCTCTGCCCGTCTGCAGGTGATTAACTGCGACAGGATACGAATGCTGAGTCTGGTATTGAGATGAAAACAACTATGGAAGACGGTAACTACTGGGGATACAGTTACAAGTCTCAGCATTCCTATTTCCTCGTGATTAATCATCTGAAGAAGGCCAGAGGATGAGTTAGTCGAAACGTGGTGAAACTACAACAATGAAGATCAGGATAACAGTTCGCAAATAAATAAATAAAAAGGTATCTTCCAAGGTGATTCTCTATCATCACTTCTGTATACTTATAGCGACAATACCCCTTTATAATATACTAAGAAATTGACAAGCCAGATACAATTTCACTGATACAGATACAAGAATAAACTACGAAATATATATGGATGATTAGAAACTGTTTACAAAAACACAAGAAGGAACCTAAAGCGCTAATAAGCACAACCACAATTTTCAGCTAGGGTGCCAAAATGAAATTTGGTATGGATAAATGTGAACTATTAATCATGAGAAATAGAAAACTGGGAGCAAGAGAAGGTATAGAACTACCCAATCAAACGGAGATGAGGGCACTAGGTGAACATGATAGCAATAAATCTTTGGGAATTCTGGATACAGGCAGCATCAACGCAACAGATATGAAAGAGAAAATTAAAAGGAACACATCAGAATAACTCCTCGAAACTACACTATATACTATAAATCAAATTAAAGGGATAAAGACATAGGCAGTGTCACTAGTAACATACTCTGTGGATGGTTTAAAGGTTGGGCCAAAGAAGAAGTGAGGCATCTCGACTAGAAGACCAGGAAACGCATGACTTTGCATAATGCACTACACCAAAAAACATGATTCTGACTAACTTTATGTGACGAGATAATTAAAAAGCAAATACAACAGAAAAATGAGAGGGAAAGGATAAGACAAGAAAAGAAAATGGGAAGAGAACCATCCAAAGGGACGATTCATAAATAACAAAAGATGAGACTAACGAAAATAATTGGACATGACTATAAAAATAAAACCGAAACAGAGAAACTGAATCCTTAATAGCAGTCGCACAAGATAACGCGATTAGAACCCACCACATCAAAGCAAGAATTGACAGGGCACAAGAAAACAGCAAATGCAGACTCTATGGACAAAGAGAGGAAACAATAAAATCACATAATAAACGAATGCAACAAATTAGTCCAAAAAGAATATAAAGATATACACGATCTAGTAAGGAAGGCAGTACACTGAGAAATATGCAGAGAGCTACATCTTGAACACACAGACAAATGCACAAGCACAACTGGCAGTGGTACTTGAAAATGAAAGTCACAAAATTATATAGTGCATAGATATACAAAAGCATAAATCCATCTAAGTAAAACGATTGAATTCCATAATTGTTAACAAAAAGGAAATGGATTGCACCGTAGATTTTGTCGTTCGCACAGGTCAAAGAGTGAAGAGCAAGAAGACAAAGTAGTATAGCAAACACACGGAAAGAGATATGGAAGAGGAAGAGAGTCAAAATAACACTAATCATAGTAGGAGCACTTGGGACAATACCGAATAAGTTTGAAAAAAAAAAGAATACGAGAGGTTGGAATTAGAGGGGATGGCTGAGAAAACTAAATCTGTATAGTTATAAGCTAACCTCTCTGCGCCCTTGCCTTCCGCCACCACATAATTATTTTTCTAATGGCACCATAAACTAATGCCACACCAAATAAGTGAGGTTAAAGGAGGATGGAAAGATTGAAGAGAGAAAGCACTAACCAGATCTCCACTGGATGAGTGCGAAGAGAACTGGGGCTTGGAGAGTCTTTTTGCCATCAAAATTTCAGTGAGGACGAACAGTCGCTACAAACGAGAAATCAATGGTAAACGGCTATTAAGATAACGCAAACTAATTTACGAAGGCTGTTGAAACTCTAGGGAACACCACAGGTTGTTTTGAAATACATTATTTTATAATGGCCTGTGTGAAAACTTCTAGTGCGTTATGATAATAATAAAAATAATAATAATAATAATAATAATAATGATAATAATAATAATAATGATAATAGTAATAATAATGATAATAATAATAATAATAATAATAAATAATAATAATAATAATAATAATAATAATGATAATAATAATAATAATAATGATAATAGTAATAATAATGATAATAATAATAATAATAAATAATAATAATAATAATAAATAAATAAATAATAATAATAATAATAAATAAATAAATAAATAATAATAATAATAATAATAAATAAATAAATAAATAAATCTAATATATAAAAAGCTGTCTATCAGTCTGTCTTCATATTTTCAAACTATATCTCTTCTGAAACTAAAAGACGCAGAGCGGCGCTAGAGGCCTCAAATGATTGAATTTTTTATGGACCGTTTCTTTATGTGCTTTTAGCCGGTTAAAATAGTTTTTTAAGAGATCAAAAATGAGTAAAACTTGAAAAAAAAATCGTTATACATTTTGTACATTTATTTTTAATTTTGATGAGGCCATATACGTGTCACGTTGGTACAGTGGTGACATCATCAGCTTCCAATGCTACAGTTTTGCTTTCGGTTTCGAATCTAGCTGATGGCACACAAATACTTCTTTTTTTTACTTTTGAAATCACCACTCTATAATAATATACACGAAATATGGGCAAATTAAAATAGAAAACACAAAATTCCGAAAAAATAGTTGTATTGATCTGAATAATGAGTAACCATGCTCTAAGGACGAACACTTATGAAACACCGATTTTATTTGCTTCAAGACAACAGTATTAAAAAAAATATAGAGGGAAGTATCCATATTTTAAATAGTTCTATAACAACTATATATATATATATATATATATATAATTTTTTTCATGTCAAGTGCTCGACTGAACTTCAATCTATGGTTCCTCTTTGCCAAACTTTCACAAACAACACTCGACTAGTTACAACCACTATATACGGTTTCCCTCACCCTTTAACTGTGTCTAAATCTTAACGCAGATTCCATGAAAAAGCATCTTTCCCAGAACAGCCCGCCTATGGAATACTGTCCTGCTGGTCTGCTTCCCAGTTGAATACAACATAGTAGCCTTAAAATCCAATGTAAACAAGTTCTTGTTGAACGGTTCCCATAAATAATCAAATTCGGGTTTGTATTACTGTACACATAGATTCGAAAAAGTTGTCAAAAAACAAATATATAACAAATAAATGTTATCAAAGGCAAGATAAGTTACTTTTCTACCAAACTGGATATGTTTTCAGTGTTTTTATTTAATATAACATGTTTATTCAGCTCGAAAAACATACTGTGTTTACCGATGTATTGTAAAATTCAAAATGGCGCCCGACTCTCTCTTTAACACGGTAATGTTGAAAAAAGCTGCTATAAATATAAAACTAGACAAAATACTGTTAGAAACTCGCTCAATATATATTACCGTGACATAGGTTGACATATATTCGGTGGTTTTTTAATAGTATTTTGTCTAGTTTATTATTTATAACATCTTTTCCCGAACTTACTGTGTTAAAGAGAGAGAGTCGGACGCCATTTTGAATTTTCCAATATATCGGTAAACAATGTATTTTTTTCGAGCTGAATAAACATGTTACATTGAATAAAAACACGAAAAATATATCCAGTTTGGTAGAAAAGAAACTTACCTTGCTTTTGATAGCATTTATTTGTTATATATTTGTTTTTTGACAACTTTTTTCAATTCTACCCAATTTACACCATTAACGATTACTATATTACCACCTTACGTTCATTAACCCTTATCCTTGAGCTGCCTTTTGGCCTTGATAAGTGGTGACTCCCAATTCTATATTTTTTTAATCCCCGCAAGAACGGCCTTAAAATTTATCTTTAATTAATTCCATGATGGCCCAATTTTTCTGCGTATTATAATAGTTAAAATTACCTTTTTCTGCGGACATTTTCCCTGCCTTTTTCAGTGGCCCGTTTTTCCGTGGATCTTATTTCTGTAGATATTTTGTTTTAAATTCGTCCAGGCATTACACCCTGAATCAAAGAGATGGTGTAGTATATGTTTATTAGTTATTTTTTGTCTCGTTTTTTGTTGAGGAAGGGATAGCGTAGTAAATTTTCTATTGTCATCAGGCCAGACTCATAAGCATCACGTTTACCATTCTAAAAGGGTGATAGCGATGAACTAGCAAAAATTCCTCCCGTATTTTTTTATAAAAAAATGCATCATTTGAAAAAAATGTACTCATCCGACCCATGCGATCTAGTTTCTACGTTAACCCGTCTGATATAAAACAAACTTGTTTGACATTTGTCCAGTCGAATGTTTGTACTCTGTGTCTACATTCATGGATTTGTAACCACGCCGCATTTATAGTAATTTTTTTCTATTTTGTTGTTGTTGTTGTTGTTGTTGTTGTTGTTGTTGTTGTTGTTCTATATGAATGTGAATCTTGCATTGTTTCATTCTATTTCTAAATGCCCTTTTTATCTTTCAACTCACGATCCACTCATCTGATGGTGGTGGTGGTGGTGGTGGTAGTGGTGGTAGTGGTGGTGCGGGCGTAGAAGAGAAAATGTGTGTGTGGTCTTATCTCTCCTCTGCTCTTAATAAAATCTCAGAGGATCTGCGTGTTCCGACGCATGCCGACCAACCTCGAAGACTATCTCATATCTCAGCAATGTAAAATACAGGACGGGATGTGGCATCATTCAAATGTATAGAAGGTTAATATAGAAACGTACCAACTTTAAAAATTATTATTATTATTATTATTATTATTATTATTATTATTATTATTATTAATTGGAATTCTTTGAGATGACTATTATTTATTAATTTTATTTATTGCGGACTATTATTCTCATCTTTTCTTAGTTGTTTCACGACGTTTCAGCCAACTATTCCTCTAGCCTTCATCAGGTGGTAAACGCAATATAATAAAATTAATAAATAATACTTATCTCAATGAATTCCAATTAAATAATATATATATATGTGTGTGTGTATATATATATATATATATATATATATATATATATATATATATATATATATATATATATATATATATATATATATATATCATTCGGTACGGACCCAACCATGGAAGATCAGATAATAAATAAACATGAATTTATAAAACCAAAAAATTCAACCTTGATCGCCCCTTCGGGACCAGTGGCGCAGTTGAGAAAGACGTTAAAACTCTACGGTTCCAGGTGAGAATTGTCTGAAAGTAGCGGTGTCAATCCTATCCAAAGTCGGCTAGAGGCTTACTTGGCCAAAACGTGGTGAGACAACAACAACTACGGATGGTAGTAGTTGCAGTGAATGCAGTCAGGAGATTCAGTTCTTATTCGTCGAAGTTACCAACTAAGAAATGATGAGGATAATTAGTCCGCGATAAAATTATTATTATTATTATTATTATTATTATTATTATTATTATTATCGTAATACTATTAAACGTACGTACGTGTGTAACGGTTTCTAGATTATGAATTATTCCATCAGGAGATCCTATATATTAAAAAGGAGGAGAGAAGGTATAACATACCATGAACACTAAATTATTAGTATATAGATACGCTAATTTAATGTTCGTAGTATGTTTTCACCTTCTATCCGCCATTTTAATAAATAGGATCTCTCGATCACCAAGACGCAATGTACAAAAATAATAACAAAACACTAAAACTAAAAATAAATAAATAATGTCGATTTTGGACCGCACGTGAAACTAAAATATACTTTCGTAATATTCTAAAGACGGTATAATAATATTGGTGGGTTCCGTTCGCACCGGGCGTCCATGCAATGGGAATATGTCACAGACTTCTATAAGAATATTGGAGATACACTGTAATAACCAGATATATTCTATTAATCAGATTACTTGAATATATACATTTAGAGCTTAATCAAGATGGCTTCAATAATATCACGGGATCTCCGTTCACGTTGAACGACCACAGAATGCTCAGCCGCAATATATTACATATGAAAGATGCCGCTGTGGAATTTCCACACGTTCTGCTAAATAACAACAATAATAATAACACTACTACTACTACTACTACTACTACTACTACTACTACTAATAATAATAATAATAATAATAATAATAATAATAATAAATAGTGTCGTCATCACCTGGCAACATACCAAATAGTCGTGAAGGGTCAAGGAAAAAAAAAAGACCGAGGAGAGAAAGCTCTAACCAGACCTCTATTGAATGAGTGCAAAGAGGGCTGGTACCTTGCAGAGGCGTATTTCCACCCAAGTACCAGAGTCTATCAACGGTTGTTGCCAGCAAGAAATCATTAGTATACGGCTGTTGCGATAACGCAAATACATTAGCCAAGGTTATCGAAAGAAGTATAGAGTACTCGAAACCTGGGGAGACTTATTATCACTCAGACTCCAGGGAACACCACAGGGTGTCCTCGAAGTAAAATTATTAATGCTAGCCTGTGTGAAAACTCTTTGTGAATAATAATAATAATAATAATAATAATAATAATAATAATAATAATAATAATAATAATAATAATAATCGAAATTTTAAGGAAAATCTTAGACTGCGAAAACCTACGAGAAAACAGATTTCGCACACTAGGCTGTTATATAGAATAAAAATAGGAAAACCCCCCAGAAATAACAAAAACGGAAGAGGTGAAGAGTGCTTTTCATCTGAAGCGACTTGTTGCCATACAGACTCCATATAACATCATTGGTCATTTTCAGTGAGTACAAAGAATAACGATAAACTTCGATATAAGAATGGAAGACAAATGAAATCAGAGGGAAGACTGAAAAGATACGAGGTGCATTCAATAGGTTTCCAGACTGCTTTGTACAGACATTTTAAATTGTCGTAGACTCTTTAAAATTCAGTATGTTATTGCTATACATCTTATGAAATGACTGACCATTGTTTTTTTCGATTTAACCTTCCAATGAACAGCCATAACAGGAATGTGAATACACCCTACTAAAGCCTGATTGTGACAGCTGGTGAATTTCAAAAATGAAATCTGGATAAGAAGACATTTGAGAAGAACGATATGTAATAAAATTCCGTTTTGAACTGGGGGATATTCCATAGCGTATGGAGCGCTTCAGACTGCTTTACGCCATCTTGCATTGATCAAGCAGTAGTTTTTTAGTGGCATAAGAGATTCAAAGTAGGCAGGAGTTCTGTAAGAGATGATGAGAGGCGTGCGAGGAGTTAGAAAGTCCGAACACAAGAGTTCATTGGCCAAATAAAGACTTTCATGGATAAGGACCGTCGTGTATTTATAAAGACAATAATTGTACAGTTTGATGTCAGTGCGGGAACTGTACACACAATTATACATGAGGAACTGAAGATGCGGAAGATTTGCACGAATGCAACAGTCGACACTCTATCCTTCTCACAAACTATTTGACCAAGATAGGTATTAACACAGTTCCTCACCATTCATATAATCCAGAGCTTTCTCTGTGTCTTTTGGCTATTTTCTAAGCTTAAGGAAAAACTTAGAAGCTGTCATTATGAGACAATTGAGGCGATGAAAGAGGGTGTAATAAGGTCATCGACACACTCACACAGGACGACTTCTATGTGGTCTTTTAGAAATTGTTGGAACGGTACAATAAGTGCATTTTAACCGGAGGAGATGAGATTACTTAGAAGGAGGCTAAAGTTTCATGCGTCAACCATTAATAAAATTGCCCATACGAAAAAGTCTGGACACTTATTTAAGTCACCTCGCACAATGGAAAGCAGTAGTGAAAACAGCTGGAATCTTAAGAAAAATATTAGAACGCAGAAACCAAATTATATAAGCTACAAGTACTAACTAGTAACTTAAACGCTGTAATAGAAATAAACGCAAAACAGAAAGAACACAACAGGGAATCAAAAAAACTGAAACTGCAAAATAATATGCCTCGTCGATTAAAAAAAAAGTGCGGCCTCTACATCGGATGTCGCCACATAAGAAAATTGTGAAGAGTTCTGGAAGTGCAAGGAGAAAGAACACTAACCACACCTCAGGCTTGATGAATACCAATTCTTGATACTAGCAAGAAATCAATGGTAAGCTGCTTTTGTGATAATGTAAAATCATCTGTGTTGGTTATCGAAGAATGTCGAGAGCACTTAAAATCATGGGAGGCTTGTTATCACTTAGACTAAAAAAAACACCGCTTATTATTTCCAGTGAGCGAACGCTAGTCTTGGCCTATGTAATGATCTGAATGGTCTAAAAAAATGATAATCATAATAATAGTGATGATGATGATGATAATACACATCTTAAAAATAACAATAATAATAGTGATGATGATGATGATGATGATGATGATGATGATGATGATGATGATACACATCATAAAAATAATAATAATAATAATCATCAAGATAAATAATCGACCAGCACTCCTTTCAGCGTTTATGCTACAATCCCTCAATACGGTCGAATTGTTCGAATCTCTTTAACTAAGGGAGGACATTCTGCAGAAGTGCCATAAAGTCTGAAAAAACGATTACCCCTTTTCTTGACAGAAATCATAGGAATATGATGTCATTGTAGTGTAAATATATCAGTTGTATTTGGCTGAAGTTGCCAAACCAGAGCAAACCATTCTGGAGTCTTGGTAGAGTACATCGTCTCATTCGTAGAAAGGATGGATGAGTTCGTTTCGGTTGTATATTAAGAGATGATTGCGAACAAATAATTCCCCAAAGCCTTTATATCCCATAAAATTTGAGAGGTCTCTTCTGCTACACAGACTGAATTTGAAGAAGAGGAGGACCATATCTTTATCTTACTTGTTCTATTAAAAATGACGTTTCTTCACCAATGATATGTTGTGATGAATGCAACCGATGATACCACTCTTACTGCGTGGGAGTCGCTGACTTTAATTCATATAATTCAATAGCACAGCCGTCTACATCTGTGTCTGACGTCACGTAAAGTCAAACATGCTTTTAGATCTAAGTGGTCCCGGAAGATCATCAAGATAGTAACTGTCTGTGCCCATTTTTTTTTTATAGTAAATATATCTTCAGCGTAATTTGTACTTTAAGAGAAACGATACAACCGACAATGACGGTTTTTTTCCCACACTTGAAGGGAAATAATGAGTTTGAAACGATGTTTTAAAATCCTCAGAAGAAAATTACATAATATAATCAAACCATCTGCTACACTCGTGTACGATGTCACTTTATTAGGGGATAAAGGTTACATCTTCAGCAGTTCCATATTTTGTGGGGGACAACTTATGTGCAATTCGACCGCTTGCCACGAATACGTATCTATAAGTTTTGTACCGTCAAGCAGCAATATATATATATATATATTTATATATATATATATATATATATATATATATATATATATATATATTTATTTATTTATTTATTTATATATATATTTATTTATATATATATATATATATATATATATATATATATATATATATATATATATATATATATATATATATATATATATATATATATACAAATTTCAATTAAATTTACCAAAATGATCCAAGGTGGTAAAATTAAAGTATATTATAAATATTAAAGAATTGATATTTATAAAGTTATCTCAGCCAGATGTAAAAGCTCGATAAAGCCAAATAGGATATAGAGCTTATAATACGAGCAAACAGTTAATAAAATATGTTAAAAAAACACGTTGAAATGAGTTAAAAACATATTTAATTTGAAAAGGAAACACTAGGTAAGTGGATAGTCCTTAAGCCGCGGAGTTTCGAAGAAATACTTTCCTTCTCATCAGAGGGTAGGAATTAGCAAAATGCTGGATCGGATTTTGCATGCAAAAGTATTTGATGAAACAACAAGTAAGTCAAAGATCTTACTTGATAACAAAAAAGTGGAGCAGGGAATATGCTGAAGAAAAAGGTGATTACACATGAATGTATAGTCTGGTGGAAGATAAATAATCCAGTGACAGTAAAATCCAAATATATAACTTCAAGAAAGTTAATTGATTTTCCATTTGCACAAGTAAAATCCAAGGAAACCCCGTAATTGGAAGAAGATGGTCCATAATAATCCAAAGGCAGAAATCCATGGAATAATTCACAAAAATATGTACAAGGAAAAAAGGAAAAAATTCCAATAATATTAATAAAAGAAAAATAAGATATGCTTTGCACTCTACTGCCGAGACATAAATATAAATAAGAAAGATTAAGGAGGAAAAAGAGGAGAAAAAAATAAAAATGGTGATAGAAACAAATATCAAAATGACCCAGACAGGAAATGTTAAAGGCGCGAAAAATTTTTTAAAGGCGTGAAAAAATATATAGGGCAAAATAATATAGGTCAACTGAAATGTACAGGTCATCACTTAAAAAATGTCAGCAAGAGTTGTTAGAAGACACTAAATGGAAAATAGATAAATAAATTAATGAATAAATAGAAAATAAATAATAAACAATAAATAAATAAATAAAAAATAAAATATTAAAAAAATAAAAATTATTTTATATCTTGTATGTATATTTACTTATATTTTACTATATGCATTTACTTACTTTTTTTCTTGCTTTTTCCTGAATTTGCAGATACCGGCCATCCTCTATCATTAAATAAATAGCGGGGTCGAGAATGAGATAAGGAAAGGCGGCAGTGATCGCGGGGTGCCACGGTTGATCATCTGAAGGTAGTGGCTCAGGAAGCCAGCCTCTCGGCGTCTCCATGACACCTCGTCCGGCATTCCCAAACCTCTCTCAGTTGACGTTGAATACAGACCTGTCTGCACACCCAGTGTCTTCCTCTGTCCCAAAGGAGCGAGGACAAGACTTCGACAAAAGCTGTTAGGTGTTGTGCAGGCAGAGGAAGTACGGCCAGTCAGTAAAGAATAAGAGGGAAGACGTATGTGACGCACGCCTCATCTCTACCCTTTAAGGGAAGTTTCCTAGGAAGCCATGCGTTGACCGCAGCTGCCAACTTTGACTGTACCCCTGACCTATTCTTATCAAACTGGAGACCCGGTCTGAACCACACGCCGAGGATCTGAACCGGGCCATCCGTCCAGCTGAAGGGCGCTGGGTGGTTTGCGTTGCCACACTAGGTGCCCAACTGCAGTTCGACCGACTTGCTGCGGTTTATCTTGACCCCGTGATTCTTTTGTAGTGTGCAAGCGCCTCCGACACGATCTCGATGTCTTTGAAGCCCGACACAAAGACTGTTACATCATCGGCTAACGCGGATACCTTGGCAGCTGAGCCGTCAGAGCTATTCCGTGCAGGGCCGAATTTGCCTCCCCCACGTCTCAGCTTGCTCCAAGGCCAGGACGAGGGGCGACAGTAGACAACCCTGATGAACCGACCGAGAGATAACAAAGGGTTTCAAGTGCTTTCCATTGACTTGCACGACGGCTGTGGTCTGTCGATACATCACGGAGATCCACTTGCAGAAGTCCAATTTAAAACCGGTGGCCTCTAAGACAGGTGCCAGGAAACGATGGTCGACCCTATCGAACCCTTTGGACTGATTTAAGTTGAGCAGCGCGGCTTCCGTGTCGTCATCTATTCCCTCCTCTAGGATCGTGCGGATCAGGTGCAAGTTGTTCTGAATCGATCTTCCCTTCACAGCGTAGTTCTGTTCCGGTTCAACCAACTCTTCGATAACAACCTGCGGCCGATTCGACAGGACCTTGGCCAAAATCTTCAATTCTGTGCTAAGCAGAGTTATGGACCTGTAGTAGTCTAACTCTTCCCCATCATGCCCATCACTTTTCCTCAGCAATGTGATCACTCCCTTGGTTACCTGCCCTGGTATGGATCCCTGAGCAATCCAATGGTTGCACACATCCGCCAGAAGAGGCAGAAACATGTGCGACAGCCTCAAATACAGTTCGTATGGCAGACCATCGAATCCCGGCGATCTGTCACAGCTGACCTGCTTCAGCGCAGTAAATACCTCTCACTCCGTCATCCGGCCCTCGCAACTAGCCGCTCTAGCCGCATCAAGATGGGGAGAGTTGGCCAAATAGTCGCTAAACTCAAGAACCGGAAGATCGGGCTGCTGCGTAAAATGCTCATCAAATTGTTCTCGAAACCCCTCGCAGATCTCCCGAGTCGATTCAAGGGTGCGTCCATCCGGATGTCTAACTTTTGCAATGTATTTGTCCGAGCCACGCCTAGAAATCTCACGACGCGAGATAGCGTCAGAGTTGACTGCTTCGTTGCCTATCTTTGTAAGCCTACCTCTGACTACTTGACCTTCGTAGCTTCGTAGCGCTCGCTAGTCTCATGCAGAAGGTCCTGCCTAGCTAGTTCCTGACTAACCCTATCACCCTCCCCCATAGCCCGGGCTAGTTTCTAATCTAGCTGCTTTTTCGCCTTGGCCTTATCTAGTGCGAGGCGCTGGACATACTTGACGGAGAAGCTTCTAATGCTGGCTTTTAGACTTAACCACCACTTAATTCCGGTAACCGCCCCCACTAGTGCCTTTTAAATTAATGCTCTTTACTGGTCTCGAAAGTCTTGTATCTCCAGAAGGGAGGTGTTTAACTTTCAGTACCCCGCTAACTTAGGCCTATTTCCTAGCTTCAGCCGGGCCATAACTCGTTTATGGTCTGACCAAGTGAACGTGGGGCAAGATAGGAAATCTATTTCGCCTCTTCTAACTAGTATCTTGTCCAAATAGGTATTCGGATTGGAGGAAACGCTATTGGTCCACATCCACATCTGCCGCCCTGGATTCTCGACCCAAAACCTGTCGACCAAATCGCATCTAGCCATCAGGTCAGCCAGGCTGGGCTCACATCGCTCCGACCCTATAGCTTCGCCTTCTACCTTATCTGGGTCTAAGATGGCGTTCCAATCCCCTATTAGCACTACCCGCTTCCGACAATCTACAAACGCGTCAAGCTGCTGAAGAATGAGACCCTCTCGCGAGCAGTGCCGGGCGCATGAACCGCGACTACCCGAAATACAGAATCTTTTACGGCAACATTGGTCACGACTAGCCTGCCCACCGTATCTGTATGAACAACGTCGACCGTCGCGGACAGAGTTCGTTTCACTAGCAAGGAGACTCCCTTCCCCCGTGGGCTGCCATATGTAGAGAAAACTTCGAAACCCTGGTTTAGCACCTGACAGTCCACAGAAGAAACGAAATGGATCGCAGCAACATCCACTCCCAGGGACAAGAGATCTCAAGACCCTAGCATTCAAACTGGCCAAATCTAAAGTCATTAGGGTGTGTCGCACTTGGCTCCAAAGTCGGTCGGCGTGAGGATGCCGACATTGTATGCAATGCTAAAGGAGGTCAGGTTTTTCAGGTGCTGGCCTTCTCTCATAATGCCTCCAAGGTCTAGGGGAAAGGTCAATTTTAGGGCCCTTTAGAGAGACGGATGGACCAACACTGGGACCCTTCCCTTCCATTGTTTTGACAGTTGGTCAAGGGAGGAGTCGCTTTTCTTGGCCAAAAGACCAAGAAAATCTTAAAAAGCTAAGAACAGCATCTATTAACAACAGATCTTTCATCTTAACCAAAAAGGCCAAGCACAAAAGTGTTACGGACTAATCGACCGACAAACCGACCAACCGACCGACGGACCAACGGAATGACTTATAGAGTCGCTTGCACGCGACTAAAAAAAGAAGACAGGACAATAAAAAGACGAGATTAAGGCAGCATAACCTTTACAGTTTTCACTTTGGCTTGATTAATAATTTATAGATCAAACGATAACGTCACAATTAAATTTAACTTTTGAAATCCCATCTAAACATATAAAAATGGGAATATTACAGGAACATAAAGTTCAAAATTATATAATACGACCGATTATTTAAAAAGTATTTCTTCATTAAATCCTACTTCAAAAATGTAAACATTTTATATAAGAAATAAATTTCGATAAAAGACAATGGAGCCGCACTGAGTTGAACAAAAAATGACAATATATATCTTTACGAAGCTACCACTCACTTATGCAAGGAATATTGTTGCCACATCTAGACTGGTACATCTGCTACTAGTCCTCACCCAAGAACCTCCAATCTAACAAGTCCCCCACTGTTAACTTGTAATGTTTTACATTTTTACACAGGTAGAACCAACACGTTGTAGCCTCAATCACAACGTAGATAGATAATAGAAAAGAACTTCAACTCGCTTTTTTTTATTGTTGTACATTTTGTTTCACATTCCCCTGCCACGCGTGTCTTCTCGTTACGGCTGTAACGTCGCCCACGTGACCACCTTCTGGGACGTGCTCTCGAACCACATCTACGTCTCGAACAGGATCGTCTTCTCGAACGTGCTCTCTCCTTTTGATAGTCTTTTTTATTTTACCTTACTGTGACTTAATTTCCTTCACGGATCTGTATTTGCATCTAGATGTCCGCGCTACGTTACAAAACAAGCACCAACTCCTGACCCATCATCGCAATGTTGCATCTGTGTGTTTGTTTCACAATTATTTTAGTAGAATCTGCTTTGACAAACTTATAAGACAGGTACCCCTGTGAGGTCAATATCCAGACTAACCCTATAAGCAGCATCCAGCTTCTTCACTTTAAAGGTCCTCAAATGTCAGAAAATCGTTAGCTATAATAGTTCTTTCCTAGAACTGCTCAACTAGAATTCCTTCTCGTGTCCTTCCTCTATTATTGTACTTGCACTCAGAAATTAAAATGTAACGTGAACAAACACATCGCTGTTCAACTCCCTACATAACGTATTTCTACTTCTTCAGAGTAGTTCTTATGTGTCATTGGTAAGTTGCCTTGGTTGATGTGTGTACGCGTAAATAAGAAAAAACTTCGTTGACAATGCCACGTAGGGATAGTTGGCTATTTATAAGATCAGCCGTCTTTTAACGAAGTTAAATAGCTTGACCTCGGGCAAAAAATATCCGACATTCAGATCAGCTGTTTTCTTTTTATTTTATAAAGAAATCACCACTTATCAAGGCCCAGATGCCACTCGAGGATGCGCCAGTCAATGGGACAATATTGTAATAATCGTCCCTAGTGATTATTTGATAAATTGGATTACTTAAGGGGATGTCTCATCAAAAACTTGTTTACGCTGGACTTGAAGACGACCATATTGTAGTCAGTTGGAAAGCAGGCAAACGGAGCAGAGTTCCACAGGCGTGCAGTTCTAAGGAAGATGCTTTTTTCTGGAATCCACGTTTAGGTTTAAGCACAGATAAAGAGTGGGGGAAATTATTGATAGTGGTTACGGTTAGATGAGTGTTTTCGTGAATGATTGGCAAGGGGGAAGTATACATTGGTGCTTAGACGAGCACGTACTATGAAATTATTCAGAGTATTTAACTAGTACTAAATCGTTTGATATTTGAATCAGTCAAGTCTAACATAAGGCCAGTACATATATTACAAAACGTTTATTTCCTATCAATATTCGCTGTATGAAAATTTCTAACACAGTATGTATTCGGCCTTAATATACATGCAAGTTGGGTCGCTTAGATCCATTCGACTCTTAAGAACTTGCTCCATCCATCCGATATTTTGTT